>NC_138070.1:30702997-31263138 GCF_964194185.1 Rhinolophus hipposideros | reverse complement strand
TTTAAAGTAATTATTGATAGATATGTATTTGCTGCCATTTTATTACTCATGTTTTTGATCTTCTTTTTTTCTTAGTATTTTTTAAAAAGTCCCTTTAACATTTCTTGTAATACAGGTGTGTTGGTAATGAACTCCTTCATTTTTTTTTTTGTTGTTGTCTGTAAAGATCTTTATCTGTCCTTTGATTCTAAATGATAGCTTTGCTGGGTAGAGTAATATTGGTTATAGGTCCTTGTTTTTCATCGCTTTCAATATTCTGTACCAATCTCTTCTAACCTACAAAAGTTTCTGTTGAGAAATCAGCTGACAGTCTTATGGGAGCTCTCTTGTATGTAACTAGCTGCTTTTCTCTTGTTGCTTTTTTCCCCTTCTGTAAAGCAGAGATAAAACAGCTGAGATAAAACCTTTGGCATTTTAATTATGATGTATCTTGGTGTGGGCCTCTTTGGGTTCATCTTGTTTGGGACTCACTGTGCTTCCTGGGGTTTCATGTCTATTTCCTTAATCAGGTTAGGGAAGTTTTCCATCAATATTTCTTCAAATAGATGTTCAATCCCTTGCTCTCTCTCTCTTCTCCTTTTGGTACCCCTATGATGTGAATGTTTTTATTCTCGATGTTGTCCCAGAGGCCCCTTAAACTATCCTCACTTTCTTGGATTCTTTTTTTTTTTTCTTTTTCCTTTTGCTGTTCTGATTGGTTGTTTTTTGCTATCTCATCTTCCAAATTGCTTATTTGATCCTCTGCTTCATCTAATCTACTATTGACTCCCTTTAATGTATTCTTCACTTCAGTTAGCGTAGTCTTCATTTCTGACTACTTCTTTTTATGCTTTCTCTCTCCACTTTTATGTTTCCTATCTCTTTGTTGAAGTTCTTCCTGAGATCAATGAGCATCCTTATAACCAGTGTTTTGAACTCTGTGTCTGGGAGATTGCTTGTCTCTGTTTTGCTTAGTTCTTTTACTGGAGCTATGTTCTGATCTTTCACTTGGGTTATGTTTCTTTTTGTCCTCATTTTGGCTGACTCCCTCTACTTGTTTCTGTGTATTAGGTAGATCTGTTACATTTCCCAGTCTTGGTAGAGTGGCCTTATGTAGTATGTGTCCTGTAGGACCCAGTGAAAGTCTCCCTGGTTACCTGAGCTAGGTGCTCCAGGTGTGCCCCTTGTGTGGGTTGTGTGTGCCCTCCTGTTGTAGTTGAGCATTGATTGCTGCTTGCACATTAATCGGAGGGATGGATCCTCAGGCTGATTGGTTGTATGGACTGTATGTGACTGCTGTTGAGGAACTCTGGTGCAGGAGCTGACCCTATGGAGCAGGATTTGCTTTAACAGGGCTCTGGTGCCTGCTGAGTCTATCCTTTGGGTGTGTCATTTGTGGAGGTGGTTCAGTTGTGCTGTGGTGTGGTCTGAAACTAGCTACTGGGTATGTTGGTTCTAGAGCCTCCTGTGTACGTTTTTGGGGAGTTTTAGGAACTCTTGTGCAATCAAGGTCAGCCACTGCCTGTGACCTACCTAGGGACTCTTGTTTTGAGCTACAAAGTGATTGGCCAATGGTTGCCACTTGTGTTGGACTTGGCAGTGCTTCAGACAGGCTCAACTGAAAATTGAGGCTGACGACCACTAGTGCCAGTCTTTGGGCTGCTTAGCAAGACATATAGGGCATGCTAAGGACAGATGCTACTTGTTTGGGGCTTGTGAACCTTTGAGAGATTTTAGGAAAGTCTAAGGCATAAGCCAAGGCAGGCTGTTTGTATGGAAAAGACACTGGAAGTGGCTTGGGTAGGTCCAAAATTTGGATGGTGGTGGGTCTCAGGGAATCATAGAAGATGGTGTTGTAAATGGTGTTAGCTAGGTTGATGAAGACTCATACAGGATTCCTGCTTGCCTCTGCAAACTAGGTGGTGGGAGAAACTCAACAAAGGAACAATGTCTTCTGCAAGGATTTCTGTCTGGGAGAAAGCTGCCCCTGTAGCCCTCACCCTGAAGACAGACAATTCATTTCTTCCCCATATATCCTTGGAGCCTTTAAAGCTGCTACCCCAGCACTGGAGATCAGAGAAAGTGAGTCTGTCACTGAGTAAGTCCATGTGTGGGCCCTTTAAGAGGAATGTCTGGGCCTTTTGCAGGCATCCATCTCTCTCAGCCAGAATCTCTGCTGGCTTTCACAGCCAGAAATTATGGGGACTTCTCTTGCCATCACTGGAACACTGGGTTGGGGAGCGTGGTATGGGGCTGGAACCCCTCGTTCCTCAAGGGGGATTTCCATAGCCAAGATATCCCTCCCAACTTTTAACCACCACCTGTGGGTGTGAGAACAGCCCATTTTATGCCTCTGCTACTCCTACCACTCTTGAGGTAGCTTCTTCTGTATATCCTATTCTCAATGATGGTTGCGCTGTAGTTTAGTTATCGTTTTGAGGTGATCATGGGAGGGGGCGAGCACAGCATTTACCTACTCCACCATCTTGACTGGAAGCCCTGACTTGACTCTTGAGATCATCCAATCCATACCCCTCAAAGCAGTCAGAATTGTCTTCTTAAGGCACAAACTGGCCATGTCACTACCCCTTCAAACTCTGTAGGCATTTGCTGCAGTCCATAAAAGAAAGTCCAAATTTCCTAACATAGTCCTATGAGTTCTCACATAATCTGGCTCCAACCAGGCTCCTCTCTTAGCCATGACCCTTATGCTCACTGTCCTCCATCTTCTACACACCACACTCTCTCCTGCTCCACATCTTGGCAAGTATCATTCTCTTTTTGCAACTTTTCCCTACCAGACTCCTCCTCATACACTCGGGCCTCAGCCTAGACAGTGTTTCCTTTGAGAAGTCTCCATGGCAGGCACCCATCATGCAATCCAGATTAAGTGAGACAACAGTTATACATTCACATCCCTCCAGTCACTTCTTTCAAACACTCACGAGATTCTCAATTATTTGTTCTACTTTTGTCATCCACACTGGAATGTAAATTCCATTAGAGCAGGGCCCTGTTAGCACAAGACCTGACACAATGCCTGGCAGATAGTATGAAAAAAAAAAATCTGTTAAATTGCTGAACAGATATAGACTGGAAACAGAGTAGGAAAGTGTTGCCTGGCCTGCTAATTTGCTTAGATAAGTACCTATATTTAGCACAGAGACACCAATGGTTGAAGCAGGTCATTGACTTAAAAGAAGATAAAGATCACTATTGTTGTGATGTGGAGAAGAATGCACTAGAGGGTGGGAGATCTGATTCAGGGAGACTGGCTTACTTTGAGAATGCTGGCAAAAAACCAACAGCAGTTTGACCTACTATCCTGGTAGGAAGAATACGATGAGAGATAAAAGTCATTCAAAACTAAACTCAGCAGACAATGGGAAGTAAGGAAGAAGGAGGAGTCTAGGAGGACCCTCATACATCTGGTTTGGGTTATCCGATGGATAATGGGTTTAGGAATAAGAATTCATAATATTAAGTTGGAAATAGAGTCCAGTTTGGGCTTTGTTAAATATGACGTACATGTGAGACATACAGGTAGAAATATCCAGAGGCAGCTAGAAAATTAGTTCTGGTATCCAGGAAAGGCAAGAAACATAAATTGGGGAGTTAGTGGACCAAAGGCTAAAATCACTGAAGTGTAATGAAATCATCCTTGGTGTCTGAGGAGAGCCAGCGAGACTAGTGGGCTTGTGATAAAACCCTTAAAATGTGAGCATTAAAACAACCACCAAGGAGTCGCTGCCTTTCTTAACAAACTTCTGCCAATACACCAGCCCACATTATCTAGCCTTGTTTCTGTGCACTTACCAACGGTATCACTCATTTTTGCATGAGAGAATTTAATAAATATGCTAATTTAATAAAATTTTATTGAGTACCTACTTAGTTAAGGTGTTAGATATCCTCCCTGTGGGCTCCATAACACATGCCTCCATCAGAGCTTACCACTTTCTACTATAATCTTTTTATTTGTCTTTCCATTAAATTATGAGCTTCTTGAATTAGAAATTATGGATTTCAGGACTTCCAGTCCTGCCCACAGAATGTTCACTCAATATTCATTGAGTGAAAATTTCATGAATGAAATTTAATTAAATGGGGATGATAGATATATGTCAATAATGTTAAAGAATAAAACTGCTCTCAAGGTCCTAGTTGACTTGATACCAAACCCAGTGTACATTTTTGACACTGTTGTTTCATACTATTGTCTAATTCTGTGTTCTTTAACATCTTTCCCTACCTTTTAGGGACATGAGTCTTTATTGATATCTATTCTACATCTATTGACATGTCTCCTTTAGGCGTATTCTTTCCCACCTCTCACTCCCCCTTAATATTTGATGTTCCCAAAATTTATAGACTTCTTTGTCCTTAATTATATTCATCTCAGGAAATCTGCACACAATGTTTCCATCTATTGCTCGTAAACAATGACTACAAAAACATATCGTTAGCTCAGAACTTCCATATATCCAACTATTTCCTGGACGTACACAATTGGAGGCCATGCAGGCATTTCACACACAAAATGTCAGAACTCAGCTCATCAGTTTCTACTACAAATCCCATGTCTCTTGCTCTATCACCTCCTTACCTCATGACTCATGCCAAAAATATGGGAGTTGTTCTAGAGGTATTTCTTGTACCTCAAATGTAACTGATGACAACTGCCAGTACTACTTTCTAAATATCCCTACTCTCTATTTAAATTGTGCCTGTCCTACATAAGATCTTTTATCCCTCCTGGATGAATGCAATAAGCTCCTAAGAAGTCACTTAACTCTCATGATCTCCTTTCCAAACTGCGTGCCAGAGTGGGTGCACTATGATGCAAATCTATCCCATGATATTTCCATCTTCCTCCTGAGGTTTCCTCTCTTTGTTGTGATAAAATCTAAATTCCTTAAAATGGTTCCCAATTTAGCTGGGCATTAGAATCACTTACAGAACTTTTAAAATGTAGGTCCCACTTTGGATCTACCTAATCTAAATTTAGTGGGTAAATCCCAAAAGTATACCAGTATATGTTTCCAAAACTCCAGAAGTTATTATAATGTACTTAATCAATAGACTGTCATTTGGGACCCACTTACATATTAACTATATTCTGTTAAAATCCCCAGTCTTTTTCTCTGGGAATTTCCAATGCATCCATTCCCCTGCAGTCCCCTGCAGTCTCATGGTCACAGAAATGATGTCCCTATCACACAACTTGTCTCTTAGCTACAATCAAAGTAGTGCAAGTCTGGTGCAAGTATAGGCACCAGACTCAAGTTGACCAAATCAATTCCCTTCCAAAGAGAATTTTTAAACGAACATAGAGAGACATTTGATCTTTTCAGGTAGCTGTATATGTAACACCATCATCTTGGATGATGGTCTTACCTTCTGTGCTCCATCACATTGATTGGAAAAGTAGATCAAGTATTCTGCATAATGAGGCAAATAAGAACCCAAGAAGAGAACAGCAGAATTGAAGTCCCTGATGGAATTCCTATCTTCAGTGACAGTCTATTTTGAAGCCAAGCTGTAGCCAGCCCTGTGTCTATATGCTAGGACAGCACCTAATACTATCAAGGAAGTTTCCTTTCTTGCTGAAGCTAGACTGAGTGGTTTTCTGTATACAAGTCCAACATCACACTGATTGATAAATATGGACTATAAGTGCTTCATGAATTTGACTTCTAGCTTACCTGTCTACTGTCATCTCCAAACTTTCTCATTCTCCCAAATTCCCCCACACTTCCACTATACTTAACTACCTGTCATGACTACTTTTACCTGTTGTTTCTTGATTATCTTCTTGTGTACATGCTAAAACATAACATGTCTACAATGTCCTACCACGTTTCTTTACCTGGGTAATTATCCTTCTCATCCATAAAGAGTCATTTCAAGGACCAATTCCTTTAGATATCCTTATAAGGATATTTAAATCTAGAAAATGTATTCTTCCCCTGTGTTCTAAAATAGCTTATGCTTATATCTGACATAGCTTCTGTTACATGCTATTGGAATTTTGGGTTGACTTGTCTGTTTCCCCCATTGGACTTAATGATGAAGGGTAAGGGCTATGCTCATAACCTTGGCTCTCTACATTTAACATAGTTCTGGGCACAAAGAATCAATTCATTTAATGCTTATTAAAGGAAGGACTGAAGGAATCATTTAATTAATGAATCACCTGTCAATCAGTATTTAATCATAAGAAGGTGCCAAGTGAAGAAGGTTGAAAATTGGCTGTCTCTGACCTGTAATGACTCAATCTCTGACTTCCAAGCCAGACCCTCTTCTTATGGAACGACTGTTCTCAACTATGCAACATTGTTCGTGGATTCCCCGCACCCCCACTATCTTAAAGAAAAGAAAGAAGGTCAGATGAAAAAAGGCTCTTGTGAATCCTGCTTCCATAGCATCTCCTCAAGACCATAACACACCTCAACAAGAACTCCTCAGCAGCAGGAAATGTACTGCAACTTCTCTATAGCATACATTACAGTACTAAATGTATAGCAAACGTTAATTGAATCGAACTGAATGAGTCGTCTAGTCCATTTGTTGTGCAATATTTGCTTTTGTCTGTACCTGAAGTCAATGTTCTTGCTCAGGTTAGTAAGTATGTATGTGACACATATCGGGGGTGCCAGAAAAATGTATATTAAGTGGACACTTTGGTCAATGTTGTTCAAGCAATAGTTCATCATAATCAGAAGTGTCTGGACGCTGATGGTGACCACTTTGAGCACCTCATGTAATTGCAGAAGTCAAAGGTGACTTGCATTCATCTTTTGTTATCAGTATACATTGAGTGTTAAAATTTTAATACAGTTTTTCTTTCTTAAAATGTGTGTACATTTTTTGGTACCCTTTGTATAGAATATGATTTATCAGGTAACTGGGTTTAGAGCCCATCCACTGTAAAACCAGACAAACATTTAAAATGATTTTTTTTTTTTTTAGTAGAATGTGCTTGTGGACACTCTAGTTTATTGAGCTCAGTCCCCGACTCATAGGAGATGAAAATGTGATCCTTTGCTAGCTCAGACAAAATCCTCTATGCTACATTAGGTATGATAGCAAATTTTGTATTTGCAAGCTTTTATCAAAACTGTATATCTAAAATCTTAATAACTCCGGAAGTTGGATTACATTTCCCCTCTCTGTTCGGGTTTACATCAACAGAATCAGAACTAATTTCTGATTTGAAACTCAGCAGTTTTACCTGTATTTACAAGAATATTTTTTAAAAGTCCTACAGAGGACTGAAGGAACAGACTTTACGCACACACACATAAAAGCACATGCCAAAAAAAGGAATTTTAATAAAATCAGCTAAATTTGATGGGGCCACATCATTGCACAGAGAGAACTACTTTGATTCTATATCGGTCACCCTAAGGAATATAAAACACATAAATGAAAATTTAAAAGCAAATTCCACAGCATCCTAGAGCTGGGGCATTTTCATTTTTCATTCTATTCTGACATCATACAGACATTCACAGATGTGACATGGTCATGAAGAATATCAGGTTTTAGATTTAGGTTGGGAAGGGAGTCAGATTTAAATTTCAGTTCAAATTTAGAACTTGTCATTGATCAGCTACAAGTCTTGAAAAAAATTTTCTTTTAAATTAGTCTTGGTATTTTATTTTGCTTTGTCTATAAAATGCAGTGAATAAAATCTATTCTACCAAATGTATGGTTACTTTTGAGGATCAAAATCAATATGAGATAGATTCTTCTACCCAGATCTCAACATTCCATAATAACAGTATGGGGTATATTGTTTTATTGTTCCAAGTATTTGCAGCTTCTCCCAATGAAAGGATTATACATTTCACCCCCACTGACATCAGTTTTGGCCATTTGACTTGCTTTGTCCAATGCAATAGGAATAGAAATCTCATGTGTCACTATAAAATGGAAGCTTTAAGAGCCGTCATGTGGTTCTGCCATTCTTTTCTCTCCATATTCAAGACTATGTGTCCTGAATAAAATCTGCTCCTTCAAACTTAGGTCCATGACATAAACACATATAGATAGATGATAGATAGATATAGATACATACATACATACATACATGCATACATGCATACATAGGAGATAGTAGATAGATAGATAGATAGATAGAAGTAAAGGGAGTGAGAGAGAGAAAATGTACACAGAATTGCAAGCCACCTTTGTGTTAGTAAGCCATTGACATACTGGGGACATTTGTTATTGCCACATAATTTAGTCAAAGCTTACTCATACATCTTAGAATCTCTCTTAACTAATTTTCACTTAAATATCCCACCAGATTAACACATGATCTTTATTTCCACTGAAAAAACGTAGTGAAAGCGCAGAGTTAGTAGACTAATACTCAGAAGATTAGCACTTTTCTGATCCCATAATTTAGTTGAATAATTACCAAGAATAAGTTCCTGTTACGCCATATATAACTCCAGTAATTCCACACTGTAAATTCATTCTATGGAGACTAAGTTAAAATTTTTGGAAAAGCTTGATGAGAACAAATCATTAAATAAACTGATGTTGATTTTTAAAAATCAAATGATGAAATGTGTATCAATTTTTTTTAAAAATTAAAGTTTATTGGGGTAACGATTGTTAGTAAAGTTACATAGGTGTTTTATAAATGACGAATTGCTCTGTTGATCTATTGGTTAATGCTAATTTGTTAATTAGTATGTTTTTGAGCAGCTACTTTATTGTAAAAAGGTAGCCATGGAGAACATGAAGTATATAACAGAACTGTCTTCCAAGGACTTTCAGCCAAGAGGATTGTAACAGGAAATCAGCAGCACCATATTCAGCAAGGTATCCCAGTGATTGATCACAGTACCAATAATCTCTATTGCACCAATTAAAAGTCAAAAACAAAAAAGGTACAGAATGTTCTAGGCCCATTATCGCTGGATTTACAGGATCAGGAAGGTGATGTCTCTTTCTACTTTATTTGGTGTTTATGTATCTTAATTTGTTTATTTATCCATTACAAAATAATCCAAGTTCATTAGTATAGGCTTAAAATAAGGAAATATATGTTAATATTTTGATATTGTGTCTTTGTATCAAAAGTGGACGTAAAATAGGTGCTCTTATCAGAAGCCTTCATATCACAAGCCTCATAGCCTAAGCTCAGCTGCCTAACCACCCCTGCCAGCAATCAATTCATCAGACCCAGAAAACTCTTAAAATGAAGGTTCTGCCCATGGAACCACATATATCAATTTCCTTAGCAAATCCCTGATTTTAAATGAATGAGGCAACTTTATTTTCCCTGACTTGAGGAAAAAACCTGATCTCAGGTAAAATCTATAAACTTACCTCACCATGTCTAGAATCATCAGCACATGAAATGCTTTTAAAAAGAACACCCACCACTGCCAATCAATATGTCATCAAGCCACAAAGAATAGTTCCCGTTTAACTTAAAAATCCCATTTCAAGATGGAAGAAAGGAGAGAACAATGCTGTCTCTCCAGGATGCCCAGCATACAGCCAAAGAAGAAAAATACCAGCTCCCTAGGGACAGTAAAATAGACTCGGTAGCCCCAGTGCAAAGGGTTAGTTGCCACGTCTGCTAATAGAATGAGAAATACAAGCATAAGCTCCTTACGGGTAGACAGCATGCTGAAGACATCTGTGTGTTTCCTGTACTAAGCCCACTACCTAACATATAATTTGTATTTAATAATTACTTCCTAAGTGAATAACAATGACATCAATTCACTGACAAATGAGTAAAGCAACACATTAGAACATTGACTTTTCTTCAGGTTCATCATAAAACAACCAAACATCTAGGTTATTTTATAGAAGCCTAAATTATGTGAGTACCATTGCCTGAATGAGTGAAATAGTTATTACTTTTAAAGTTTTCCTCATACCCAACCCATCATTCAAGGCCTCGCTCAAACATCATCTGCTAAATAAAGTCTTCCCTAATCCTCAACATGTGGTCTTTATCTCCAATTCCTTTCAATACCACAAACATGACAAAGAACAAACATTTTCAAATTCTGCTTTACAACCTATTTGCTTTGCTGCAAAAACAGTTTAATGGGCCAGAATCAAATTAAGACATGGGATATGATGGGTTAGAATAGAATAGAATAGATTAAATAGAAAATATTGGAAAGCTTCCCACATAACAAAGTAAATACTTCTGTGTGTGTCTGTGTGTATGCACAGACTTGTGAGCACTTGTCTATACATTACAATTAAAATATGTGTATTTCTATGGGAGGATATGAAGAACCATATAACTCACTGGCATAGGTAAGCAAGCCAGATATACCTTATTAATATCTGGTTTCCACCACTTGTTACCTAAGTAACATTGGACAATGACTTTGCCTTTTAGAACAACAGTTTCTTCATCTGTAAAATGGAAGATTGACCACCTATTTTTCAGGACACACATATGGAATAAAATAAATAAAATAATGGAAGCAAAGTATATTTGGAATAGCAGATCCTTAATATAAAATATGTCTCTCTTGTTTCTCTTTTTTTCTGTGTTAACACTGTGACTTCTTAATGTAATTAATATAATATTTTTTCCTTGCAATTGTGTGGGTATATCTCTGATTTCCCCTACTAGAATTCATTTCTTAAGAGCAAGTAATAGACTTCAGGTCAAAATGGAAAAGTAGGTAAACGCTATGCTCATCTCCTCCTATGACTAGATCAAAATTACAACTAAATTATAGAACAACCACCTGAAGACTAGTTGAACAGAACTCCTGTAACTAAGGATAAAAAGAAGAAGCCACATTGAAATTGGTAGGAGGGGTAGAGGCGTGAAACATGCTGGCCCCATACCCTCATGTAGCTGTTGAGAATTGAGAGGGATATCTTGGTTTCAGAGGTCCCCACTGAGGAGAGAATGGTCCCAGCCCCATACCAGGCTCTCCAGCATAGAGCACTAGTGCTGAGACGAGGAGTCCCCACCAGAACTGGCTGTGAAAATCAGCAGGGTGAGATGGAGGGCTGCTGGAATCCCAAGCATCCTCTTAAAGGGCATACACACAGACTCACTCACTCACAAACACTTACCATAAGCTCTAGAATAAGGACAGCAGCTAGAAAGGCACCAGCCACAAACGGGAGGAACTTAATTGTCTGGCTTCAGAGTGAGGGCTGGAGGGGCACCTCTCTTCAGTGCTGGAGGCCACCACTGTTCATCATTGAGCCCTCATCTCACTCACCCTGAAGGCACAGGTAGGCACCAAGTCTGAGTCGTCACTAACCCTACTAGCATTGCTCTTTTCCCACCCTGATGATTCTCCAAGACTTCACCCCACTGAATTTACACACCCAGCTGGAATCTATACCTGAGGCTAACCCACACAAAGGACCAGCCTGGGTCAGTGCTACAGACTTTCCTAAAATCTCTCAAAGGACCACAAACTCCAAACAAGCAGCTGCTGTCCTCAGCATGCCCTGTACCTTTGCTAAGCACAGCACTAGAGACAGCCAGCCTTGGGTCACAACAGAACCACTCCTAGATGCCTTCAAGGCCAGCACAGACAGCTACCAACTGCATATCACTTTGTAGTTCCTACTAGGCAACCTCAGGCAGGACATAGGCAGTAACTGACATCAGTCTGCACCAGATGTCCTCCTAAGAGAGCCCAGAAACAAACACCAGGTGCAGGCTTCACACCACACCAGAGCACCACCCAAGTAGCACCACAAATGACACACCAAAAGGGTGGATTCAGCAAGCACCTCAGCCCCACTAAAGCAAATCCCACTCCCTGTGGTCAGCCCCTGCAAACAGCTTACTTGCTGAAGTCAGAGCCAGTCCTCCCAGCTAATCAGCCTGTGGGTTAATCCCATCCACTGATGTGCCAACACTAATCAAGGCTCAACTACAACAGGAGGGCACACACAACCCTCACAAAAGATACATCTAGAACACCTGGTTCAGGTGACCAGTGAGACTGCACGACTGGGCCCCACAGGACACATACTACATAAAGCCATTCTGCCAAGTCTGGGAGATGCAGCATAAAAACAAACAAATGGAAGCAGTCAAAATGAGGAGACAAAGAAACATGTCCCAAATTAAAAAAAAAAAATAGAACAAAACTCTAGAAAATGAATTAAACAAAATGGATGCAAGCAATCTATCAGATGCAGAGTTCAGAACATTGGTTATAAGGAGGCTCAATGATCTCAGGGAGAACTTCAACAAAGAGACAGGAAACATAAAAGAGGGGATAGAAAACAAAAAAGAACCAAACCAGTCAAAAATGAAGAACAGAACAACAGAAATGAAGAATATATTAGATGGAATTAATAGTAGATTGGAGGAAGAAGAGGATTGAATAAGTAATTTGGAAGATAAGGTAGTGGGAAACAATTGGGGCAGTAAAAAGAAAAAACATAATAATAATAATAATAATAATAATAATAATAAAATGAAGATAGTTTAAGGGACCTCTGGGACAACATCAGGTGTTATTACATCCATACCGTAGGGGTGCCAGAAGAAGAAAAGAGCAAACAAGGATTGAAAACCCATTTGAAGAAATAATGATGGAAAACTTTCTTAACCTGGTCAAGGAAATAGACACACAAGCCCCCAAGTGATGAATCCCAAACAAGAGGAAGCAAAAGAGACCCACAACAAGACACATCATAATTAAAATATCATGTTGGTTTAAGACAGAGAGAGAACCTTAAAAGCAGCAAGAGAAAAACAGTTAGGTACCTGCAAGGGAACTCCCATAAGACTATCAGCTGACTTCTCAACAGAAATTTAGCAGGCAGAAGGGATTGGCACCAAATATTCAAAGTGATGAAAAGCAAGGACCTACAACCAAGATTACTCTACCCAGCAAGTCTATCATTTAGAATCAAAAGAGAGATAAAAAGCTTCCCAGACAAAAAAAAAAAAAAAAAAAAAAAAAGAAGCTGCAGGAGTTCATCACCACCAAACCAGTATTAAAAGAAATGTTAAAGGTATTTCTTGAAGAAGAAGAAGAATAAAAACAAGTCATAAATATGAATAAGGAAATACTGCAAAGAAAAACAATCCTCACTGACAAAGGCAAACACATAGTAAAAGCAGTGAATCAACCAATACTAAAGCTAGTGCAAAGGTTAAAAGGCAAAAGTAGGATGATCATATGTAATTACAACAGAAAATTAAGGGACATACACAAACACACACAGACACACACATAGACACACACATACAGAAGTAAAAATTAATGACAAACACAAACATGGAGGGGGTGTGTAAAAATGTTAATAATTATAGACAGTGTTCAAACTTAAGCAACCATCAACCTAAAATAGACTGCTATAAACATAACTTGGTGTATGTAAAATACATGAAAACCACAAACCCCCCAAAAAAAACAAAAAAAAACAAAAACAAGAAATAAAGAGGAACAAATCCAAAAAGAACACTACAGCAAATCAACAATATATAAGAGAAGAAAGAGCATAAGGGACAGAAAACTACAAAAACAATCAGAAAACAATTAAGAAGATGTCAATAATTACATAGCTATCAACAATTACTTTAAATGTAAATGGATTAAATGTGCCAATCAACAGATGAATGTATAAAGAAGTGGTACATATATAAAATGGAATATTACTCAGCCAAAAAAAGAATGAAGTCTTACCATCTGTGACAATATAGATGGACCCAGAGGGTATTGTGCTAAGTGAAATAATCAAAGAAAGAAAGATATGATTTCACTTATATGGGGAATCTAAAAAACAAAATAAAGAAACAAGCAAGACAGAGCAAACTCATAGATGCAGAGAACAAACTAATGGTTGCCAGATGGAAGGTGGCTTAGAGGGCTGGGTGAAAAATGTAAAGCAGTTAAGAAGTACAAATGGCAGTTACAAAATAGTTCTGTGGGTGTAAGGTAGAGCTTAGGAAATATAGTCAATAATATTGTAAAGACTATACATGGTGTCAGGTGGGTGCAAGACTTATTGGCAGAATCACTTCATAAGTTATACAAATGTCTAACCACTATTCTGTGCACCTGAAACTAATAAATATTGAATGTCAACTGTAATTGGAAAAAATAATAATCAAAATTTAAAAACATTTAAATTGGTGGCCTTTGAGAAAAGAAGACTGCTCTCCATTATGTGAGTGGGTCTCTTCCAATCAGCTGGAAGCCCTGAATAGAACAAAAAGGCTGACCTTGCCCAAGCAAGAAGGAATTCAGCCAGTACGTGGCCTTCAGATTCAAACTGCACTAGCTCTTCCCTAGGTCCCGCCAGCCTACCTGGCAGATATTTGACTTGCCAGCCTCCATAATTGTGTGAGCCAATTCCATAATATCCAAAATATACAGGGAACTCATACAACTCAATAGCAATGAAACAAGCAAACAAAGAGCACTCCACAACAAATAAATCAATTAAAAATTGGGCAAAGAACCTGAATGACATTTTTCCAAAGAAGAGACACATATGGCCAGCAGGTCCATGAAAAGGTGCTCAACATCACTAATCATCAGGGAAATGCAAATCAAAACCACTATGAGATATCACCTCACATCTCACACCTGTTAGGATGGCTAATAGCAAAAAGACAAGAGATAACAAGCGACGGTGAGGATGTGGAAGAAAGGCATCCCTGTTAATTCTTGGTGGAAATGTAAACTGGCATAGCCATTATGGAAAACAGTATGATGGTTCTGTGGGGACAAAGCCCCCAAAAAACAGTTTCCAGGCTCTCGGCCTCACATAGAAAGGTGCTGGCTCGGGTAGTAAATGGCCATCAACTGTGATCAGATGGCCATCAGCTGTGGCTAGTTGGTCGTCAGCTGTAACCCGTAGGCCATTGGCCACTAATATAACGGCTGTGGCTACACTAGCAGGAATGGAATGGGGGCCAGCAAGAAGATGGTGGCTGGCAAGCGCGGACTGCTGTTAGGCAGATTATGTAGATCCTGCTTCCTATGTCTCCAGCCCAGCCACCAGCGAGAATATATTGGTTTGACTCCCCTACTTATGGCTCCATGGGTGTTCCTTTTTGGCCTTACCGTGTCCTGCGTTCTTGGGCGGGGAGTGGGAGCAGAGACCCCACCGGCCATCCTGCACGACAAATGGCGCAACGAGCAGGGTCTCCCGCCCGACACATGGCGTAGTCGGCAGGATACGGTGCTGGCCAAAGCTTTCCGAAGGGCAGTGGAGCAGTTTGTGTGTATGAAAGCTCAGTCTGAGGAAGACCAGGAGGAGCAGCTGCCGGAGAGCTCGATTCCCGTGGAGGCGTGGAAAGACGTGGATGGTTCCCCAACCAGCAGAGGCCGGAGAAAGCGGAGAAAGTGAAGGTTGTTGCCGCCCTGTGGGCTGGGAAGTGCTTGCTGAGGCAGCCTGGATGCAGGACTTTTAGTCCCAGGAGGAAATGCTTGCTGAGTCCTCCTTGGGAGATGAGGGTGAGTTCAAGGTCATCCCTCACCCCCAGGACAGCCCTGGCGAATGACTATGGACTATGAGGAATTGCCTTCTATCCCTGATTTAATGGACGCTTGACTGTTTGGGAACATACCACCATGTAGTGGGACTGGCGAGAATGTTTGCTTTTGTGTCTTGACTGGCTGCCATTGATAATATGTAAGCACCTTGATGTGAGCCGCTGTTGTTCCAGCACAGTACCCCGAGAGGCCCAGAGAGAGAGTGGCAGTGCCCTGAGGCCCTGGCTGTGTCCAGGAAGTCTTGCTGTGTCCAGAGAGAGTGGCAGTGCCCTGAGAGGCCCTGGCTGAGCCCAGGAAGTCTGGCTGTGTCCAGAGAGAGTGGCAGTGCCCTGAGAGGCCCTGGCTGTGTCCAAGAAGTCTGGCTGTGTCCAGAGAGAGTGGCAGTGCCCTGAGAGCCCTGGCTGTGCCCAGAGAGAGTGGCAGTGCCCTGAGAAACTCTGGCTGTGCCCGGGGAGACAGGTGGTACCCTAAGAAGCCCAGGAAGTCTGGCTGTGACCAGAAGTACTGTGGTGGTGCCCTGAGAAAAACTGGCTGTGCCCGGGGAAACAGGTGGTACCCTAAGAAGCCCAGGAAGTCTGGCTGTGCCCAGAAGTACTGTGGTGGTCCCCTGAGAAAACCTGGCTGTGCCCGGGGAAACAGGTGGTACCCTAAGAAGCCCAGGATGTCTGGCTGTGCCCAGAAGTACTGGTGGTACCCTGGGAAACCCTGGCTGTGCTCAGAGAGCCTGGCTGTGTCCAGGATATTGCATTCACCTCCAGGCTCCTCGCACAGGGACCCTCGCGGAAGACACTTGTCGCGTAGATTGTGAGGCGAGACCCTGTAGGGGTGGAGTGTGGGGACAAAGCCCCCAAAAAAACAGTTTCCAGGCTCTCGGCCTCACATAGAAAGGTGCTGGCTCGGGTAGTAAATGGCCATCAACTGTGATCAGATGGCCAGCAGCTGTGGCTAGTTGGCTGTCAGCTGTAACCCGTAGGCCATTGGCCACTAATATAACGGCTGTGGCTACGCTAGCAAAAAAAAATGGGGGCTAGCAAGAAGATGGTGGCTGGCAAGCGTGGACTGCTGTTAGGCAGATTATGTAGATCCTGCTTCCTGTGTCACCAGCCCAGCCACCAGCGGGAATATATTGGTTTGACTCCCCTACTTATGGATCCATGGGTGTTCCTTTTTGGCCTTACCGTGTCCTGCGTTCTTGGGCGGGGAGCGGGAGCTGAGACCCTGCACGACAAATGGCGCAACGAGCAGTGTCCCCTGCGTGACAGGTTCCTTAAAAAATCATCGAAGAATCACAATGATTTTCCCCTTTAACCCAACCAACCTTGTTTTCATTTTATACCATATGATGCAGCTCCCACTTCTGGTAAATATCCAAAGGAAATGAAACCAATATTATCTCAAAGAGATATCTATACTACCATGTTAATTGCAGCATCATTGACAGTAGCCAAGGTAGGGAACTACCTAAATGTCTGTGAATGGATACACACACACACACACACACACACACACACACACACACACAATGGACTATTACTCAGCTTTAAAAAAATAAGAAAGTCTTGTCTTTTGAGGCAGCATGGATGAAACTGGAGGGCATTATACTGAATGAAACAAGGCAACAAAAGTCAAACACTGCATTCTATCACTAATATGTGATATCTGAAAAAAAATCAAACTCATAGAAACAAGAGAGTAGAAAAATGGTTAACAGGGCCTGAGGGATGGGGAAAATAGGGAGAGTTTGGTAAAAGGGTAGGAACTGTCAGTTATAAGATGAATAAGGTCAAAGGATCTAATGTATAATGAATGTGGTGACTACAGTTGATAACACTGTATTGTATATTGAAATTTGCTAAGAGGGTAGAACTGAACTATCCTCATGGAAAATAAATAAATAAATAGGTAAATATGTGAGCTGATGGATATGTTAATTAACTCAATGAGCGGAATCCTTTCACAATGTATATGTTTAGCAAACCATCACACTTACACTTTAAATATATTATAACTTTGTCAATTATACCTCAATAAAGCTGGTAAAGAAGTTAACCAACCTGGAAAGTAAATAAATGAAGGGTAAAAGGAGCAGGATTATAAACAAGGGTAGAAATGGAATGGGACAAAAACAGTTCCTTTATAAATTTTTCTGAAGTCTGCAAAGTGATTTTAAATCTGGAGAAAAGAAATCAAATGTTTGTGAAAAGTACATTTAAAGGCTGGTATGTTTTAAAAGGATGCAAAATCCAGCACAGCAGATGACTTTCATCCAATCTCTGCTATGCTCTTTTATGTTAATAGCCAGCATAGACATATCCCTAGGGGCTGCATCTTTAGTGGCCAAAGGACCTGTCAGAGTTGATGTTTCAACTTTGAAATAGTTTCCAATAGAACAGATGGGGTTCTTTGGAAAATAGTCTAGGTTTCCTGACAGATGTTTCTAATTCAAAGAAAAATGAGACCCAAAGAGATTTTGCATAGATCAGTCCAAAACAGGTCAGATTTCAAAGGTCCCCAATTCAGAGGAGAAAAAACTATGAATATTGATTCATGTGCCCTATGTTTATTAAGTACTTATCGGGTACTTTGGGGCTAGTTTAGAGTGAGTGGGGACCTGAAGACAACTAACATACCAAACACTTATGATGAGATGTATCATCACGATAGGCCCTTTCTAGAGCCTGCTTCAGTCTTACAACAATCATGTAGTTTGGTATTTGTGAGAGAAATCGAAGACTATTACACAAAACTTGTACTTTCTTCTTGTTGGGTGCTTTAAGAGACACCATTTCTGAAACTGTCCCGCAAACATGTGTGATGTTGTCACCAAGTTCTACCCAACGGAATGAGGGTAGAAGTGACCTGCACAACTCCCTGAGCTGAGCCCTTTAAAGTCGCCTCCATGTGTTGCTCTATGTTCTTCCCTTCACCCAGCCAGAAGTGGACACCCATGTCACACTTGGAAGTCACAAACTGAAGACAGAAAGTTTCCGTGACGTAGCACCTCTAAATAACTGCAGGAAGCAGAGACCTCCACACTTTACAACCTTGCCGTTGGAAAATGGATGGAAATGACACAGACAGAGTGGGCTGGAAGGCTGGGGACCCCTGTTTTGAAACAGCATAACATTTGGTAAAACTGTCACTTTTAATAACTTCTAAGGCAAATCAAGTGCCTACTGAGCCTGTAGCTCTAGAAGAAGAAAAAAAATGGATGAAAAAAGCCAAGTGTTGCTGTATATTACCCTTTTCTGTTTACATGGTAACAAGAAAGAGATGAGCTCCAGGGAAAAAAAAAATGATCCAGTTTCCAAGCAGATATTTAAAGAGAGAGAGAGAGAGAGATATTCATTCTAGAAATGTGAGGCCTCCAGGATTGGAAAAGCCACCTGAATCTGCATCCCACATATCAGGAAGATAGAAAATAGTTCTAAGCAGCAAAGATCCATTAACGCATCTAACTTGGATGGAATAATTCACCTTTGAAGCAATTATCAAAGTATAATCAAAAGCTATCTTCCTTACAAAGACCTTTGTTTCAGATGACCTCAGTGTAGCCACATTCAGTTGAGAAAGAGGAGCACAGGGTCATGCAAGAAAGGAAATAATGTAGGCTTGAGGCTTACAGCCAGTCATGACTTTGATATATTCATGTGGCAAATGGGTGTGCCTGAAAAAATATAGAGCAGAAGCCTATGGCATTTTTAAAGGAATTGTCTAGCCAAAAACACAATGGGTCTACTTTTAAAAGGCCTACAACTGCAAAACAACTGCTTAGCTCCCCAACATGCACTAACAGAAAATGAACTACATAAATCACTCCAGGGAATATGTGTTCTACAATGACCACATAGATGTGGCATGGAGGATACTGAGCAAAGAAGAATTACCCAGTGGGTGGACTTCCTAGGAAACAACAGACAAAAAATTTCATTCTGGAGAACAGTATCAGAGTCTAAATAAGGACTGTCTCCAATGCCAGGACAAAGTTGGACCAGCTTTCTATCTCCAATTCTTCTCTTTTTCAATTTCCAAAATTTCCAAATGTTTTATTGTGATAATCCAATCCTATGACCCCACTCAAAAAAAGATGTTTATAACTGAAAGTTATAAAATCAATGAGTCATAGGATGAAATGTACAACACAGTGACTATAGCTAATAACACTGTATTGCCTATTTGAAAGTCACTAAGAGAATAAATCTTAATAAGTCTTCATCATAAGAAAAAAACAGTAACCATATATAGATATATATATGATATATATCTATATATGATATATATATATGATATATATAGATATATATGTATATATGTATATATCTATATCTATATGGTTTTATATATATATATATATATATATATATGGTGACAGATGTTAAGTAGACTTTTTGTATGTGTGTGGTGATCTTTTGACAATATATACAAAAGTTAATCATTATGTCATACACCTAAAACTAAAAAATGTTACATGTTAATTATACCTCAATAAAATGAATTATATAAAAATAAAGGATGTTGGAATAACGGGTGGCAATCTTTTTAGTTATAGGTCACTTTAGCATGAAAAGTCATGTCTGGTCATGAAGAAGAGGAATAAATATCACCAAGTGATTTTAAACTTTGAGCTGGATGCAATAACTGGTTGAAGCTTGAGTTCAATCGTGGGGCTGTGTGTGTTCTAAATATTTGAAGAAGGGCACAAATGGATAGTTGGTGAAAATAGTGTAGCTATAATTGCTAGCTATACACCAAAGTCCATTTCCTATTATTTCTTAGCATTAGACTAGATTCCTTTTCTCAGACTCTGCAGTCAGGTAGACCAAGTGACTGCATTTCAGCCAAATGTGAGAAAAAAAATAACAGATACCATTATGACCCTTAAAAACCTCCTATCTGTGCTCAGCACTCCTTCCTCTTTGTTTGGCTGGACAATAATGCTTAGGGTGACTGACTATGGATGCCGTGTGTTCGTGAGCACAGGGCCTTTGTTACCCTGGGCCCCTGAGTGACGGTGTAGAGCAGGACCTCCTTCCTTCCCATCAGACCACTCATTTTAGACTGTTAAGTGAACACAACAGAAACTTATATTGAGTTAACTCGGTGACTCTTTTTTAATAGTAGAGACAATACTATGCCCTCCATTTTACAGATGTGACAAATGAGGCTAGGAGAACTTAATTTACATAATTTAGAGATTACAAATGCAGAGATTGGGCTCAGATCCATGTCTTCCCAACTCCAGCGTCTCCTTTCATTGCCCCACACTATCCCTTGACAGTTGACAATACACTGGCAGGGAAGGGATCCATCTGGGTCAAGAGAAACCACCTAACCTTCTCTCACTGTCAGATGTTAAGTAGATTGGTGTTTGTCCCTAGTTTAGGTCACGGGTTTTCTTCCATAAAACATAACTGAAGACATTTATTTTTCCTCAAATAGCTACGAAAGCAGTCAGGCCTTGGTGTGAAGAAACAGAATCTGGGTGTGCCCTGCAAACTAATGAAAGGGCCCCCTTCCCCAACTGCTGATTCTACAGGGATTCTTTAGGTAAATGAAACCCATAAGCCATTTGAGCTTGAAAGTCTTTCTGCAGAAAGGCAAGATCGAGGCCTTCCTTTGTGTTAAATCTTGCCTTGATTAAATTGGCTTTTTTTTCTTAGGGAGTTTCCAAAGCACTCAGTTACTAACAAGAAAGGGGTTTAATAGGGTCCTGGGTTTTAAAGCCACAGGCACCACAGCCTGGGGCCTTTATGATGTGTAATGAATTAAAGAACCCAAATCACTGCTTTTTAAAATCATCTGTCTAAGGATTATAATGATTTCTCCTTTTATCCCACCCTCCCTCCTTTTCATTTTATATATCCCCAATGTTGCTTGATTTAAAGGGCACATATTAGAGAAGCAGAAACTCTGCCTTTCACAGAAGGTCATTCCCACTAGAAGGACCCTCTCCTCTGGGCAGATTCCCTTGCATTGGCCCCAGCTGCTGTTGCAATTCAAGCAGCAGTTACACAAGTCTGCAGCATTTCCCCATCTGTTCCCCCCACCCTGTCCATTCGGTTGCTCTGCCTTTCCACCCTTCAGTTCATTTTCTTTTTGTGCCCTTTCGTTCTCTTTACAATTCTCACTTTCCATCACTTCTCTTAGTGATTTTGACAAAGAAACCCCACTCTGTGAGGGTCACAAACTCTTCTGCACTCAGGACAAGTTCCTGTGTATAGTTGAACAAAAAGCCTTTGTGCGCATGGCAACAGAACACTGCTCTCTGAACGTGTCTGCTATCTTCAGTATGTTTATCATAAAGTTCTTTTTCCTTTATGCAGATGGGCAGCCTCTGACATAATTTTAAGCTGCAGTGCTTGGGTTTTTTCTTCTCCTTTCCAGGGCCCTAGAGCACATGGGTGATGTGAAATAAACTAGAACAATTTTCAAATTCTATCCTAGCATAGAAGTACTGGATATTCTTACAAGAGAGAATAAGGATGTCCCCTCTGGTCCTCTTTTGCCACAGAGGCACCGCAGAGGTGCCAGGAAACAAACACAGGGTAAGCAGACCATTTCCATAAAAGTGTTTTATTTGACTCGCTTAAACCGCTTTGTGCCAATGAATCATCCCTCGGTTGAGAAGGAAGTGCCTGCAGAGATTCATGGAGACCACTCCAGCCTACGATTGGAAACAGTGAGGACAATGACTGGCAGGGGGTCCAGCTGTGGTCAGACAGTTAACCAGAACGCTACAAGGGCAAAAAAGCCACATTGGAGCTTCTTAGGTGGCAACAGTGTTGCCTACTGAAAACCTAGGTAACCTGGAACACAGCTTCAGGACACTTGAATTTTGTCTTTTCCAGTCCTCAGCAGATAGCCTTTCATAATTCAGAGTAAACAGATACAGAGCATTTCTAAAATTCCCAAATTGTGCAGGACTTGTCCATCTTAATCTTAAGGCTGAAGTCATATTTACTAAATGCCTATATATGTCAAATGTCATCTCTCCCTTAAGTCAAAACAAATAGGTACCAATAGGGAATAGTGAGGTTGTAAAGGATCAAGTTATTTAAATGTACTACACACACACACACACACACACACACACACACACACACACACCCCACAGGTCCAAGTGCAGAACTATGAAATCAAATTGAATGATGAGGGTAAAAGGGATCAAACATAAGGTGATGGAAAAACTGATTCCGGGTGGTGAACACACAATGTGATATACACATGATGTATTATAGAATTGTACACCTGAAATCTATGTAACTTCACTAACAATTGTCACCCCAATGAACTTTAATTGAAAAATAAAATAAATTGAATTAAAAAAAAGAATAGTGGGTGGATAGGTCTGCAGAACAAAGTACTTCCCCTAAGTGACACAGATTCTGAATCAAACTCCTAGCATATATATGTGTGTGTGTGTGTGTGTGTGTGTGTGTGTGTATTATATACATATTATATATATATGTGTGTGTGTGTGTGTGTGTGTGTGTATTTATATACACATACATTGGGCTACTTGCAAAGCTAACTCTTGCTTTCCTTTGCCCCCATTACCCTCTATACCTTTCTCATATGTCTGTTGCAGAATTTATCACTCTGGATTGCAATCACTTGTTTACCTTCCTTTCCACCACCAAACTGAGCATCTTAGACTTAAGGGGCACAACCAAATCTTTTTTCTGTTAATAAATCCACGACCTGCACTGTGTTTGGCACATCATATGTACTCAGTAAATATTTGGGAATAAAATAATATATAAAATAACAGTGTTGACTCGTAATTGTTTTTGAAATTGTAGTTAAAATCTCATTCTATTTCTATATAGAATACTGTAAAATTTGAGGAATTAACCATTTTTATTGCAATTTTTTTTTAATTCCATAAATAAGTCATCATAAAACAATATGGGTATTTTAGAGGTTGTCACTAGGGATAATATAATCTAGTTTTCTGTTTTTAATTAAAATTTCCATTTTCAAGTAGATGTTTAGCAAATACAGATGGTGCCAAAAAATGTATACACATTTTAAGAAAGAAAAATATGATATGACAGACATCACTTTGCCAGAAGCTTACCTACTATTTAAGATCTGGCTACCAATCCAGTAAAAATTACCAATTCCTATTACAAAAATATATGAATAGAAGTAACTAAGTCATCCAAATAGTTTAATAATATTTTGAATTTTCTCTTGACATCCATTCCCTCTACTTCCCTATAGTTCTTGTTCCTATTGAATTATTTTTTAAAATATAATCCATCTGGTTTCAAATCAGCAAGCAATTAATTGTTGCATATTGATAAGGGGCAATTTGAATATGACTCAGTTTACTTAGCATCCATGAAATTATAAAGCTACCTTTCTGTCACAACTTGCTTGTCTAAATTAATACACGCAAAGAGCAACGAGTTCCTTGAACAGAACGTCCCTACATAGTCACAAAGCACTATTATCATTAATTGTCATTTAGTAATTAGATGTCATATAATATCCACAGACTTGTGAATCCTATGCTTGAACCAAATGTCTTGGTATAAACTACTGTCAAAAAGTGGATGTCAGGGCGGCCAGATGGCTCAGTTGGTTAGAGCACGAACTCTTAACGACAAGATTGCCAGTTTGATTCCCACATGGGCCAGTGAACTGTGCCCTCCACAACTAGATTGAAAACAACTGCTTGAGCTTGGAGCTGAGCCTCCGGTGGGCAGCCGGTTGGCTCAGTGGTTGGAGCGCAATGCTCATACCAAGATCATCAGTTTGAGTCCCACATGGGCCACTAAGCTACACCCTCCACAACTACCGTGTTTCCCTGAAAATAAGACCAGGTCTTATACTAATTTTTGCTCCAAAAGATGCCTTAGGGCTTATGTTCAGGGGATGTCATCCTGAAAAAATCATGCTAGGGCTTATTTTCCCGTTAGGTCTTATTTTCGGGGAAACACAGTAGATTGAAAACAATAGTTTGACCTGGAGCTGAGTTGCGCCCCCCTTTCCCCCACAACTAGATTGAAAAAACGACTTGACATCCTTGAAAACACATTGTTCCCCAACACTATTCCCCAATAATGGATAAATAAATGAATAAAGGATGTCAAATGCCTTTCAAAGTCATACCTTCTTCTAGGCAAAAAGAATGCCATCTTAGTGCTGCCTTCTGGGCACTTTGGAGTTAATAAGAGGCAAGGGTTTCTCAAACAGCCTCAAACAATAGCCCTTATTGAATTACCAGATAATAAATTAATGGCCACAGAAAGACTGCCTAATCATATCTTAATTGAGCAGAAGGGAAGGTTCTGTGACTCCCTTCCATTGCATGTCCATACTTCATGTGGGTTGTACTTCACCTTGGCTACAGGTTTGCCCAATTTCCTAATGCCAACATAGCAAAACACCGTAAATCACTATGAACAGTTGTGAATGTCCACTATTTTCTTTAAACCTCAAGAAATTACAATTGCTAATAATGCCATCAAACACTTTCTTTTGTTTAAATCTTATACTTAGCACGTCCTAACACATAAAACGTGGGCAGCCTTACCTCTTCTCTTCATCAGGGAGATGGACTGATTCAGCATCCAGTAAGCAAACCAGGGCACAGTAGGGAAAATTATACTTGAGTTTGACTAGGTAATCTTGACTTTATGTGTTTCATTGTACAGCATGGACAGAACAGAATACGATTGCTACCTGCCCTTGGGCATGTGGAAATATTAAAGAGAATATATCTAAAAAATGCCTTTGCTTCATGGATTCAGGAGTTCTATCCAGTTCCTAACTATGCTTGCAACTGTGTCACCCAGAACAGGTTTTCATGTCCTCTGAGCCTCAGTACCCCCATTTGGAAAATGAGAGAATTAAACCAGAACCCTGACAACATGTGTTTCCTCAACCGTATTCTAGGGGATTGGTTTGTCACAGATGTTAATAGATGTTTCTGATAAAAGGGTTCCCTAGTCAGGCTCACTCAAGTATGCAGGTGAAACACGAGGTCAAACACATTTCAAAACCAAAGGATTCTTCACAGCCTTCAACATGCTAACCTGCATGGCCATTCACCAAGATCTGTGTTATATGAGAAGCATTTAAAAAACTTAGTAAAAAAAGGAAGCAAGTTTTGACAGAGCATGCAGGAGTCTAGTTTGAGAACTAATAGCAGGAAAAATTGTGTTCCAGTCCTGTTCCATAGAGCCCCGGGGTTCTGCTATGGGGGCCTCTAGGACAGACACAGGCAGAGAAGAGCCTCAAACCTTGTCAGCTTGTCAGCCAGAATAGGTCGACTTTTGAGTCTTCTAATTTAGTTTGTTTGCATGATTTCTTGATATTGGATATGATTTGTTCAGAAGAACAGGTGTTCTGACCAAAGTCATTTGAGACGTTCTAATGGAGATGTCCATTGCAAACGTTCTATGAGTCTATTAGTATTTTGAAGAAAAATATGTGATAAGATACAATATTGAAATCATTAGCTTCCTTGATTTCTCTATTCAATTTATTAAGATTTTGTTCCAGGCTTTCCAGCCTATGCTATTGTTTCTTCCACTGCCAATTCACACTTCGCATTCAAGGAGATGAGAGGCATACATCTTTATTTTCAAAGCAGCCTTTTTATCTCAACTGAATAAGTGATGTGTGTTCTCTTTCTTAACATTCCAGAAGTCACATCTAAGCCTGACTTCACATGGCTCCTTCCTTTCCTTCTGATGATGGAAGGCCCTTTAGGAAGGTCCTCCTTCTCGGACATCACTTCAGCTGCTGACAGTCCCTCCTGACTTTGCAATTAATCTGGGCAACTTCCTTTTCTCTTTAGCTCATGATTGATTTTCTCCCTAAATTATTTTGGGCTGTTCTTGCATATCAGAGGCCACATTATACTGCAAAGTTAATGGCTCCCTGAGAATGAAAAAAGTCCTCCCCCCCCTTTTTTTTTCTGCAAGCAACTCACATTGAATTGGGTTACAAAGCCTCCTGCTTCAGATTTTAATTGGACATCAGATTTTTTTATAGTATCGAGTCAAAAAAAATCTCTTTCTGCTCTTTCTATTTTATGATCGCAGGCTTTACTGGATGTATTTACGTAATCCTTTAACCATGTCATGTAAGCACAATGTTCAAATAGCTTTATATATTCAAGGTTAAGAGTAAATTAGTCAATGAACTGGCAAGACCTTAAAACCAAAACCCTTTTTTCCTTTATGTGAGTGAAGCAATTGCTCATGAATATTAGGACTTCTGTTGCCTATGGCTGAAGAAGCGGCGTGCACCTGAGTGATTGGTAGAGCCCAATCTGAGGACAATTAAAATGTACAGCACTGTTTGGCAGGGGTAGAATAGCCCTTGCATGACATGTACCAGCTCAGTGTTTTCACAATAGGAAGAGCAGATGCTCCTGGGAAATTTGGCAGCACAACACGTGGGAAGACAAAGCACAGCACTGAAGGCAGACGATGTGAAACCGTTAAGCTTAGTTGGTTTTTTTCTTGCATTAAAAATGCAGCAAACTCTTTTAACATTCTCCAACTCAATCAAATGGCAGGAAGTGGGGTGGCAGAGAGCAATCAATGCACGTCTGAAGGATGGGCACTCGAACCTCAGTGTGTGATATGTCAAATATATTTGATTTCCAATATGCATGTATGCATAGGAAGCTTCCAATGGATGGGGCTGACATTTATCTTCAGCATCTTGGACTGGTGGGGCTGGTCACCCCTGTGCTCAAGAGTGAGAGTAAATGTCAGGAAAGATTAGTGGTCGTGTACTACCCACACAGGTGGACATTTTTCATTCTCTGTGTGTTCCTCATGCTGCTCTTCATTTAGGTAACAGTTGTGAGAAATTAAATGTACCTGTGCTCTGGAGGGAGCAGAATTATGAAAATGAGAGCTGTGTTATCACGTGGGACATTTTGCTGGGATTCTTTTCAATGCCAAATACTCCCCACCACACGGGCTTGCTTCCCTCCACACATTAGAAACAGAGGCATGAAAAGTCTTCACATTCTGAGAGCATGCCCTCAAACTGTGGATCTTGAAACTCCAGGGATTATATCAGACTTTATTATTTATGCTATTAATTGTATACATCCATTTGTGAAGGTGGTGACTTCTGAACCAGAGTGGGGGAGAGAACTGATTCTGAGGTTTCCCTCTAAATTATCTGTGTTTACCAGTGTGCCCAACTCCTATAGTTAAAACATAAAAATAGGAAGTAAGACAGGAAACATTTAAGAAAACATGAACATATCAGATGATCCCTTAGGATGGAAAATGTGAAGAGAACATTGAAAATTGTCAAATGTAAAAGGCAGCTTATAAAACCTGACTGACTGCTGTCCACTAGACCACACTGCCTCCCACCAGGTCACTTGGTAGCCAAGATAAAACAGGAACAAAAACAGTCAGAACAACTCATCTCCCCTATTCACCCATATTCAGGTCTAAACCCTCCCACAGTCCTCATCTCAACTTTATCCCATTAAATAGCTTGAAATCTGAGTTAAACTGCATTCAAGATTTTCCAAATTAAAAAATGAAGAAGAAGAAGGAGAAAAAGAAGGAGAAGGGGAAGGGGAAGGGGAAGGGGAAAGAGAAGGAGAAGGAGAAGGAGAAGGAGAAGGAGAAGGAGAAGGAGAAGGAGAAGGAGAAGGAGAAGGAGAAGGAGAAGGAGAAGGAGAAGGAGAAGGAGAAGGAGAAGGAGAAGGAGAAGGAGAAGGAGAAGGAGAAGGAGAAGGAGAAGGAGAAGGAGAAGAAGAAAACAGCAATCAAACTGTACCAATCACATGTTTAAAATGTATTCAATTGCCACTTATCGTGTTTCCCCGAAAATAAGACCTAGCCGGACCCTCAGCTCTACTGCATCTTTTGGAGCAAAAATTAGTGTAAGACCCGGTCTTATTTTACTATAAGACTGGGTGTAAATATAATATCACATCACAACACATCACATCACAACACAACATAACATAACAATGTATAAGACCGGGTCTTATATTAATTTTTGCTCCAAAAGACGCATTTGTGCTGATGATCTGGCTAGGTCTTATTTTCGGGGAAACACAGTAGTTCATCACATCACAACACATCACATCACAACACAACATAACATAACACATCACAACACATCACATCACAACACAACATAACATAACAATGTATAAGACCGGGTCTTATATTAATTTTTGCTCCAAAAGACGCATTTGTGCTGATGATCTGGCTAGGTCTTATATTCGGGGAAACACAGTAGTTCCTTTTTGAAAGGGTAACAAGACGCCATGGAACTTAGGTTTGGCCTCACTAGACACTTTGCTGCTAGTACTAGAGGCATTTGATTCTCCGACGAGGCCCGTGGGGTCCCAAGTCTAGCTCATGGCATCCCTGATCCTGCACGGGTCATACCACAAAGGTCTCCAAAATAAATGACAGGAAATTCTGGGCCGAACTTCCTCCTGTTCCTGATGACCATAGAGACTTGAAATTGCACTCCAGAAATCCACCCCCTCGTGACCCTCTTTCTTTCAAGTGTAATAGCAGTAAGCGAGGACTCTTGAATCGAACCCATATACTCCCTCACAAGTAGGAAACTCTTGAGAAAAGACATTCACACAGACTCTGACGGAAACTGTACGAACAACCACAGTAAATCAGGCGGTAAGCAACTACACTGTGCATGTGAGGAGGCCAAAGAACGCACACACTCGTATGCCCACCTTTCCATAATCCTTAGAGGGCGATTCAAGAAAGGTGGCCTCAAATAGCAGAAGGAGAAATTAAAAAAACAATTCCATTTACAATTGCTCCAAAGACTATAAAATATCTGGGAATAAATCTAACCAAAGATGTAAAGGATCTGTACTCAGAAAATTATACAACACTGAAGAAAGAAATGAAAGAAGACATAAATAGATGGAAACACATTCCATGTTCATGGATAGGAAGAATTAATATAATTAAAATGTCCATACTGCCTAAGGCAATATACATATTCAACGCAATTCCTATCAAACTACCAACGACGTTTTTCACAGAAATAGAACATATAATCCTAAAATTTATATGGGACCATAAAAGACCCCGGATAGCCTCAGCAATCTTGAGAAATAAGAACAAAGTGGGAGGTATAACGATACCTGATTTCAAACTATACTACAAGGCTACAGTAATCAAAACAACATGGTACTGGCATAAAAATAGATACATAGATCAATGGAACAGAATAGAGAGTCCAGACATAAATCCATGCCTATATGCCCATCTAATCTACGACAATGGAAGCAAGAATGTACGATGGGGTAAAGATAGTCTGTTCAATAAGTGGTGTTGGGAAACCTGGACGGACACATGCAAGAAAATGAAGCTGGACCACCTCCTTACACCATATACAAAAACAAATTCAAAATGGCTTAAAGACTTAAATGTAAGATCTGAAACCATAAAATATCTAGAAGAAAATATAGGAAGAAACTTCATGGACATTACCCGGAGTAAGATTTTCACTGATATATCCCCTCGCGCGAGCGAAGTAAGAGAAAAAATAAACATGTGGGATTACATCAAACTAAAAAGTTTTTTCACAGCAAAGGAAACCATCAATAAAACAAAAAGGGATCCTACTGTATGGGAAAAGATATTTGCCAATGATATATCTGATAAGGGATTAATATCACAAATCTATAAAAAACTTACTCAACTCAACTCCAAAAAAACAAACAACCCAATTAAAAAATGGGCAGAGGACTTGGGGAGACATTTCTCTAAGAAGGACATACAGAAGGCAAGAAGACATATGAAGAAATGCTCAACCTCACTAACCATCAGAGAAATGCAAATAAAAACCACAATGAGATACCACCTCACTCCAGTCAAAATGGCTATTATCAATAAATCAACAAACAACAAATGCTGGCGCGGATGTGGAGAAAAGGGAACGCTAGTGCACTGTTGGTGGGACTGCAGATTAGTGCAGCCACTATGGAAAACAGTATGGAGGTATCTCAGGAATCTGAAAATGGAACTACCCTATGATCCAGTAATTCCACTCCTAGGCATCTACCCGGAGAAATCCAAAACTCCAATTCAAAAATCTGTATGCACTCCTATGTTTATTGCAGCACTTTACACAATAGCCAAGATATGGAAACAACCAAAATGCCCATCGGTAGATGACTGGATTAAGAAGCTGTGGTACATTTATACAATGGAGTATTACGCAGCCATAAAGAAGAAAGAAATCTTATCATTTGCAGCAACATGGATGGATCTAGAGAACATTATGTTAAGTGAAATAAGTCAGAAAGAGAAAGACAAGTACCATATGATCTCACTTATATATGGAATCTAAAGAAAAGACTATGTGAATGAACTAATCAGAGTCAGTTTTGGGGACGCAGAGAAAAAACCGAGAGTGGTTAGATGGGTGTGTGGGAGGGGGTTGGGGATAAGGGGAAAGGTGAAGGGATTTGGAAGCAGCTGGTAACCACAAGATGGCCTCAGGGTTTTTCTTTTGAAAATTAATTTGGGGAAGGTATTCTATAATGTTGTAAAGATTTTGTTGGGTATCCGATGGACATGCGTCCTATTTGGGAGACCACCTCAGGGATACTGTGGATACCTGATCATGGCATTGTACATCAGAAGCTAAACATTAATGAATGCCAACTATAATTTTATATATATAATGTGATGGTTCAGTGTGAGGTCGGAGGGATAGTGGATGGGGGGAGGGGGGTTCACAGTATGAGGGATATAAATGATGAACGTCTAAGTATTACCTTGTTTTGTACACCTGAAACTAATAAATTAATTAATTAATAAAAAAAAAAAAAGAAAAAAGCAAAAAAAAAAAAAAAAAAAAAAAAAAAGAAAGGTGGCCTCCAACTATGACAAATGTATTCATGTAGGGGTTTAAGTATTTAAGCTTATATTGTCTGATTGTTTTGTTTTTTTGTGTGATTTATAAACCTAGGAGACCAGACTTCCCATAAGAAAAAACCTTATTTGGGTCTCACCCATTACCTAAAGATATAGAAGACGGGAAGAAGCAGAAAAGGAACAGGGGCAGCAGAATATTTTCTGAATCTGAATATTTTCTAAGGCATAAAATGGATCAGATTACACATTTGAAGAGCATCCACTGAAAGCATATGTCAATGTGGAGAGACCCCTGTGAGAAGTGCAAATTAACTGGAGTGGGGGCTCAGAAGATGCCTTACAGACGTAGAGAACTTAGAACATTGATGACATGCTTCAGCCTTTTCAAATCTGAACTGCCCCAGACTGGGATATCCTAATTAGGATGTTAAGAATGTGCCAGGTTTTGTGTGTATGTTATCTCAGAGAATTTTTACAGTAACACTATAAGAAAAATAGTATTTTTCAAATGAGAAGACTAAGGCAAAGCGCATTTTAGTGACTCTCCCAAGTTCATGTTCTTATAAGTAACAGGGTCAAAATTCGAACTTGGCAATCTGACCCACGAGCTCATGCTCACATCTTGTAATCTTATTTTTATATTATACATCTTTCATGCACCTTTCAGACAATATACAATGTTCCTGGTAGATGTTAAATCAATACTTGTTCAATTAATTAAAGTGAGAGCAAAGAGGCATGCATTCCCATGAAAGTAAGTGGATCATCATCCAAGTTACCTATAGGACAAATATCCTGGGATGCTAAGCAAGAAGCAAGAGGATATCTGTCTTGATAGTGCTAGGCTTTGGGGTAATAAGTTACCACACACATAATTTTATCATAATTCATTCACCCCTCCATTTTTACATTTATTCAAATATGTCTTAAATGACTAGTTTGTGCCAGTCACTTTTCTAAACAATGCAAGATGCAGAAGAACAAGGCACACCACTGTGGAATGGAGGGACAGACATGGATATTTCACAGAAGCACTAATAAAGGCACACAGTTCTCTCCTTGGCTGGTGAGGAGAGAGTGAACCGAATCCACTTTCTATGGAGTAGGAACTATGTCCCCACATGTAGAATTCTAGGCTCTGGAATTTCCAAAAGCCCTGGGTTACTATAGCAGACTCTTGTGCTCAACTCCGTCCTCTGTATTCTACAGAAAGTTCTGGATGAACCAAAAGGATTAAAAGGGATATGAGATCTGGCCTTTTTTGTTTGTTTGTTTTTGTCTTTCTCTACTTCCTTTTCATGTAATCATCCTGCTGACATAATTATAGATGGAAACAGAGGGATGAGAGAGCCTTGACCAGGGGAGTACTTTCTAAGGAATTTGGAGTCCATTTTAATGAATTTAGAGCTCTTCTTGGGTCCTAAAGACCCATGAAGTTAAGTAGACTGTTAAGTGCACAGTATTTATTTTGGTTTTAGTCTGCTTGCCTATGTGTTCATCCATCTGATTATTTGTTGATTGGAATTGTTTCAGCTTAGACGGTATACAATGATTTACACCTCTCTGAATGACATGGGTTCAAAATGAGAATGCTAACTCACAAATCATTCAACAGTGCACAACAATCATTAGACTTCCTTTCATTTACAATGATATGGTGCTATGGTAAGTGGTGTCATTTTTTGTTTTGAATTCTTAAAAGCATCTTAAATAAGTGTCCCTAACACTATGCCTGGCAATGTACAGGGGAACAAAAGATGCACTGGTGCTGCAGTTCCTGGAGGTTCATAATCTAACAGCGTAAGAAGAAAATTGTCAAGAGTCCTTTGGTCCAGGATAGCCTTTGAGGATCTTAGGGAAACCATGACGGCCGTACCATGTACTCTGTCGGCACAGCTGGACAGAAAAATTATGTAGGGATGATGGTAGAAACATATTCCCGAGAAATAAAGCAGAAAGGAAAGCCACCCTACCAGGTAATAAGGCTAGATTAATACAACAGTATGTTATAGGCCCAGGAACGATAGAACAATGGAACGTACAACAGAGCTCAGAAAAAGAACCAAGTACATATAGGAACTGAACATGAAAACAGTAGCCCTACAAAGCAACAGGAAGGATTGTTTAGTAGATAATACTGGAAAATTAGCTCAGAACATGGAGAAAAACAAAGCTAGATCTCTGCCTTTTTTCACATTAGGGGTACATTACATTATGTTAAGGTGGACTGCATATTAATCACGTAAGTGGGAAACATGAAATTATAAAGCTAAAAAAGAAATTATTTGTTTTCATTTAAAAATACATATAGAACTTATTTTTTGTCAGGTACTATCATAAGTTCTTCAAAATGTTTAACTCATTTAATCCCAGTAAAAGCCCTTTGAAGAAACCTTAATGTACCCATTTTACAGACAGAAAACTGAGGACCATCACTGAGGCCTCATAACTAGAGTTTCAACCCAGGCAGATGGTTCTAGCATATATGCTCTTAATCACTATACAATGCACCACTGGCAAAGGTAATAGATAATAAAGAAAAAAATATATATTATTTTCAACACTTAAAACTGATAAGCAATTGATATCTAAAATATACAAGGAATTTTTCAAAATCAATAAGGAAAAGGTAGGCAGCTTACTCAAAGCAATAGGCAGAAGAATCCACCATACACAGAAGAAAAAGCCCCAAAAGCAAACAAATCCATAAAGAGATGCTCACAATCACCAGTAAACAGAGAAATGCACATGACAATACTAATGACATATCACTTTATACCCATGAACGTGGTTTAAAAAAATGGAAATCAAGAAGTAGATAAAATTAAGTGTTGAACATGTATGCAGATGGGACTTACTCTCCACAGGACTGTATGTGTGTATACAGCCATATCAAAATACAAAATGGCAGTTCTTAACATAATTAAGCGTATGGAGTCCCATCACTCAGCAATGCCACTACTGGCTGTTTCCTAGGGAAATTTCACATTAGTGTATAAAGGAAGTTTGATGTGGAATTGTTTGGGATAGAGGGGGATTAGAAAGAACCCTAATGAATCAGAAGACTGGGTAAATCAGTGGCACATACATTTAACACATCATCATGTTTCATGAAGATGCATGAACATTTAATGAGATTTAGAAAATGCTTTTTGCAGGAAACTGTGGAGGAAAGGGAATAGGAGTGCGATCAGAGATGAAGGGGAGAAACAAGATAGGAGTCTTTGGAGATCTACGATCCCCTTTTCAGGAAAGAGAGTGTGCTATGAACCGAGGAATGTGATTAACTCAACCCTCAACCATTTTGCAGTTGTGTAAAAATAAAGAATAATGAGTGGGATTATAGATGGAGAAGGAGGTAAGAGCCCAGGTGTGAGAACTAGAATGCCAAACATGGTCAAATAAGCTGCAAGTTTGAAAGGTTGTTGACTCTCAGAAACTAGGTCTAAAACAACTTAAATAATAGTGGCCTTAGTCTAGGAAGTCCTGGGAACTGGGTGTAGACATGAATCTTCAGGTAGAAATCAAGTAACTTAGATAGAGAAGGATAAAGCCTACAGAAGAGGATTAATGACATTAGGCTTGACAAATGAATGACAACTGGGCTTACCAAACTGGAAGGTCCAATGTGCAGTTATAGTTTACCATGTGCAGAAGTGGAGAGAGGCCCAAAGGAAATGAACATCACCCCAAGCTCAGTGGCAGGTAAACATGGAAGCAGACAGGAAAACACACAATTGAATCTCATGACCAACACACGCTCGATTAAGGTAAAACACAAGGAAATCAGAGTCATCAGTGTCTTTTAACACCATCATCTTGGAACTGGATGCATGAGGACAATTGATTTGGTGATTAACGCGTGGGCAAATTTCTGCCAGCATTATTTTCATTTCCTTTATGTATGAATGATCATCTTTATTTCCTTATACTAAGATGAAAACACAGAAGGGAAAAAAAGAGGAGAGAGTTCCCAGGGGTTAGAGAAAATTCTGAGCCTAGAGATCAGGTTATCATTTTCAAAATGTATAGAGTGTCCATTCTATGTAGTACTCAAAATTAAACACAATAGGAGGACGTTAAAGGAATAGGTCTGTCCAGTGTCTGAAGTACTTCTAGTCACATCATATGCCACTAGACCCAAAATATAAAACCCCTGACATCTATTATGAAGCTCTAATCTATGGTAAAAGACATGGATGACTCACCCTTTGCACCCCCATCCCAAAGACAACAGATTAAAGGACCCTGCTCTCCAGAATTGATGGGCAAATGACAGAGGTGAAGAGGACATGGTTTTGAATAATTACAGAAAAATATGAACAAGTATATATAACTCATACAGGGTATGGCTGAAATAATGGAGTAGTTTTGAGTGTAGGAAAACAAAAAATCATGAAAGGTCTTCTGGAGAATGTGGCCTGCCTTCAACCACCTCCCTCTCTCGTGGAAAGGCCCACCTCTCATGATTAACAAGGACACCTGGGAAAACTTGCTTTACGTCTAATTAAATATTCCTTCAAAAACTTTGTCCTTTGTACTGCTATTCCTTAAGCAGCCTACCACCCAGATGGAAAACAGAATTAGTCCTCTTCTGTTTTCAATCTTGAATTTCATGCTAATTGATTTTTAAAAACCCTGCTGCTGTATTGTATTTGCCCTATAATTAACTGCGCTTGATTATAGATGTTCCAGGGACAGAGGTAGAGTCCCCTTGCCTGCTGACAAACGAATCCATCAGGTAGGTCTTAAATACCACTTGTCTTCAAAAGACACAAAGTGCGGTAAGAAAAATGGTCAGTGGGGATATAGTTTAAATAATCATCAGGAGAATTAAGGGGGTGGAAGGCTGTTTGTGTTCAACACCTAAAAGCTCTATTCAAAGTACTTTTTGGAGAGGATAGGTGTAATTTATAAAAATAAAAAAGGAATTATCATACCTGTGCCCCGTTAGAGCAATAACTTCACAATAAGTTCAGGATGGTAACATTTCTATCTATCAGAATGTACTGAGATCTATTTGTCTGATTATCTCCCACATTCTTAAACACGCTAAACAGTTAATAAAAAGAGTGAGCTCCTCACCCTCCACAGTTCAGAAACTGACAATTAAAATACTGACAACTCTGTCTCTATTTTCCCTTTCAGAGCTGTCAGCGATACTCCCAGGAAGCAAAGCATTATAAACCACATCCATGCCTCAAGCAGTTAAAAAAAAAAGAGAGAGAGAAAGAGAAAGAGAGAAAACACAAAAACTTCTTCTCCGGCCTAAATTATGTTTTCTATTGATCTGGTGATTTCTGTTTTGAACTGAGTGAAAGGAAAATTGGCTTTGCTGTCTTTTCTCTTCTTCCCTTTATCTTTCACCTCTTCCCTGCTCCCCTCTATCACGACTGCCATGGTTCTGGTTCAGGTTCCCATTAGACCTTCAAATGGCTCGGTGTGCCAACTTCCTGACTGATCCTCCCAGGCCATAGGACAACCAGAGTGGCGCCTGTATAAAAGAGGCAACAAAAAGCACCAATAAAACAAGCCCAGTTGAGTGTCTGTTACTCCTATTCTCTCTCTCTCTCTCTCTCTCTCCCTCTCTCTCCATACACACACACACACACACACACACACACACACACACACACACATACATATATATCAATAGTTCCCCATCAATCAAAACAAGAAAGTCTCATACTGTGAGTACGGCATTTGAATTGTGGTCCTCTTCCCTGTCTGGTGGTCCGTTCCAATCTCATGGTTTGAAATACCATCTATGTGCTTATGACTTCCCAGTGTAAACCCACCTGGACATGCTCTTAAGTTCCAGCCTCCTTTATATTCATCTGCCCACCTGACATCTCCCCTTGGACGTGTAACAGTCATCTTATCATGCACATCCTGATCTTTTCCAACAAACTTGTATCGCCTACAGTATTCCCATTCCAAATATTGGCAACTTGACTAGCAACCTCAGAGCTACCCTCGACTCCTCTATTTCTCTCACACTCTGCATCAAATCCGTCAGCAAATCGTACTGGCTGTTCCTTTTAAATGTATCTGGAATCTGGCCCCCTGAAGCATGCCCGCTGAAGCCACCTTCCTCACCGTCATCGATGGCTTGGACGACTGCGGCAACTTCCTAACAGGCCCCTCACTGCCCCCACGCCCACCCCCAGCCCCCACATAGCAGCCTGAGTAATCGCTTTCCAACATGTGCCACTCCTCTGCTCAAAATTGTCCCGTGGCTCCCTGTTTCTCCTGGTGAGACAATCCTGGAGGCCTGACGTGATCTACACTGCTGTCGCCTCTGCAACCTCCAGCCTCACTCCATGCACTGCACTCTTGCCATACTGGCCTTTTCACTGCCCCAGGAATTCTCCAGGTTCACTTCTCTCCTGGAATTTACACAACCCATCCCCTCTGCCGGGAATTCATTCCCTAGACAAATGTAGTAATCATCCCATCACCTCTTTCAAGATATTACTCAAATGTCACCTTCCAATGATTTGCCTAAAATACGCAATTTGGGCCTGCCCCGTAGCTCGTTCCACTATTTTGCTATTTTTCTCCCCTATACGCACTTATTAATTGTTTGCACTCTGTACAATTTATTTATGTATCATGATTACTACTGGTCTCTTTTCACTAGGTGTAAGATCCACAAGGGCAGGTGTCTTTATGTTTCATTCACTGACATACCCTAAGGCCTTTTAGTAATACCTAGATATAGTAATCACTGAATAAACATTTGTCGAATGGATGCAGGAATGAAGGGATGAATAAATGAATGAATGTTTTAGCAATCTCATCTCCCACTATTTTCTTCTGTCTAGAATCTAGATATTAATATTAATAGAATGAATTATTTGTCACGCTTTTATCACACAAACACACACTCCGTACTTTTGATTATGCTAGTCAGCCTCAAACACTCTTCCTCCTACCACCATCCATGAAAAAATACAACTTATTTTTCTAGATTCTGCTTGAATACAACTCCTTCCATCCGTTGCACTCTTCCTACCTTCATTACTCCCTTCCTCTTTTTCCGCCTCCCTCCAACTCTTCCTTTATTCCTCATTTTAGCATTTCTGTTGCAGTATTTACTATGTTAGCCATAGTAGATTTAAAAATCAGTCACAGCCCCTACCTTCAATTAGGTTACAGTCCACTAAAAATTTATCCTATTCCCCTGTATGAATAAATCACTGTAATGTTTCACTTTGTGAGTGGCAGCTTGAGATGGTGGAGAGAAGGCATAGGCTTAAGCACAAATGGCCTCAGGGTTTTTGAAAATTAATTTGGGGAACGTAATATTTAATGTTGTAAAGATTTTGTTGGGTATTCGATGGACACGTGTCCTATTTGGGAGACCACCTCAGGGATGCTGTGGATGCCTGATCATGGCTCTATACACGAGAAGCTAAACAATAATGAATGCCAACTATAATTTTATATATATAATGTGATGGCTCGGTGCGAGGTCGGAGGGATAGTGGATGGGGGGAGGGGGGTTCACAGTGTGAGGGATATAAATGATGAACGTCTAAGTATTACCTTGTCTTGTACACCTGAAACTAATAAACTATAAAATAAAAAAAATTTAAAAAGAAAAAAAAAAGAGTCATGAGAAACTGAGTGCATATTCTAGCTCTACCATTTATCAATGCGCTTACTCAAAACAGTCAACCTATATAAGGCTCTGTTCCTTCATCTTTTATGAGCATAATAATCCCTACCTTAAAGTGTTATTCGATAAGTAAACTAAACAATAATTAACAATTATATCAAACAAATTATATAATATATAACATAATAAATAATTAATGATAAATAATTAAATTAAGTAGTATGCAGTTACCCTTTTAAGATATAGTTGGCATCCAAATATTAAATCCCCTTCCCTTCCTTCTAAATGCCCAGCATTGACCTAATTCCTTTATTAGGACCTTATTTTATTTTGCTTCACTCTATAGATTATTTAGTTGTTTCCCATGAGATGCTGAGTTCCTTGAGACCACCCCAAAGTATATAGCATCACATACTATAGATTTCAATTCATGAGAATTAAGGAGTAAAACTCCTTTCCTTTCCTGTATTTCCCTCATTTGTCCTCGTGCTTCTGCTTACCCTTCTAGCCCTCCTCCCTCTTTGCCAAAACCCTTTTTTCTCATCACTTTTTCATTCCATCCTTCTTAAAAATCGCTTCTCTTATTCTCAACATGCTCCGCATACTTACGTCCTTCCCTGCCTCCCATGGCCTCACATCCCCTCCCTTTTCTTGTCCCCTAGGTTACAGCACAATCTCCCCTTCCCTCTTCTCTTGATCATCACTCTCTGTCAGGCTCCTGTACTTTCAGGCCGGCTGGAGTGAGGAAGTTTTATTGATCTCTCAGTAATGCCCGAGTGCCTCTGAAGGTTAAGGTCAACAAGAGTAAAGCATCCTGCTGAACCACAAAACCTAAACTCAACTTCAGTATGAACGGGTATCAATTATTCAGAGCTGTCAGATCACACAGGGCACTCTCCATCTGGTGATACTGAATAGGAAAATATGGGATGGTCACAGGGAAGTTTAGTGTGAGGAAGACCAATAAAACTGGGCTAGCATCACAACCCAGAGAACTCACCAATGCTGCCAGGAAATAGATAATAAAGGTAAGATCTAGCCATTGGTAATGGGGAAATGATGGCCGAGAATTGCATAATGAAAAATACCATCAAATAAGCTATTAAGGTTCAAACAGTGTTCTGGGCTCTGAATCTTTTCTTTTCTCCCATGACTCCCTGTGTAGCTGGCCTTAATTTCTCTACTTCCTAAATAATTGGGCACCTGGGGTTTATGAGTCCTACATAAATCAAAATTCAAATAATGGTGGGTTTTGTTTGTCATTTCCGCTATGTCCTGGCTTACTTTGCTGACATTTTAGATGCTCCTGGGCTACCTCAATAACAAACGTAGGGGGTATTTTAGTCAAAAATGCACAGGAAACAAAGAGCTGTGAATTAGAAGTCTGGAGGAAATCTCAACAAGCTTACTTATTCCAAAGAAATGTGTGCCTTAGAGGAAATGATACCTTAAAGTGGCTATTATCATGAGCCATCCCACACACCTCCAATGTGTTTGCACATGCAGTTTCCCTAAAGCTTAATACCCTATCACCCTTCAGGACTGTTCTTAGGTGACACTTCTTCTGGGATGCATTTCAGTCTGGCTTAGAAACTCCCCCTAGATGATACCAGTTGCTGTATTACAAAAATCACTGAATTCACAACACTGTTTGGCCATCCCACTAGAAGCAGTATAAGATAGAGTGCTTAGGAGCACAAATTCAGGAAACTGCCTTGTTTGAATCCTGACTCCATCACCTTCCCTCTCAGTGTCTCAGTTTTTTTCTAACCTGAAAATATGGCAACAATAACAATAGTATCTACTTCAAAGTGTCATTTTGATGATGAAAATGGAAATTACATAAGGCCTAAGACAGAGGAAGCGATATGTAAATGCAGCTGTCATCGTTATTATTTTGCCTGTTGAAACTTTGTCAGGAAAGAAACCATTAACATGTTCTGTGCCTATTTCAGAGCTTAGAACATTCTAGTAAGTAGCCGTTGAATTAAGGAGTGCTCTGAAGCCAGGACTAAAGCTCTAATGGTCACCAGCCCAGCGTGCCGCTGGTTGGGAGCCTTTGGGCAAGGTCTAGGGAAAACATTGCCATGGATAGCTGGCATTTCTGCACATCTTGCCAGCAGAGGACCCACCAATCTTTTCACAGATGTTTGTAGAGTGAATAATTTTGGAAGATAGAGGTCGTTAGTATCTTACTCCAGAAAAAAGGATATATTTTCTTTACTGCCCAGTAAAATAAAGATAAAGTCTCCCTCCTAGGCAAAGGTCAGGCGGGTTGGCTTTCATCCCATTATAAAAGGTTCAGGTTCCCGAAACTGAGGGTTACTCAGCTGTGACCCAATCTCACTGGCTGCACAGCACCCACCTGGCTGCTCGGCGTCACAACTGAGGATTTGCAGAGCACGAAGAGCTGATGGGAACTTGAAGCTTCTATCACTTGCTCTGCAGAGTAATGAAGCCCTTTGTCTCTGACCCAGGAGTCTTGTGTGTTCTGTGAGCACCCAGGAAACAGTGGCAGATTACCTTGTCAGCTTGGAATTTGGATAAAATCTGAGACCTTCCATAGTTTCTGACGGATTTTGATGATGAGAATGGGATACTGACAGAGAGAGAGCTTTCTGGAAGAGAAAGGATGTGGGCCTCACAGGCTGCATTAGAGGATTTAAAACAACTGCTTGGGATCCTGTAGTAAAATGCTATTGCCCAATGGGGGGGCGGTGGGCAGTGAACAAGGTTCCCCACTGTCCTATCCATTAATGAACGTTTGGAGACTTAGTGGTGAGAGGTAGAATTAAAACAATCCCATGGATGGGAAGTTACTCATTGCTTACACTCTCCCAGGTGGGAAGAGGAAGGGATGTTAGCATGACAACAGGTCAGTGAGTCACAGTTTCAGGGGAAAGACAATGTGGCTATAGCGGCTGCACCCAGGAAACCCCAGAGCTGAAATAAATGCCATCAGCAATGAGGATATGGAACGTTCAGTGGATTGAAAACACTAGCAATGTGTTTTATTGGGTGTGCCTGGCTCATTGACGTGGAGGCGCTATCTACCTCCACACTGCTTGATCCTTGTCATCCCTCTCCCCTGACCTTAGGTGCTTTAAAGAGAAAGAGGATTAGGGCCGGGGCTGTTTCCAAGGAGGACTTAAGGCCATATGCACCCACCCAAGTATTCTAGGGAACCTTGAGAAAGGGCGGGAATCAAAATGTTATGGACCTGTTGGATGCAGGCTCTTAAGTTACCATCCTACCTGTTGCCATTGTGGAGGCACGGACATTCGGCAGGGCTCAGAGTGGGACAGGGAAGTTAACGTGTCCTAGTGGTCTGGGCTCTTTAACCAATTCAATGCACTGATATTGTCACTGATCCTTCTACATCAATAGTAGGAGCTGATGTATTATATGCTTGCATTTTTCACATTCCGTAACAGTCAGAGGGATCCTCCTGACTAGGGAGAACTAGTCAGGAGGTAGAGAAGCGCTAGTGGGGCAAACTCCCTTGACATATGTCAACCAGAGGATGGGTCAAGATTTAGCACTAGTGCCTCTTCCCTCAAAGCTTGTACTCTATAGATGATGTCCCACACATTGGCAAGTTAGAAGACTTAGTCTCAATGCAATGCAATTGAATGCAATGTTTTTACACCTCCACCAGCACAGGAAGGGTGGCTGATAAACCCCGACAAAATCAAGGACTTTTGCCAAATGAAGCGGATAAACTTACAGTATCCAATACCCCTGACAGTCCAAGGAAATCTATATTTTCAGCCCCTTACCACCAAGTTGAAGGTCTGGCATCTAATTGGATCCTCCGGGTAATGGAGAAAGGATGTGTCTTACTTTGGCATTCTACTTGCTTTTCCATATCGACGGACTCTCAAATCAGCTTTCTCTGAATGGGGCTCACATCAATAGGCCATGTTTGAAGCTGCCCAGCGAGCTGTGGCATGCTCTCTATTTTTGGTGTCCCACAACCCCAATGAACCATTTGAGCTCTAAGTCTCTGCAAGTCATGATTTTGCTGACTAGAGCCTCTTGCAAAGAAAAGCAGGTCAGCCATATGTGTCCCTTAGGATTTTGGAATCCTTGGCCTCCCTGACATGGCTACCAGGTACACCTCTTGAAAAGCAGTTGTTAGCTTGCTACTGGACTCTTACAAAACTGAATAACTGACTGTTGGAGGCCCTGAAACTCTCTGGCCTGATATTCCCATTTTTGAGATTTCTCAGTTAGAAACCAATGACTGTAAGGTGAGAGAGCCTAACAATACTTGTTTATTAAATGAAAATGATCTATTCAAGAATGGAGCCTGCCTAGCTCAGTGGCATCTCAGCTTTCCATTAAGAGTATCATCTATCTCTCTGAGGAAACTATCCTCAATTCCATTGCTTGAATCAAAGCCATGGATTCAGAGGTCCCTCAGTTCAGAGGTCCCCCTAAATGCCTGGACTGAGGTGACTGAGGTTCAGTTAAGATGAAACCCAATGGTATCCTCTCGACAGTCGCGGCTGTTCATCCTTAGCAACAACAGAACAGAACCAGAAGTGGTCATAGCCATTCCTCTCAGCAGTCAGAACTGTAGGTTATTCATGTAGTTCTGGCTAATACTCTCCTTGATGAGTCTTGTTGCATGTTTACTGACTATTGGAATGTTGTCAAAAACTAGCTATTTGGTCTGTTACTTAGAAAAACTATAGAGTGGAAGATCAGATACCCTTCTTCAGGGTCATGAACCATGGAGACAGACAACAAAGCTACTAATCAAACCTCCTGGGTCACTCATATAGATGCCCACAGCAAGGGTCTGATCTCTCATGAGACCAACTGCAATCAAATTAGAACACCTGCATCCATCATTGTACTAGACATGGCAACACTTCCACCATCCTAGACTGGGAACACAGTAAAGGACTCTATGCTTTGAATGCAGGGGTTACCACTTACAAAAAGACTCCTGCAAAAAGCCAACCTGTTTATCTTGCATTGGAGGAGGTCACGTTGCATGGTGTATTGGCCCTGCCCACTCCAGGAAGTCTGACTACATCGACCTTTGACCCCCTCTTCAGAGCTATTGATGCTGTTTCACTGTGGTGCACATTTTTCAGAATACAGTATTGCTGCCCCAGTATAATCTAATTCTAGCCACAGTGTCTGGACCTTGACACTAATCTGGGTCATGTGTTCTGTTGAGTTTTCTAGACTGTTTTTGAAGTCTAGCAATGCTGCACCTTTTATCACTAAAGCAACTCAACAAAGAGCTGATAGTCAAGGTATTTGATGGACCTTTATTCTCCTTATCAGCCACAGGAATCTGATATTGAGTATTGGAACAGCCTCTGAAAAATTGAATCAAAATGATCTCTGGCTATTCCCCTTGCCTCCCAGTCCATACACCTTAATATGTCACTTTGGTTCTTGAGTGTGACTGTTTCACGAAAGAGATCATCTCTTTTCAGCCAATTCCTGGATAATGAACAGGACATAACAAACGAAGGCAGATTTATAAAAGCCTTTCCTGAAAATTCAAGGTATCACCCTGGGCATGACGTCCTTTCTTTCCCCTAACAGCAACCCCTGATTGTCCACCCTCTGCATGGCAACCTGTCCAAACAGGAATCAAGACTATTCAAACTTAATTCGGGTTCAGCCACCTGAATTTTCTTATTGGACTGACGTGGTCCTAGATCAAAAGGATAATGACCATTTGATGGAGTACACTCTTCTCAAAAACCCTCTACAGAGGCCCACACAGGCCAAAGTAGGGACATAATGCATCTCTGCATTATAAAAATGCCCTTAACCCTCTTGCACCTGACTCTTCCGTACAAAAGACCTAGATACAAACAGGAGGTAATTGCCAAAGTTGAAGTTATAGGTCCTGGATATGACACACCGATTGTGTAGAGGTGGGGGCAAAACCCAGGCACTGAGGGAGAGATACCTCAGACTCTGGGAAGTACAAATAGGAAGGGGCATGGATCACTTTTTGTCTTTTAGAACTGCCCATGGAGACATCCGCGTAATGAAAAAAACTTGGTATGGCTCTCCCAAACTGTTGCAAAACCTTAATTTTACTGACTGTTGGGTCTGCCATGCTGCTTCTGATGGCTCTGACCACAATTTGATCCCTATTCCCTCTTGACCTTACTGAAGAGTTGATCAGAGGGGGATCAGTTGATCAGTAGGGGATGGTCCAGCTCCTGCAACTCTCACAAAACATCTGTCAACATCCTCGGGTGTCTTCCTCACCGCCCGAACTGAGCATACAAACTGAGCATACAGCATCCACATGGGTCACACATATCACCCTCTTGTGATATGACATTTGATTTAAAGAAGCTTCTGCCACTTGCTGAGTCAAGAATAACGATATCCTCTGTATCTGACCCAGAAGTCTGTGTATTCTGCTAGCATCCATGAAACAGTGGCAGACTACCTGGCGAGTTTCCGTGTCAGGTAAAATCTCAGACCCTCCACAGAGCTTGAACAGGGCACTGAAATGTCTCAGTGGGTAAGGGCTCCTGTCTGTCTTCCAAAAGACATTGTTACCCCTGTTATGCTGGTCACAAATCTAATAGCATGCCCACAGTAAGTGACAAGAACTCTCCATAATGGGACAAAAGCAGCAGAAACAGGCAAGTGATGGGACGCCTCTAAATGCACACTGTTTACTAGCATGCTAAGATGCATTGAGCTGCTTAGTTTGGGGAATACCAAGTTTCACATTACAGAATGCAATTTTACTCCTCAGCATAAGCCAAAATTTAATTTATCATCATCTTCAAAGCTCTTTTGTTTCAGATACAGAGAACAAAGTGGGTGGAGGGAGGGTGGTATGTATATGTGTGTATCTGTGTGTGTATGTTTTTCTGAGATCAAAACCATTGATTTCTGGTTGACATCACAGAAGTAGTTGATACAAATAAAATTTTGCTTTTCGTAATGTTATTTTCTCATTGAAGAATAGAGTTATACAGGGGAAGTTCTTGAAATCAGTGTGAAATTATAAATTAATATTTAAGACTTGCACTTTGGCTTACCTGTGTGGTGTTCTTTGTGGCCAGCATAGCTCATTACTCCATCCTGCATGGTTATCACGTTCCCCACCCAGCAGAGTCTAGAACTTTGTATCAAAGCATCATGTGTGAGCAAAGTCACTTTCCCTGCCCATTGCCATTTTCCCTATAGCCTTGAGGAACCCAGGAATACCTTCCTAGTTCGTTTTATGTTCTATATCTCTAAAGACTGCTAAATTAGGTCGGGTGTGTGGGATTAACCATACCTTATGAAATTTTCTTGAGAAAATCTCAGATCCATTAACGCTTCATAAAAATTTTACAAGGTTTCTGCTAAAAGAAGGAAAACAAACAGAGGTGGTTTTGGCATCTAGGAGCTCTTTAAACCAAACATTCTCTCCGTAATGAATTTTTTTTTTTTAATGGCACCAATCAGAAAAGCAATCAACCATGAAATCTGCGGCTTCTTCTGCTTCCACTCCTAGAGCAAAATTTCCAGGATCTTTAAATATTCTACATGAAGCCATAGGAGAAATACATATCCCTTGGAAGAAATGTCTGTCTCTAGAAAGTCTATATTAATATTAAAACTCCACACCTTCCAATTTGAGATTAAGAAAATGGGATAAGATGATAAGTTAATATTCCCTTTCTAAAATGTTCTAGGGATATATATATATATATATATATATATATATATATATATATATAGAAAGAGAGAGAGAGAGAGAGAGAGAGAGAGAGAGAGAGAGAGAGAGAGAGAGAGAGAGAAGGAAAAAAGCGGATGTTTAAAAATAGTGGGGTGGCAATTAAAATAGTCTTACATTTATTATCTTTATTTCTATTTGTATTGTTTGTGCCAATACATCAAAATAAAGTAAATCATGAGTAAGAACTGTGCTCCAGGGTTTAAGCATGCATGAGCCCTGTAACCATGCCCAAAATTATTTTAGAATGATTTTAGCACAAGTGAAAATAAGCGGAAAGGGAAGCTGAGACTGATCAGCTGAAGTTGGCCCCCTGTAGTCCAGAGCAGTGAAACCTAGATCAGGGTTATGGCTGAATTTCCAGTTTGACAAACGGACATTTGCAATGAGGTCATGGGCAACTGGTTTTCTGGGATGAACAGAGAGACTGCAACCTGCCCCCACCCCCCAACCCCATTATTTCTCCAAGTTGTGTTATTTCCTTTCAAAGCCAGGGCCTTTGGAAAGTTGCCTTTTCATAACAGAGAGGTGACTAGAAAACAGAAGCAATAATAACACTACTAAAAAAAGGGTTAGACTCTTTTCTTTTATCTTTCATATATATTATAATCATCTGACCCTCAAAACAGCCCCGTGAATTAAGGCAACTGTAATAACTTGGGAAGAAAACAAGATTTGCAGGAAACTAAAAACTGATGTTTAAATCCTAGCATGGACACCAAGTAGCTTATATGACCTTAGACTGCTACAAATCCCAGTTACCAAATATGTAAATATGATATTCCCTACTTAATATAAGATTAACAGAATCCGATGTTATAACTGAAAGGACACAAAGTACACAGCACAAAATAGATTCTTGGGGAGTAAAAAGTGTGTTCACCTATCCTTTTGGACAGTTCAGGAACCTGATTCATGACACAGAGCTAGTGAGCAGCAGAGCCTTGAATTCACTATCTCTTTTAAGACCCAATTCTAAGATCCAAACATTTTTAATTACATGATTCAAGGCTTTCTAAAATTGTTTCTGGTTAACACTGCCCCACACAGATTGAGGCTAACCTTGGAAAAAAAGGGCGAGGTGGAGGGACATTCACTTGTGCCCAGTTTCCATCAGTTAGTGCCAAGATACCTAGCTGGAAGGGCAATACAAATGTTAAGGGACTGGGAAAAAAGCTAATAAATGTGAATGATAGAACATTGTCACTGGGCTGGGAGAAAGCGCCAGCATGGAGCATTCACTGCACTGTGGCCTGACCCACCCAGAGACAGATATTGAGAGGAATCTACAAGGTCTGACAATTAAGTTCGTAACCTTGTTAGAACTATGTTGCTAACTTTTTTTTGTTTTTATAGCAGAGGGATTATTCATTATGAAGTTGTACCAACTGGACAAACAGTTAACCAAGTTTAGTGTTTGGAAGTGCTGAAAAGGCTGCATGAAAAAGTCAGAGGACCTGAAATTTTCGCCAACAATTCATGGCTCTTGCATCATGACAATGCACCAGCTCACACGGCACTGTCTGTGAGGGAGTTTTTAGCCAGTAAACAAATAACTGTATTGGAACACCCTCCCTACTCACCTGATCTGGCCCCAATGACTTCTTTCTTTACCTGAAGATAAAGGAAATATTGAAAGGACGACATTTTGATGATATTCAAGACATGAAGGGGAATACAACTACATCTCTGATGGCCATTTCAGAAAGCGTTCTAAAATAGGCGCTGGCGTCGGTGCCCAGCTTCCCAAGGGGAGAACTTCAAAGGTGACTGTAGTGATATTCAGCAATGAGGTATGTAGCACTTTTCCTAGCATGAGTCCGCAAACTTAATTGTCTGATCTAGTATGCTCAGTGGTAGCCCCAAGTCTAGGAGACTTCACAAGATTTCCTCATTGCTAAGAACCTCTCTGCTTAACAAAACTGAAAAACTGGCCAGAGACCCAAAGTAATGATCAAGTATCCTAAATTGTCTTGGAAGGCCTGTGGAAACCAACTCTGTTGAGAAGAAATCAATCCAAGTATCATGCTTGTCGTCTTTTTCCATATCCTCCCACTCCCAAATGCCCTTTTATTATGGATGGCTCTAATTGTATCTCTAATAACTAGGACTTTCAAATGCTTAGATGTGGTGGCACCTGTCTTCTCCCTGCCATTCAGACAGGGGAGTTAAAGGAAGCCATGGTCCAGAGCAGAGGTGAAATCAGCAGGTGGGATTTCCCACTCTCTATGCCTGCCCCTGACCAGGTCTCTGTAATGTGGCTAATGTAGGTTTGTGGCATTTGTGGAGAGCTTTATTTTAAAGAAAATCAATGGCAGACTCCCTGACTCCAGGTATCAGACATCCTAGAGATACTGGCTTCCCCGCCCAGCCCGGGAGTTCTTGAGCATGTTCAGAAAGGAAGTACCTTCACTTGGCCTCTGCAGGTTTTGTAAATAATTCAGTAAGACAAGGATGTTGCTATCTTAAGGACAGGCGGCCTTGCCCCGGAATCCATAGACGTCACAGAGTGCCCCTCTGGTCATTTTCTGCTGTTATTTTTAAAAGCTAACACATGGACTTTATATTTAGGACAGGAATATTTTGGTATCAGTCAGCTAGGGTAAGATGTGTCTCTGGTGGGGACACTAGCACAAAATTACACTGCCCTTAAGTCACAGTGGAACACTGGAGGAGAGGGGAGTGGAGTGGATGTGAGGGGGGTGCTTGTCTTCCAGCTTGTCTTGATGGAACAGACTTCATAGGATTCTCACGTAATGAGTGGATTTCTTGAGTTGCATTTTTTCGTTTTCTCACATATGTACTTTTTGAATTTCTGCCTTTCTGAAAAAGTATTATAATTGCCCCCAGTTTGTAATTTGCCTCTGATCATCTACACGCCCCCCTTATATTTTAAAAGACACATTTGATAAGGCATGTTTTCTACCAAATGCCTCTCCAAGGAAAGGGGAAACCTAAAAGATGCCATATTGCCAATTTCAGGAGCCCAACCAAGATCTATACATATCAGTAATTGGGGAAAAAACATCAAGTAGCCAATCAACCTATGTGGGAAAAGTTCAAACTCATTACTATTCGAAGAAATGCAATTTAAAACAATGACATAGCATGTCTACCTACAAAACTAGCAAACCTAAACACAATTGTAATAGTCAGCATTGATTGGGGTGGAGGGCAAGTCGAGAAATGAGCATGCGGATATACTCCCTCTGGGAGGGCACAGGGCACCTATATGAAGGGCAGTTTGACAGCAGGTATCCACACACCCTGGCTGTTCGCATATTCTCTGCCGCACGTCCACTTGGAGATGGCTTTAATACTCAGGAAATAATCATGATTGTGATAAAGTTAACAACAAACATGTCCATTTGAATGATATAGACAACAGTAAAATAATTGGATCGAGCCTAACTGCCCAACCATAGAAGATCATTAAGTAAATGATGATCCACCTATAAAAGAGAATATTTTTTTAGCCACAAAATATAATTTATAAACTATTCAATGACATGGAAAGATATTAATATATATAGCATGTATTATAAAGATATTATATATATGACATATATTAGATATCATGTCTTTCCATATAACAAAAGACTATGCAATATAAAGATTCATTTTTATAGATGAAAAATATAATTCAGTATGTTAAGGTATAAAATATAGTCTGTATTTTATATGTTGACAGCGGTGACCTGTAGATGGTGAATTACAGATGGCTTTAATTGTATGTGTGTTTTGTTCTTATCAGTTTCCTAAACTTTCCCCAACAAACACAGAATGATTTTGTGTCCTAATGAAAACTTAATTTATTCTATAAAAGTTGATTGAGCACATACTTTGTGCCAGACACGACTGTGCAGGGAGAAATTATTTCCATCAGGTACACAGGCTCCTGGGAGGTGCTGATGGAAAGGCGAGAGTACACAGAATCCTGCTATAGCATTAGGAGCCCTGAGTAAGCCAACTTGTTGGCCTAATGTAAACCCAATGAAATACATAAGAAAAACAAGAAAAACAAGTCATATTCTCCCTGCAGAAAGTCGGAGCCTCTGCTCAGGTCCAAGTGAAGGCTTGGCCGGCACCCTGGGTACTGTTGAGCTGCAGAAGCTGTCCCTCTGCTTCCTGGGGCCTGGGTTAGAGAACAACAGGCTCTACTGAGGCCGCCAACCTACCTGGTGCTACCGTGTTCCCGGAAAATAAGACCTAGCCGGACAATCAGCTCTAATGCATCTTTTGGAGCAAACATTAATATAAGACCTGGCATGTATTATATTATATTATATTATATTATATTATATTATATTATATTATATTATATTATATTATAATGATAATTATATTATGGAAGACCCGATCTTATAGTAAAACAAGACTGAGTCTTACATTAACCTTTGCTCCAAAAGACGCATTAGAGCTGATTGTCCGGCTAGGTCTTATTTTGGGGGAAACACGGTATTTGCAATGCTTATGTCTCCTTTCCCAGAGACTGCTGACCTCTGATTTCCAGACTCCCTCCAGTGCCAGGAAGCATATTTCAGGTGGTCACATTAGGGAAACGGAGGTCTTATCCTAAATCACAGATCTGTCAGCATCTCACCCTGGGGAACAGTGTTGAGAGGTTCTGTTGCATCTCCCTGATTGGACTTAATTACCACACATTAAATAAAACAAATTCACCTCTCTGACCTGACAGATAGCCTGTTATCACCAGAGACAGTGGCTGCTAAGGCAAGCAGGGAATGGGGTGGTCTTCCCCACCTCTGAGGAGTGGCTTGGTTACAGTCTGCATTCTCTTCATGGCACACCATTTATTTCTCCTCCTCTTTTTTTCTTACTTTTGATCTCTTTATATTTTCTCTTCTTGGTTCATTAAACTATTAAACTATTTTCAGTCTACAAACTTTTTTTCCTACACTATCATCCTCTTCATTTTTCATCAGAAAGTGAATTGCTGCCCCAGACGTCTGGGTGCCTATGGCCATTTTGTATTTTGTGCAGCACTGTGCCTCACACAGACTTGACACTGCCCATGTAGGAATACCACTAAAAACCGACCACAGAAAGCCACATATTCAATGAAATTACCCACCTAGAGAAGGTTCCTTCCTTTGGATTAAATGGTAAGAACTGTCTACTTTCCCAAAGAATTTAACATAATTTTAATACTACATTCCACTTTATTTCATGCCCCCTAGGTGGTAGATGCAGTGGTCTGCAAAACCTTGTTCTCAGTACTGTGTACACGTACACACACACACACACACACACACACACACACACACGATCTTGGCTCCTGCCATTATCAATGCATTGGATACCACATCCACCCCACCTTTGTAATCAAGAAAATGGATCTCTATTTTTAGTCCTAAGATATGTTTTGAAATTATCTTATAAAATATCAGGACAAAAGGGACATATTATGCCTCTATTTTTTTTTTTTTTACAACTTAGCATCTCATTTTCCACATTTATACAACATCAAAGAAATGTTGCCACAATGACAGAGCAGCAGCCTTTTCCTGATGCCTGAAAACCAACCAGTTTCTGATTTCTCTACCGCATACTCTTCCTTGACAGCAGCTGGAGGAACCTGAACTTGATGGTTTCTATCCACAAGGCATGATGAGTGGCGACCTTCTGATTCTGCAAAATTGATAAAATTGACCCCAAACAAAAAGTTGGTGTGTGTTACTCAAGTCAAGGACCTTAGATCTATATAGCATCTCATTAGCAGAAACACAACAACAAAATGACTAGTCTTTCTTTTCTATACTCTGGGAATTTTTAGCAGACGCAGGAAAAAAGAAAAGAAGTGGACTGGCCACCAGTCAGAGCTACACACCTGAGAACCATGTTTGCGTATTTATAAAGTACAACTTGCAATCTCTATTATGCATTAGAGTAGTGAAATCCTTCTTTTTAATGAAAATTAATTGAGTTTGCTTCTTTTGTTTTCTGCCAAATTTTAAGTTGAAAACTACAGCTGTGCTTTCTAGAAGATACCTGAATCTAATCTGTGACAACCAGGTACGAACATTGACAGCTGATAGAGACGCTTTACAGATACAGAGACCTGTTTGCCTTCATATAAGAATAATTTGGGTTCACTAAGGAGGAGCTGAGAAAGAGAGGATAAAGTTAAAATGCCTATCAGTTTGCACACATCGATTCAAAAAGTATTTACTCTATGTGTATGCACATATATGTATATACAGAGACATATTCCAAATCAAGGTAAGCTTGTTGGAAGTACACAGATTAACAATACAGGGTCCCTGCCCTCCAGATATTTGTGTAAGACAGGTACACAAATATTCATAAAATAAATGTTAAAGTAGTAAATACCATTAACAATTATGTTCAGATTCAGTGTGGAAGGTGTTAAGAGAAGGATGCGTCACTCTTAGTAGGGAATGATTTCGAGAATCAGAGACACGTGCATAGGAATGTGGGCCATTTAGACTGGTCCTTGAAGGACGTGTAGGATTTGGGGTGGGCAGGTAGGACTGGAGGAGGTATCTATGAGCAAGGAGACAGATAAAAGGAAACAGGGCTGATAAAAGAAATTGTGTTCTCAGACTTGTTAGGAGTAAGACAGGGGTGTTGCTTCTGTTTTGTGAACTTCTGTAGATCCTATATGATCCACCAACATAAACAGCAACTTATTGTGACCAGTCGAAGCAGAAATCATATTATTGTGACTTTAGGTTGAAGTTCTTGTCTTCTTGGTAGGTAGCGTGTAGGGTGGGAGTAGTGAGTAGAAGCTGGACTTTCATAATCAGGACTTTCTCCCGTGTCTAGATTCCAGACAACTCTCCTCCAGGACTCTATCTTTGTTTCTGTGTGGAAGGCTCCTTATTCACAGGTCCCCGTTAACAGAGTGGAGAGAGAGCATCTGCTTCAGAGAAGTCCATCAAGTGAAAGGCAGTAACATTTCTCCAAACCAGCTTTTCATAGGCTCTTATTATTTAATTTGGCTGCAGTGTATGGAATTAGACTAATGGCTGTTAAGTGACTAAGGCACAAACATGGTCCATCTGCCAAGAAGGCCTTAGGCAACAGTCAATTTCAAAGGCTAAGGAAAAAAGATGGGGGGGGGGGTCATACTGTTACACTAAGAACTTCATCAAATTCCTTTTTATTCACCCTCTGATCTCATTTCTTTCAAGGCTAGTGATTTTCCTGGTGCCATATTAAAAGCTCAAAATCAGGGTCTAGCAGCTGGGTCATCACCAAAGTGAAAAATAGGCTCTCTTTTCATAATCTACAGGATATTGTGATAGAAAGAAGTCTGGCTAGAGCCAATGAGTCAGTCCACTAAAAAAAAATTATGGAACAACTGCAGTGTTCACAGTACTGTGATCAATTCAAGTCAGGATTCCTGACTTCAAGGTGTTTCTCAACTTAGATGGATAAAAGGGAAGTAGAACATTTGTACGAAGAGTTTTAATACATGGCCAACTTTCCACAACCTCCAAGAGAATTGTAAGGAAGAAGAGAGACCACGTCTGGGAAGATTAAAGAGAGTTTGTAGAGGGGGATTTTTTGGAGGGGGGCTTTGAAGAGAAATAATAGCTTATACTAAAGGACCACTTACTCTATGACAAACCATCTATACACAATATCTAATTTAACCCTCACAATATCCTCATAACATAGGTGACATTATTTACCCCACCAGACAGATTATTAAACACAAGCTCAGGTAAGTGCTACCCATTGGCCAAACAGACTCAGGATTCAACCAGATTCCATGCCTTTTCTTTTCTTTTTTCCTTTCCTTTCCTTTCCTTTCCCTTCCCTTCCCTCCCCCTCTCCTCCCCCCTCCCTTCCCCTCCCCCCTCCCCTCTCCCCTCCCCTCCTCTCCCCCCTCCCCTCCCCTCCAATTCCCCCTCCCCTCCCCTCCCTTCTCCTCCCCTCCCCCCTCCACTTCTCTCCCCCCTCCCCTCCCCTCCCCTTCTCCTCCCCCGCTCTCTCAGCTCAGTTAGGACCTAAATATATAATGAAAGGGATTGAGTGAACTGGGACTGAAATGATTCTTCAGACAGAGGGTACTGTGTGAACAAAGTGAATGAGAACAATTACAGGGTACATCTGGTGAAAGTGGGTTATCTGGTTTAGCTGATACAAGAGTGTAGAGACACGGGAGGGAAGACAGAAAGAAAAGGCGAAACCAGTGTGTCAAATGCCCAGAAAAACAGGTGAGGGAAATGGGATGCCACCAAGTAGGCACAGATGTGTGTACAGGGGAGAAAGAAGGAATGTGCTCGGGGCCAAACTTCCGGAGCATCGTTCTGGAATCTCTGATGTAGAAGCTACTTGGCAGGATGAAGATTCTGAAAGAAAAAGACCAAACAGGCTGCCACTAGAGCAACCTGGGAAAGTGGCCCTGAAGGCAGGTTTAGAAAAGGGCAGGCATCCCCTCCCTACCATCTCTGGGATGCAGTGTGGAACGGAAGGTGCAAGAAAGTCAATCAGTGCTCACTAGATAAGCTCTGACTATGCCAAGCACTACGCCTGGTAGTCAGGACACGGTGGTGAACAAAACAATGGGGCAGCATCCGTCATGGAGTTTACATTCTAGTGAGGAAAACAGTAATTACAAATCATAAATAATAGTAGCTGTGCAAACTTCTGGAAGAGAGAAATATGAGTAGCTGTAAAAGTCTCAACAGGATGGAAGAACAGGGAGTATGAGGCCTGAAAAGGAAGAAGTGTTCCTTTTGAAAATGATCTGCAAGGCTGGCTATGCTAGTCTTGAGTGTGTCTGGATCTTCAACGAAAACCAGGCTTGTCAAATGACTTGGGCCTAATACAGGACGTTATTCATGATCCAAAAGAATGGACCTCAGACCATGAGAATGTGGATCACTCTTCTGGGTCTAGCAACAGTTTTCAAGAAGAACAAGGCCCAAGGCCCTGAATCTCCAAGGATGCCAAAGGTGATCAGTTCAGTCATGCTGGGAGTCTTTTTGTGCAAGCCTAACACTTGGACTGAGATTGCTTTCCATCTTGGTAAGCAAATAAGGACAAAGGAAATAGGTACTGGGATCTGACTCTAAGACAGTGTGTTGTTCTAGAGGATACAGCAGTAAACAAATCCAGTGCCCTCACACTGCTTAGGTTCTAGTGGGGGCTGATGGGCAATAGACAGGCAGACAGTAAATATACAAAAATATATTGGCACGCTAGTGTTCACTATAACACTCTTCACAATAGCTAAGATGTGGAAACCTCCTAAATGTCCACCGACGGGTGACTGGATAAAGCAAATGTGGTATATATATATACAATCAAAAATAATTCAGTATTAAAAAAGGATGGGAAATCCTGCAATATGCAACAACATGGATGAACCTAGAAGACATTCTGCTAAGTGAGATAAGCCAGGTACCGAAGGGAAAATACTGCATGATTCGACTTATATGAGATACACAAAATAGTCAAACTCATAGCATCAGAGTAGAATATTGGTTGCCAGAGACTCAGGAGAAGAAGAAATAGGGAACTGGTAATCAACTGACATAAGATCTCAATTACGCAAGATGAGTAAGTTCTAAAGATCTGCTGTACAACAATAGCCCTATAATTAGCAATACTGTATTGTAGACTTAAGATTGTGTCAAGAGGGTAGATATCATGTTTAATATTCTTACAACAACAAAGTAAATGTAACACACACACACACACACACACACACACACACACACATACATACCAGGTCAGACAATTAAGTTCGCGAACTCACCCTAGAAAAAGTGCTACATACCTCTTGCTGAATATCACTACAGTCACCTTCCAAGTACTCCCCTTGGGAAGCTGTGCACCGATGCCAGCGCCTACACCCTTCAAAACAATATTGGAACTCTTTCTGGAATGGCCATCAGAGCTGTCATTGTATTACCCTTGATGTCCTGAATGGCATCAAAATGTCTTCCTTTCAATATTTCCTTTATCTTCAGGTAAAGAAAGAAGTCATTGGGGGTCAGGTCAGGTGAGTAGGGGGAGTGTTCCAATACAGTTATTTGTTTATTGGCTAAAAACTCCCTCACAGACGGTGCGGTGTGAGCTGGTGCATTGTCGTGATGCAAGAGCCATGAATTGTTGGCGAAAAGTTCAGGTCGTCTCACTTTTTCACGCAGCCTTTTCAGCACTTCCACATAGTAAAGTTGGTTACCTGTCTGTCCAGTTGGTACAAATGCATAATGAATAATCCCTCTGATATCAAAAAAGGTTAGCAACATCAGTGCAACAGTTCGTGAACTTAATTGTCAGACCTCGTATATTACACATACATGTATATAGTACATATACATATATATGTGTATATGTGTATCATATATACACATATGTATGTGTAATATATATACGTGTGTATATATACACATATATACACACATATATATGTGTATATATATACACACACACACACACACACACACACACACACACACACACAGGCAGGTCTGGTGGTAATAAGAGCTAAGGAATTGCCCAGAGTTGGGGTGATAGTGCTACATTGTACTGGTGGTCAGCAAAGTCCTCCCTGATACACTGCTCTTTTGAAGGAAGTAAGAAAAGAAGTCACTGAGGAATTTGGGGGGAGATCTTTCCAGGCAGAGGGAACAAGTGTAAAGGTCCTGAAGCTAAAGAGTTGAGCAGGGAACACAACTTGTCGTTTCAAGCCCTCATTCTAGACACAAAGCAAGTAAGCATACTGCGTTACACTTCCTCTTTTGTTAATAACAATCCATCACCAGAGGAACAGCATTGCTTTGGTATATGAAAATGGCTAAGTTTTGTTAATTACCCCAAAATGTATCTTTGGATATAACAATCATCTGGCTTATTTTTTTAATATAGTATCTTGCTCAGAGTAGAACCTGGTCTTATGGCCAAAGACATAATAGCATTTATCCTCTTAACACTTGATAATAACATAGTAACAATAATGATAATAAAAATAACAGAAATCCTGTTAGTAGGAGCTAACATTTATTAGGTGCTCATTTCATATCAGGCTCTGTGTTAAACGCTTTCAATGAATTATCTCACTTCAACCTCACTACCAACATAAGGAGGAAAAACCAAGGCTTAAAAACAGTGAATTAAACCAATCACAAAACCAGTAGGTGGCATGGCCATGACTCACATCCAGATCTGATGTGAACGTCAGTGTTATTAACTACTCCCCATATGGGTAACTGAGTGGTAGCAACGTGTGAGGCAACAAGGCCCCAGAGTGCTAACGCACTGAAACAAGATCACAAAATCAGAATCAAGACAGAACGGAGGGCCCCGGTGCCTCACAGATGCTATACTCATTCCAAACGTGTGGTACACACAGGCACCGTCATCGCTCCTCTCTCCCTCCCTTCCTTCTTCCAAGTCCTTTCTTCCTGCCTATGTTTACCAGGGGTTCTGCTCTGTTCTGGGATTCAGTGAAGACAGACATGTCAGTCTGAGGAGACGGCAGGCTAGCAGTGCTGCAGAATGTACTGACCGCCAGGGAGACACTGGCTCTACAGGCAAAGAGAGTCCCTCCAGTGGACTTGGAAACTACCCCATACTTAATGCATGAAGTGTGGATGGGCAATAAAATCAAGTATGAAGACAAAGCCAGTTCCTCAGTAGCAGGTAGGGGAGGAAATCATGTAGGAGAACATCGTCCAAAAACGCAAGACCACCCTAACCCACAGAAGGAAGCCCTTCTGTGGCCAGTAGCATGTGGAGTCGAAGCACAGGGAAGCCATACACCAAGGCGCTGCCTTTGAACCCCTACAGCCTCCCAATTACCAAGGGTCCTATCACCAAGAAAGGCAAAACGTTTTGGGGCTCACGAGATGAATGTCCACTGTCTTAAGATGGAGGGGAGCAAGACTCTGAGGAGCCAGGTTGGCCAAGAGGGTCATCGCGACCACATGGAGATGCCAGTGTGGTAGAGCCTCCCCTCCTTCCCTCCTCTCTTGTCCTCTCCTGTCATACTTAGGGAAAGTCTGAGATGTATACTTAATGTGGGGAACTCTCCCTGACAGATATGGAAAGAATTTACAAAACTGTAATGCTTAAAAACAGCACAGGGTAAGGCGGTTGGGGGGAGGGAGATGAGGGTAAGGGGGTTCAAATAGATGGTGATGAAAGGAGAACTGACTCTGGGTGGTAAACACACAACGGGATTTATAGATGATGTAATACAGAATTGTACACCTGAAATCTATGTAATTTCACTAACAATTGTCACCCCAATAAATTAAAATAAAATAGGGGCAAAGGGAAAAAAAACAGCACAGGACTGACTCAGTAATAGTCTGACAAATCAGTGTAATAAAAGAGAGTTTGTTTGTATCTAGAATTTGTTCCAGATACATACAGCCATTTTTATATAATAAACATGGTATTTCCAATCAGAGGGATAAGTGGATTACTTAATACACAATATTGGGACTATTGGCCTATTTATACAGAAGAAAAATGCTACATCTCCCTCCTGACATGAAATACATTTCAGATGGAACAACAATTTAAACATAAAATTAAATTATACAAACCATTAGGAAACTAATTCATAATGTTCAAAATCTTGAATTGGAGAAGGGGAAGAGCACAGAAGTTATACAGGCAAGGTTATTTGACTACATAAAAATGAAACATTTTATGTAGAAAAGTATATTTGATAAACAAAATAAGATTGCAAACCACAAACTGAAAAGTAATTTTTAACATGCAGGACAATGGTCAAATGGGAGGGCGGGGAGGAAAAAGAAAAACAGGAAAATGATGTAAATAAGCTATATAAAGAAAATGAAATCAAAATCTCCAGTAAATATGTTAAAATATGCTTGACTACACCATTTAAAAAATATATATATATATATATATATAAATTAAATATTTCTCACCTACCAGTCTGGTAAATGTGAAAAGCTGGAAAACACCCAATCCTGGCCATGTTTTCTGGAAACTTCTATACACAGTTGGTAGGATGGAACATTACAGTAACCTTTCTGTCAGGCATTTTTACAATATTCCTCAAACTTTGAGATTTGTATACCATTGGTCCTAGCCATTCCATATCTTGAAGTTTGCCTTGCAGAAAAACGTGTGTATGCACTGAAGTGTTCACAATGGTCTTGTTTGGCAGAGCAGACCTATAAATAACTTGCACATTAATTTATCAGGGACTAGTGAAATGTGTATGTCATCTTAGAAAATAGAGTATTATTCATCTAGGTAAAAGAAGCAAGATTAATTTATCCACACTGATGAAGGTGCATATTGCCGATCTACTGTTTATAACTAAAATAAACCACAGATCGATATGTGCAACATATTTAATTTGTGTACAATTCATACTGGATGCATTGCATTTGGGTAGAAATGAATGTAAAAATGCATGCAAAATCATGGACTCCTATGGAGAAGGTGCAGAAAGACCTCTCCAAGGAAACTTTCCTGTTCTACCTCTTAAAATACTGAACGATTTAGATTTGCACAATGAGTATAGGTCCTCTTCTTCCTTTTTAATTCTTTTTTCTTTTTTTTTTCTTTTAAACAGCAGTAAACTCTGTCTTTTTTTTTTTTTAAAGAACAATAAAGATCAGGAAATCTGCCTGAGGCAATTTATTTTACCTAGGTGAGTTCTCCTACCTAAAATAAGGGAATCGGTATAATTTCTAACATCTTTTCAGATGAATGTTTCTAGGACTTAGAAAGAAAATTCTCTTTTACACAGCATATGTGGCTGCCCAACCCAAACGTGCTAAAGGTGGAGAGCAGTGAAACATTCATCAGCAGTCCATGTCCTCATTTTTCCCCATTTCCCGAGTTTTCACACTGCCTGCAGGCCCCAGCTTCCCAGGCCTGTATATAATGTCTATCTAGCTGATTTATCTCCCCCTTTACTCTGATTCCCTGGATCGCTTTCTCATTCGCTTTCTGGCCAGAATCTCGCTATAGACTTCTGGGTTCTATCAGTCTTCCTTTTAAGCAACCATCCCCACAGTTCATTAGCTGTATACAAAGTACAGATATATTCAGTCAATCATTCCACACTATGCTTGTGACTGTGCATGGAATAGAGGTATCTGTCTGCGCTGGGAGACACTTAATAGGCAAGATTGCTTATCACTCGCAGGAAGCGATCTGCCAGACGCCGTCTATTCATTTTAATAGTCCTGTCTCCCAGAGATTTCAGGACTGACGCATTGTAGCAAGCAATTATATTTACCCTTCCATGTGGGATTGTGGAGGGTATCAGGAAAGGTACAGGAGGTCACTGTACAATTCAGAGAGACAATTAACAAATTCACGTATGCAATTCTCCCTTCCTTTGTGACGAACACCGGCTGGCTGATGAGTAACATTGGGGTTAATTGCTCAAATGATTTTGGAGTTATTAAATATTGAGGTAAAAACCTGAAGACCTGGTTCACCTTTTACTCTTACTATTTCACCCCTTACTATTTTCAGAGAGGAGTACCTACTGATATCTTTTAGGGGCTCACCCAGATTCCCTCACTTCAATCTTTAACCTCTCGTGGACCAGCAAGGAGCAGGTGGAGATGCCCAGGGAGTCAAGAAGCTGCCCGACCACACCTGGGGGCAGGGGGTAAAGGTGAACTCGAGGCTGGATTTGCCCACCTATGAAGAGGCATTCAGGTATCTCACTTCCTGCACTGCTTCAAATTGAGCATCTGAATGCATGGTTAGATATTACAGCAGACCTCTGGTTACAGGTACATGTGTGTGTAAATGGGCGATGGGAGATGCTAAGGAAATAGGGAAAACAGCGACTTTGTTTGTCTTACTCAAATATTTAAAAATTGAACTTGACATATACTACTTTGTGAAGCTCTGTATAAGGAAAATGCTATAAACCTTTAAAGCACATACCGCCACTTTCCTGGATTTTCGCTTGGTGAAAGGGAAAAACAAAACAAAAACAATGAAATCTGACTCCATACCAATGGGACTGTGTTTAGTTCAAAACTCCAGTCATGAAGCCCAAATAGATCTAGGCTGGGCTTTATCCTCACACAACAGAAAAGATGAGAAAACGCATTTATTTAGTCTTGCATCATGAGAGCCAAATGACTCCAAACTGAACTAATCCTGTTCTATCCCAGGAGCAGTGTTTTGGTTCTACACGCTGACATGTGTCAAAATGCTGATGGTGCACCATGATGTATTTCCAGGACACCCCTCCAAGTGTGGTCAGGCTTACACTCCAACACCTAAAAGCTCCGTATACGTTTGCTTAAATAAATAATTCATGAAACGACAGATACCTACCCCTGAATCAGTGCCCAACTCTTCACCACTATAAGCATCCTCATCCTCATTTTACACAGGAGATGAAGTACATGGTGCAATTCAGATGGAGGGGAGGCCAATCCACTGGGACCTATTGTGAATTAGTGAGGAGTGAGCTACTGGATATCAGAGCAGCGGGTGGAATTTTATTTCAAGGGCAAAATGCTGAGATTACATGCCGATACCATTGTGCGGAATCAAAGCTGGCACTAGGGTGTAGGTATTGCAAGTGTCATTCCCTTTGTCTTGTGTGTGGGTCAGGAACTGCCTAAGCGCCTTCCTGCAACACAGGGGCCTCCCAAACACAAAGGACTCACCTCTAACCCGCAGCCCCTGCCTTTCATATGAGCAGCAGGATTAATAAAGCATAGCACAGAACTTAACTACTACAAGTCAATGTCTGGTGATTAAAAAAAAAAAAAAACAAATGGAGAATTTTACTCTGTGCCTAGTAACTCTGATTATATAGCACTTTCTATTTTCCTGACAAATTATCTTCTCTGCAGCCAGTGGTGTTTATCTGCTAGCAAAAGCATATCAGTGTCACATACAACATTTTAAAATTACCAGACCTTTCTACGCTCTCACACAAAAAAAGGCAAAAAAAAACAATGGGTTCAGAAAAGTTTATGGGCAGGGAGAGCATAATTTTCACATACGAATCATGTCCAAATATGGCTTTCACAAAGGTCTTTCAAAAAAGAATCTTCTTTAGGGAATGTCAGTCTAATAGGTAATTTTTTTTTTCCTTTTTAGAAAAATGTGAGTCAGAATTAGAATGTCTGCCAGAAAGCAAAGAGAGCAATGCTGGGCCGTCACCATGGATGTGTGAAAGAACGATCAGATTCCGAGGCTGCACTTTTGATTATCTGCATTTTGAAGGATATTCTTAGCTTATTTGTGATCTAATTTGGCAACACATTTCTAATGACAGAACTGGCACCTGTAGAAAGAGAAAAAAAAGAAAGTTGTGTTTCTAAAATTCTTACTTATGTGTGAAGTGGGCTAACGTGATGAGCAGAAATGAGAGTATGTGCAAAAGAAAACAAGAGAGGGAGAAAGTTAATCGGGCAGCCTTTCTTATTGGTCTCTTTCACTCTGGCTGGAGTGTCTATCCTTTTATGATCCTCCTCCCTCTCTTTTCTATTCTTTATGTCTTTGAGTATGTAATATAGTAGCACAGAGCCTCTCCCAGTGTGGTCCCTGGACCAGCAGCATAGCTACTATCTAAGGAACCTGTCAGAAATAAAATTTCTCGGGCCCCACACAGACCTACTTAATCAGAAACCTTGGGGGTGGACTTTGCAGGAAGAAGCAGATGAAAGCAGTGGTTCTCCAACTGCAGCATGCATCGGGAGCACCCGGAGATTTGTTAACACACAGCTTCCTTGGTCCACCCCCTAGAGTGATGCTGGCCTCTGGCAACCCCTCCTTCTTTGTGCCACTAACCCAGAGTTGACACCTCGGATGTGTCTTTTGATTAGGCTACGTCTAGATCATGTGCCCACACTCTAGATGCCGGGGAATGAGCAAGGACAGAATAAGGAGTTTCCATAGGGGAGGGTAGTTTCCCACGGCCCCTCCACAGCACACACGACAATCTCCTCTAATAGGGGAGTCTGGATGCTGAAGAGTCAGATGGGATGGTAAACGGGAGCAATGAGAGAAGCTGTAGGATGCAATAGCAGCAAACTGTTACTTGCATGTCTCTTCACCTAAAAGTCACTGCTCTGACTGCACTGCCTGTGATTTACAGGAGCATGCCTAGTTCTTGTGCATATCTCTGCCTAGAATGCCTTGCAACATCCCCACATGGTTAAACCCTAGGCATCCTTCAAGAGTGGAGCAAATGGGACCCCCTCTGCAGTGCCTTCCTGGATAGCCGGACTATCATTCTTGCTTTCAATATAAATAACTATTCCCTGTGCAGAGATAATCTTATGGATCCACCAAACCATTGTCATTTTCCTCCCAGGCCCAGAGCAAGGATGCCTTTCCCGCCCAGCCCCCTTCCATCTAATTGGGGACATGTGACATCTAGGCTCCATTTCCAGGCCTGGTCCCAAAAGATACCGCATGATTCTCTAACTTCTCTCTTCTATCAACCTGCAAGGAAACAACAACTCCAAAATAAATGAGCTACACAAAGCGCTCAGGTCCTTAAATCACCACCTGGGCAAGGCTACCTAGGACAGCCATGTCACCTGGACATTGACTCACGGACATTACCTGGGTAAGAAATTAATGTGTATCATATTAGTGCACTACAATGTGGAAGTTGTTTATTACAGTCACTAATAATAATGACCCTACTAATCCACTCTCCCTTGTGTTTTTCCAAAGTGGTTTGTACCTGCCTCTGCTCCACCATTTTCCATTTACATTAGTTAGTTGTTTAAGTGTCCATCTTCTCATTAGATTGTGGCTTTCTTTACCTACTTCTTCTTCCTTTTTGTTTTAATCTCCAGCACTTAATAAAACCCTGGCGTAAAAACAGATAATTGATAAATGCCTGTAGCAGGGAGAGAAGGGGGGAAGACTCAGGTAGAGGAAGGAAAAATCAGTTATAAAATATGGGATGATGTTCAGTAAGTACAAGTGTGCTCCTTAGTGTGGATTATTATGCAGCCAAACACCTGCCCATTTGAATAGATCCACACTTCACCTGTATTGAAGGGCAATGAAGTCAAATGAACACAAGAATTAGGTTGAGAGCTCAGATCCATTATTTAGTGGCTCATTTTTGGTTTTACTTTGATCACTCTAAGTGAATAACACCTCCTCCCCAATAATAACAATAAAAACCTGCATTTATTAAGTTGTGGTAGGTGCTTTGCAAGCTCTATCCCAATCCTCCTGACACCTCATAGTCGCGTGGTAGGACTGAAATAAATGTCTATCATTCATTGAGCCTGCATTCATTCTACAGTATTATTGGCCATGAACCATGCCAGGTTGTGGAGAACTAGAGATCAAAGGTCCGCTCCCTGCTACCAGGTACTTAATGTCTCAGGAGGAGAGAGATAAGTAGAGAGAATATGAGGAAATACTTTAGAACCTGGAAAGAACTACACAGATGTATAGAGCCATTAACCCACGTTCAATTTGGGGGCCCAGGATTGTTTAGTGAAAAAGAGCAAGGACATAAGAGTCACAAAGGCTTGGCTTGGAATGCCGGGCCTCCTCTGATTAGCTGTGACCTTCCTAGTCATGAGGTCACATACCTCAGAACGCCGCCACAGCACCTATCTCCTGAGAGGGGCCCAACCATTGTTAGCACTCAGGCTCTTCTCCAAAGAGAAGAGGGGTTGAATTAGAGGGAGGAAGGTGACCTGGACTTGTGGCAACAGGAAGGCTCAGAGGTATGACACCTTTGCACTGAGCCCTCTACTGTGTACATCATCTCCTTTAATCCTCATTTATAAAAATTGACTGAAGATAAGAAAATGAAAGCTAAGCAATTAATTAATTTGCCCAAGGTCACAAGGTCACACCCCGCTATGGAATGCATGAGACAGGATTTGAATTCCTATCCTAAAGGGAACTTTTCTTTGTGTTATTCTGCCTCCCCCAAAGGGGATGGGAGCTAGGTGAATGGAGAGTGGTTGGGGTGCACCTCCAGCTCCAGACTAATGAGTTTCTTTGCTGCCCAACAAACGCAAAATGGAACCACACCGATTAGTGAGTGGTGTCAAAGCAACAGATTCATGAGTTATTGCCTGTTTTTTTTTAAAAAACTGTATAAATACAAATATGATATGTGAGAAATTGAAAACTGTTCCTCTCATCTTTGGTCCTCTCTAATTTTCTCCTTCTCTCCTGGGGCCCTCCCACACACCCTTTTATACTGTCATCTGAACTTACTCTTTGGTCAATAAAATCAATTAACACGAAATGTTTAATGTATTTGTTGGGATAGGTTCACTTTGATAAAATATTTTGGTAATTTGTACCCATATTCGGAAATGACATTTAAAAAAAAAAATCACTGTCAACTGATTGTGTCAATTCATAAACTGATCATGGCATCAAAACAAAGTTGGTCAATTTATTTAAATAATTTTCATGTTTCAAAGATATAGCAACATTAGGATAATATGCAGGATTCAGTAATGAATCCCTCTTCTACAATTAACATTTGTTGGGTGCAAAGAGCGATAGACCTTCTGTCTGGAGTCAGGTACTCAAATAGTCCGCTAAACCTACCCAGAATCAGAAAGAGGACATTCTGATCCCGAAAAACATCAGGAGTCATTTAAAGAGATAAAATAAGGAGACATTCCTGAAAGCTCTGGGACAATCATTTGCAATAAAAGTGTCTATAACTTCTGTAACTCACGTGAACTGTGTTTATAAGACTCCCTGATAATGGCAGGCAATCACATGCACAGTGTGAATGGAAATTTGCTTGTGTGTATACTTTGTATTATTTGCAAACACTTGGGGCAACCCAGTAAATACAGACCATCTCCAGTAAACTTTAAAATATTTATCCAGTAAAAACACCAATTGATGTCTTTTACTTGTTTGTTTGACAAGCATTCCTCACTCTCCTTCCTTGACAATCAGATGTTTGGGGGCATTTGACATTTTTTTTTTTATTTTTGTTTTTTTGCTATTCCTTTCTATTGTATAGAGGTGGAATTGTATAGGAGTTTCATGTGGTACCCTTAACATTCGGTCAAGAGTGAAAATAAGAAACTGTTACTGAGCAGTGTCTGGTAAGTCTCTCAGGTAGGAGACTGGATATAGAGACAAACCAGACCTCTTCAGAGTGTCCATTTCATATGGGGATCATCTACAATAAAACTAAAAATAGTGAGGAAGTCTCTCTGAAATGAGATGTTCTTCACCATTTAAAACAGGTTTCTTCTTGTTCAGCTCAGGTCTGTAGAACAAAACTACGTTGGCAAGAGAGAAGATGCAGGTAAACGTCTTAAGGGTAATTAAGTAGCCCATGTAGAGTCTCCTCAAATCAATCCTGACATTGTCTCTATCACTGGATATCTCTATCACTGGATCATATTCTCCCACTCTAAGCTGGCATCCATCCCTAGTACTCTCTTAATTTCCCCTTATGTCCACAAAACATTTTATCATGTATTCAAGGGAGATAAAAGAGAAATCTTGAAAATGCATTTCTTTGTATGCTAAATTCCTCAGACTCTCAATTGCCCCATAGCAAAAATTCATAAAACTATGCAATAAAATTGGCCCAACTGTGGAGTTTACAAGAATCAGTGGGCTCTAAGAGAAGAAAAATTTAAGAAGCAAGCAACAGAAGCACTGTTACAACAAGGGAGGACCCTTCCTTCTGGCAAAGGCCAGCTGTCTACTAATGCTCTGCCTCTCATCCCTGCTCTCTTGCATTGTAACGATTCCATCTCTACTAGAATCTTCTCATCTGAATGCGATCAGACTCTAGTTAGCACGTGTCTGAACATATACACAAACAACATGGATTTGACTTGATTTATTGCTCCAATTACCACCATCTTTTTTTGCCCTCCTTCCCTACTTCTCTTCTGAAATCCCTATTGCCAAGATCATCAAGAGTTCATCTTATCCACTCCCATGGATGTTTCCCTTTTCTCATTTTCCAAAGCTCCCAGTTGTGGCAGCTTTCCACAAAGTCAAGGTTACTCCCTCCTTAGAACATGTTCTTCTATCGTTTGGTATTACACTCTTCTGGTTTTCTCCCTATGGGATTGGCTGCTGATTCTCTGTATGCTTTGTTGGGTCTTCCTCTCTCCAACCCTTAAATGTTTCAGAGCCTCAGGGCTCCAATCCTTGATCCTACACTCTAGCTACACCTTCTCTTTATTTTGGTGATTATACCCAGTTTCAAGATTTTAACAACAAATATAAGCTTATCTCTCCCAAACTGATATCCCCAACTCATCTCTTCCCTGAGCTCCACAATCATAAATCCACTTGAAAACTTTTCTTGATTTTAAATCTTACACTTACTATATCTAAGATGCTTCTCTTACTTCCTCATTCCACACCCCCAACCCCCACCTATTTCTTCTCCAGTTTTTTCCAGGATGGTAAAAAGAATCATAATCCATCAAGTGCTTGAGTCAAATCCCTGGAAGTCATCCTTGATTCCTTCTATTCTCTCATCACAAATTCCAGTAACATGCCCAACAGTTCTCCTCCAAATTATATATGTGTATATATATATATATATATATATATATATATATATATATATATATATACTTCTACATATTTGCATATTCGGTGTCACATCCTCCATCCAAGCTATTGCCACTGATTCTCATTGGCATGATCACAGGAACCTCCAAAGTGGTCTTGTATCCTCGTCACCCTCACCACTTTCCATTATACATAGCACACTCGTTGTTTTAGAAGCATATACACAACTAAGTTACTCTTTTGCTTTAAACTTCTAATCCTTCTTATTGCACCCAGAGAAGTGCAGACGCTTCACTCTGGCCAACAAGGCAGGGCAGAACTGATTCCTGCCTACCTACCTGACCTCTCTTATTACATGCTCACTCTTGTCACTACACTCGGCCACAATGACTTCCTTTGTATTTCCCAAACATGCCAAGAGGGTTGCAGCTACACAATCTTCGTACTTGTTTTCTCTCTCATTAGAATTCTGCACTTCCTTCCAGGCTCTTTGCCTGGCTGGCTCCTTCCCATCTCTCAAGGCTCAGTGCAACTAAACCTACCTTGAAAGTCCATTCCTGACCACCCTGCTCCAATTATTTTCCATGTCATCGCCTGCCCCTTTGCTTCACCAAAATGTCCTTGTTTAATTGTGTGTTTATCATGTGCTTTTCCCACTAAAATGCAAGCTCCCATGAAAGCAAAGACTTTACCTTGGTCACCTGTGTATCCCGACCTCGTAGAATAATGCCCTGCACATAGTAAGCACTCAATGCATGTAAGATAAATAAATAAACAAATTAACAAATAATGTGTGCTAGCTAAAGGGCTAGCAAGCGTGCCTATTATTATCCAGACATAATGAGCATCATTATTTTGAGGTTTGGCTCAGAAGCCTTACATAAAAAGCAGTCCAGTACAGAGGACAGGCTTTGTACAACATGAAAAAAGTTTATCTTTTCTCTGCCCTTTGAGACATTTTGCTGAATACCCCCTAGAAAACAGCTTGAATCCATACCTCATGCCCTTTATTATAACTCTAATGTAGAGGCTATTTCTCTAACTGGAATACTGGACATAGAGAGATTATGGTTCATTTCTATAGTTGGACCCAGAACCAGAATATCATGGTATTAAGTACAAAGTACCCCTTTGCCTAGATGTAAGTCTAGAACTAGAGAAATGGGAAGACTTGAGTCTAGCAGTCATTTCCAGATGTAGAATTTTGATTCACATGTGAATGACTTTTCCATTTCATTCACCTCTGCCCAAGAAATTATCTAAAAGGCCTCAACCATTTTGCAGTGATGAAAAAACCTCAGTGCATCTCTGCCCTCTCCCTGCCACATGCACCACTTAATACCAATCCCCCAGCAGTCCATGCATTACACAGAGTGGTGCGTCCACACAGGCCCCCTGTATCCTCACATTTTATCTCCCTGCCATATCTGTCTAATAGAACATGAAATAATACACAGAATATTAAAAGAAAACATTAATAGCCAGAATAAATTATTAATTCAATTAAAGTATGAGTCCAATAATGATTCTTTTTCATTGCGTTTATTAAAAGGAATAATTAATTGCTAAGAGGGAATTTAAAAAAACACACATAAACTGCTGACTCTACTGAGTGAAAATGCAGAGCTTCTGTTTCTTCAGGGATAGTAGAGGAGACATGCTGAATACAGTTATAAGCAGGGAGTAATATTCCCTTTTGCTTCTTTTCTCTATATTTTCACAGCTGAAAACTAAAGAGTTAAAATCTTAGCTGGGTTGTTTTTTTTTTTTCCCTTTGGACCTAGGACAAGAAGCTCCTTTGAGACTGAAAAATAAACTTGATTCCATTACTTACTAGTCATATATTTTTTTGGGGGAGGGTTATGTTATGAACTCTTCCGGGTCTTAGTTTCTTCACCTGCAAAGTGGGAGTAATAGTAGCCTGTATCTCCGATTGTTATGAGGCAGACAAAAGCACTTGGAACAGTATCTCGTGCACTGTAAGTGACTGATGGCTCCTGGTATTGACTGGGTATAAGCGCGGCACACTTCTCAGTTCCATGCATTGATGTGTCGTAGGGTCTTTTCCCAGAGCACTGGTTGACCTTGAAAAACAGCCTCTTTTGACTGGTGTCTTGATAATTCAGCACTGAACTATCTCCAAGGCTTGATAAAAAGACAACCTAGGAAATAGTACTTTCTTAAAAGACACCCGAAACATAAGCTAGGCAAGGAATGCGCACTTCCCAGTGATACCTCAGTTTTCTAGTATTGTATAAAGGAATGCAATCTATCATATAAATGAATGTTGACACAAACTGAAGTTGAATTCTATGCAGCCAAATTATCTTCTTAATTTCAACCAACTTTGATGACAAATTGCTAAAATATATAGCCCACTTCAATGCGTTGGGAAACTAAGTGTGCTGAATGTAATTTACTATATTTTTAAATGTTGATATCTCAGGTTCATCATTCTGAACATCAATTTTTTATACTGATATGCTTTGGAGTTAATGAGACATTTAAGAATATGCTTTATATACGCATCTACAGCTATGATTTCCTTGATTGCTGGCTTTTTATCACTCCTAGTTATGACAATACCTGAGCAAAATTGTAATACCGGTACATTAATGCTGATTTCGCATAAGAACAAATTATTGGCATTAATGATAGTGAATGTCAGTATTTTACTAAAGCTTAATTAAAGTGATTGATTTGCATTCAGTTGATGTAAGATAAAGTCTTGCAGTCCTTATTGACAGGAATTAAATGTACGTTCACTTGCTTAGAGCTTTGAAGACTCTGGGTCTGTGTTTAGCCTAAATTCCTAGTTTAGTGTTGACAGTGTTGGGGCTAGGGGAAGTGTTAGGGTGGCTAGAATGATTATTGAGGATAGGTAGGTTGTTCATTTCGTGCTTTCGAATTATGATTTTATTTTTATTTTGTTGGTAGATGGGAATATTGTTTGGGATGTGGTGTATGTTAGTCGTATATAGAAGTACAGGTTGAGTAGGGCGGTGATGGCTATTAGAGTTGGTAGGATGATGCTGTCATTTTTTTGTTAGTTCTTGGATGATTATTCATTTGGATAGGAATCCTGTTAGTGGGGGGAGGCCTCCTGTGATACGTGACAGTGACAGTGTGATATGTCACTGTCTTCATCTGCACAGACTTTGTTTTTTATTCCATGTAAGAAAGGGCTTGAATCTAGGATGCAGATTCCTCGGTCATTTTGGACTAAAAATCTACAGGTAAGAAGACTAGAGAAATAGGCCCTAATTAAAACATTATTTTATGAAAGAGAAAACCAGGTCCACAGAACATGTGTTTGGTCCTGGGAGTAAATGGGAGGGTTGCAGAGGGAATGTGATTGAATCAGGCCAGAGAACACTCTACCCCACCTTCATCTCCTCACCAAATCCCCTATCATACCCTCCTTCTGTTTTCCTTAATTATTTGTAGTCAGTGTGATCATACACACACATATTCTCTCTCTCTCTCTCTCTCTCTCTCTCTCTCTCTCTCTCTCTCTCTCTCTCTCCCTTTCTCTCTCTCTCTCTCTCTCTCTCTCTCTCTCTCTCTCTCTCTCTCTCTCTCTCTCTCTCTCTCTGTCTTTCTTCCCATTACAAAATACTTCCTTCAGAAAACTTTGTATATGAACGTGGACCCAAACTGACTCTTGCAGGAAATTTTTATGATTAATAAACAAGAAAATCAATCTCATAAGTAGAGAAAGGGAATAAAAACAAAAATAGGCACCCCTGAAAGTGTTTTAAGGAGGGGAGGCGGGTGTGGTGCTTTCTAAGTCAGAACATCCATGTTTGATTTCATTATGTAAATACTGCAATAATGGTACTCCAATAAAACCACCAGTACTCTGATATTTTACAATAGCTCAGAGGTACAAGTACTACAATCACTATCACCCTTATATTAACTTGGTCAGCTTTTTCTGGTTAACCATGAAACATCTGGAAGCATCTCTCAATCTTTACTGCTTCCACCGTTGTCAAATCTGCCTCTGTCCCTCATCTTGATTTGGCGTAACCTCTATAGGTATCATAGTTTTTACTTCTTGGCCTTATAACTTGGCCTTATAACTCATATTGCCCACCAGCACCAGCTTGTTCTATTCCAGTAACTCAGGCCATGTCACTGCTCTATTGAAAATGTTCTGGTGGCTTCCTGTCATATAATGAAATGAGACCCAAATCCGTTACCTGACTCTCGGCCCTGGCCTGACTGATCCCTTCCACCTCATCCTGCATCTCTCTTCTCTTTGTTTACTCTGCGTCAGACACAATGGTTTCTTTTTCCTTCCTCCAACACATGAAGCTTGTTCCCCATGCCCAGAGTACTCTATTTCCAGATCCTTCTCTCCATTTGGATCTCAGCTCACCTGTCACTAACCGACCAATCTACAGCAACCACCCATGTGGCCTCGATCACAGCATTTCATCTAGTCATATATTTGTACAGGTCTCTTTGTTCACCATCTCCACTCACAAGAATATAAGTTCCAGGAGCATATTCTGTCTCTCTTATTCCCTGCAGAAACCACGGCACATCATATGCATGTAATAAATATTTCAATGAGAAAATAAATATTTACTCTGCACCAGATATTACTAAATACTTGATATGAATTATTTTATTTAATCCTGAAAACATTCCCTACAAGGTAGTTTCTATTAATTACTATTTTTATTTTACCAGTGAAATTGAGTACATTTCCAAGCTGACACCAGAGTCCATTCTCTTCATCATCCCCCTATAACACTATGATAGCCTCTAGGGAATAATGTTCCTGATGGATTGCCACAATACTATAAAAAGCCTTCTCATTTATTGGAAAAAGATCGAAGCTTGTTCCTTAGTTTTTGTGTGGGTTTATTTTATTACACCTTAACTCCTTTAAAGTTAGTAATTCCATACCCAGCGCACGAGATAACTACAAGTGGGGAAGTGTAGTGCAGTTGCCAAAAACACAGACCGTGGAATTAGTTGTCTGGGATCAAATCCCCATTCTGCCATGCTTTAGGTATAAGGCCTTGAGCAGGTTCCTCAAAGTCTCTGTACGTCGGACCCTTATTAGGTAAGATAACATGCAAAGCACTTGGAAAAGGAAAAGGGCCAACAAAAAACAAAGGTTCAGTAAAAGTCCACTAGAATTTGTATTATTACTAAATATATTTCTGACTATTTAATTACCCAGCATATCCTTTTTCTCACTGAGCTAGATTCCATATATTATAATAACCCAAATGCATTGCCAACATTTATATTAAGACATATTCTTCCTCTCTCTCTGCTTTTGCTTGGGTATAGGTTAAGAATCCTTGAGAGAGAATATCCCCAGGAAACAGGGTACACTAAAGCACTAACTTAATAAAACTCTGTGATTAAACCTGGGAGAGTTAACGTGTAGTCCAGAGTCATTTGTCTTATACACAGAAGGAAATTAAGCACAAGGAGAATCTGGCTACATAACATTAAATAATCATCCAGCATCTGGAGTAGAAAACAGCAAGTTGAGTATCTTGACCTAGATAAATAAATGGCTTAGTTAGGAAGAGGAAATCCACTGGGAGAAACTACAGGATCAGGGATGTGGAATTCCTGACAAACATGACGGTGTTGGGAAAACAACATCCCCATTTTTAATTTGGACAAGAGGACAGACGGGAAAACGTAAACGCTTCACAAATTGGCCAAGGGTAACCACACAGCTGAGTCAGCAGCAAACCCTGTGGGTCTACAAGACTGAGGTCTTCATAGCACGTGGGAGACATGGGTCTCTTGGCCATTGTTCTCTGCATTTCCCTGACACTCCTGGGCCCCGCAGCCAACTGGCAGTACAGGCCTCACTTGCAGGAGAAACACTGCGGTACTGCCAGCTTTTAGTGACAAAAGGAGTGTTTATAGCAGGCAGGCTGACAGCTGTCCGAGTGCCACATTTATTTACAAAATGTTAGTTAAATTACTGACAGTTGGCGCTGTGGAGGAAAAGCTGAGAGAACGGCTGACATTTCTTGATCTAGTGGGTGTTCATAGCATTGGTTCTGCTCCCCTATCTGTTTATTAATTCCATTATTCGCTTGTTAGTTTATGTATTTATGACTTCTGGCTTATTCACTGGCCATTGCTTTTAAGAGGCTTTGGGTGTCCGGGCAGTTAAACTGCTCTACACAATTTGATTCCAAAGGCCCTTAGGCTAAAAGTTGTCCTGAGGATTGCCCGTTCCAGCCAGGCCCTTGTATCTGCACCAGCTCAGGCTCAGTGCTCAGAAGCCTTCCAGAAAGCCTCCTGAGGGCAATGTGTAAATCCCGGCCTGTTCTTTGCAAGCCCACTGAGGAAAAGCGTATGCTCATTATGTTATGAATAATCACCATAATCAGCACCACCTCGTTATTCCTCTTCTGTTGATCAGAGACAGGTTTTCCATGAGAGAGCTGGACAAAGTGCTTCCATTTTTTATTCTTTCTGACAGGGGCAATTAAGACAGAGGAAAAGAATTTGGTGATAAATGAAGACCAGCATTGTAGCTGCAAAGAGTTTTAGACACAAAAGCCCATTTCTGATAGAGTTTGTACAACCTCTTTTCCTCAAAAGTTGAAAAAAGTATATATTGCCTTAAACTGTTATCTTTCTTTTTCTTCTAATGTGTTTCTTCTTATGTCAAAATAATGCCTCTTTTTGTTGATAATTTAAAATATGCAGATAAGCAAAGGGCGATCGATTAGGCCTTCTCTAGGCATCCTATTTGAAAGTGTGGCCTTTATCTATCTCCTTTCCTATGTCCTCATACTTCTAATCTTCATAGCATTATCACAAGTAACATATTCCATATTTTGCCTGATTTTATTCATTGTCTCATTCTGCTAAAAGGTAAGTTCCATCAGGACTGGGATCATAGTATGTTTTGCTAACCACAGTGCCTAGAATAGTGCATGGCCCACGGTTGGCAAACAATAAATATTTGCTAAATAAAATCAAAACTAAGATAGCCACACAGAGCATGCACTTACCAGTCTCTGTTCTGAAAGGCCACGACTGCTCCAGCTTCAGACCTGAAATGGACAGAGGCATGTCCCCACAGGTGGCACTAGCCCAGGAGGCCCAGGACAATGCTGCCCTCTGTCCCTCCAGGAACAGGCCAACTTCAGTTAGTGAGCTCCTACTGCTCCAGGCCAGTGTCATGTTCTGGCCTCTCCCTCAGACTCAGGCCGCTTCCTGCTTTCTCCTCTCCAACCCAATAATGCCCTTCTGTGTTGCTCTGACATCCCAGATTACAGGTGGCTTCCCAGACCAGTAGTGGAATCCTTTCCAACCTCTTTCTGAGGTCCTGCTTCTGAAGTTTCCTCTACCTGGCCAGACTGGAGGCTTGCTGAGGTCAGGAACTCTGCCTTACTTCTTTGTAGCTCCTACGGTGCTTAGCACAATGCCATACACATGGTAACGTTTGTGCAAACAGCCCATGACCCATACAGAGCAGCAGGGATTCAAAGGATAACCTATTTTTACTTTTATTAGATGTTATGTTGACCTCTTTCTGATTTTACAACACTAAACCTTATTTTTTTAGAAAATAATTAATAATTATAGAAAATGCAAGAAGAGGGTCAATGTCACTCATAATTCCATTACCCAGAAAATAGATGAGCATTACTATGTTGATGTAAGAGCCCTTCAGTGTATATTGGTTTTAGCAGGCGTTTATGCTCACACACACACACACACACACTCAAATTCACAGGCATCGAACTATTATGATTCATGAGTTGTAGACCAGTTAATTACCTGAAATGACTTAAATAGAGTTCTACCTTTATTCATATTCAGGATGGTATTAATTTTGAATTATTAGAAAATAAATGTTAAATGAAAAACATTTGTAAGGTAATAAATAAAATTTCTTTTTATAAAAGGAAAAAAAATAATCGTAGACCATATATTGTTTAAGAGTACTTTTATATTTGGCAAAACTCTAAAGAAAAGGAGGAAATAAAAAATATTCAGGGCGGTGGTCAGCTCCTCAAAAGAATCGGTATAAAAATAGTGTAGAAATGTGGGAGGTTTCACAGGTTCTATCAATAGAACAAAGGTTCTATTACTTAGAGTGAGTGGAGGGCAGAGAGGTGATCAATTTGTTATGTTTTTACACGTAGATATGCTATATACACATTGATGTACAAAATATCTCATAATTAAAAGGAAAATAACATTTGGCTCTAGAATATAGAAAATATTGTGCTCCTCAAGTAAATATTTCATCAAATGTATACTGAGTGCCTACCGGGAGCCAAGCCCAGTGTGAGGTGTCAGAAGATCCAAAATGAATATGGAGGAAGGAGGACCAATCCCAGGGCAAGTAATACACATTCCTGGTCATTGCCCACCTGCTTGGACCACAACCTGATCACTCCCTGTCCCACGCATTCCCACTTTCTAGTAGAAAAGAATTGGGTGATAAAAAGGAAATAATTAATAGGAAACGTCAAAATGTATTTACAGGAACTACACGTAAATATCTCTTTGAAAACAGGAGTATGTTTAATTAATGTTTTATTTGCAACTCAGCAGTAATTATTGTCAAATATCGATCAAAAACACCATCGGTGTACAGTGTAGGGTTAACAAACAACCCAGTACCAGCTGACGCAATAACACAGTGAGCTGAACACTATTTACTTTTTTAAAGGAATGAAAAACTGTTTAATTAAATAATAAAATAAGAATAGCAGTTTATGGCCTGTCTGCTGAAGCAGTTATTACAAATCATACTTTCAGGACATTTCATCAATTTTAGCCTTCGTAGGACCATGAGCAATAGGGGCCTGGCAGTGTGGCTGAGCCTTTTATCATCAATGAAAACGAAAGTCTAGGGATGGCATGCTGTTTATTCACTCAAGGAAACCAATGGACTTGTACTCCAGGAGAATTTCATGATCCGTCAGGGAAACCCGCAAAATGTAACAGTTGGAAGTGGCTTCCTGCTTTGCCAGTCAGTGTGAGCCAAAGGAGAGAACGGGGGGAGGGAAAGAGGGCACGCTTCTCCATATATCACGGTAAGAGCTGATAGGAGGAGGTAGCTCAGGTAATTGTGGCAGCTCAGAGAAGGTTCCCTTAGCCAGCTTGAGGGCCCTGTCCTGTCAGTGATACCAAGATACAAATCAAATATGGTATCTGCTTATAGAGAACTTAAAATTGAACACAGGTAGGACATAAAAATAATAACAAAATACAGAAAAATGAACAAAAAAGTTAATATACAGCAGTCAAAAAGATAAAACTGCTCTAGTGGTTTCCATAATACTAAGTAAAATCCAAAGTGGTCACTGTGGTGTCCAAATGGCCTGGCCTGGGCTCCATCCCCATCTCCCTGTCTGTATAAGCCAAGGATGTGCCCACCTCTACATCCTTCTTTTGCTGGCTTTCTGCCTGGAATGCCCTCCCCCGAAATGTGCACATGCTCACTCCCTCACTCAGCAGATCTCACTCAAAGGCCCTGCCTCAGACAGACCTCCCCCAACCAGGATTTTTACAATGAGCACCTATTCCTCATTGCCCATTCCCCTATCAGCTTGCTTTCCTCTTTAGAGTATACAACACTGCTTGACATTATATTAGATAACTACTTCTTGGTTCACTGTCTTCTCAAATCCCAGGGTCTAGAACAGTGTGTGGCACTTAGCAGGTGCCAAACAATTATTTGTTGAATAAATCAGTGAATGGTTATAAACAACAAACTATGGGAACATGGGAGAATAAGAGATTTGTCCCAATTGGAAAGAACAAGGAAAGAGTGAGGTTTATGTTTTTTGCAAGATTTTCACTGGACTTGTGTCTAGGAGAGAGGAGAGAAAGAATAGGAGAGAAGGGATGGGAAAAGCAACCATGTTAAGTGAGCCAGGGAGAATGGTGTATTGGAGCATGCGAACAGTACCTTTGCAATGGAACAAAATACAAGTGAGAGATGACAGAATAGGTTTGTGTGGAAATTCTGCAAAAGCCAGACCATGGGTGAGAAAACCTATCTCCCATCATAACTCCATGATAAACAGTTTTAACTTCTTTTTGCTAATTTAATGAATTATGAATAGAACATAACATGTTTAATGCCTGACATATTCCAGGAACAATCCTTGAGATTTTACATGACATCTGATGTAATTATTATAAATAATTATGATTGAATGAGATGGCCCATATAAAGCATTCATCATAGAAGAATAGGTCCCCATTAAATGCTACTAATGATGTTGCATTTTGTTTTTATTATTATTACTTCATTCTTACAACAAGTTTGTCAGGTAGGCATGAAGGTGTTATGTGAAGCCCCATTTCACAGATAAGAAAAAACAGCCTAACTTGAAGTTAATAACTTCACAAATCAAGTTAAGTTCCATCTCAAATTTGTCCCAACTCCAGAGTCCATTTTTCCCCCACTACTAAATACATTCTCAATTAGGATATTTTATATAAACTGACAAAAGTTGAGTACATATGTTTAGGATCTATATTTACATATTGTATCCAACCCAGCTACAAAGAAAATTCACGGGATAGGCATTCGGCAATCAAAAGCTGACAATGTATTAACCCATTTTGGGGGCTTCCTTTAAGTCTCATAATTTCATGTCTCTGTTACAGCTTCAAAAACGTCAATCCTCCTCTGGATAAAATTCCATCCTATCCAGTGTTCCACCTTCCTTTCTTTCTTCGTTTTACATAGTAGGAAAAAACATGTTGTGACTAAGATTTTGAAGGTCTGTGGAGAATTTATGCTTGAAGGAATAATATGAACTAAAATGGGCAATTCCGAGTGCACGTGGTCTTCCAGCAGGAAGGTCACCGGTTCTAAGATACCTGAGGTGAAAACAGAAGGCAGCAGGAAAATCATCTGCTTTGGGAAAAATTCAAAAAACTATATATCTAAAGCTCGCATCTGGGCTAACTCTCCAAGTCTTCTAGTCAGTACACGCTGAAGGTCAGGTCTGTCTCTTCCAAAGACTGGAAGGGACTGGGAAGGGGGCAGGACTTAGTCTCCCGTGACCCCCCCCACCTGCTCCGAACTGGCCTAGCATCCAGTGGGATCCTTGGAGCCCAGCACCAATTAGTAATTATATATTAATGATAACAAATAAAGCAACTATATTTTCAATACCAAAGATAACCCTCGAGGCAGGGAAATGTCAAACTGAATGCTTAATAAAGTAGATTCAAAATATTCTAGAGGTGCAATGTTAAATTTTCAGACACAAATGGAGATGATCCAAGGAGTGGAAAAAAAAAGAAAAGTAAAACCTCACCTTCTTAGCATACACAGTGTGTAGGTTTGATTACTGAATAGCGATATGAAATATGTGCTAAATAATTCTTCTGAACAGCTCATTAGGCCTAATCCATCTCTGATTTCTATGAGTCCATTAATTCCAAATATACGTCTGCTTACACACACACACACACACACACACACACACACACACACACACACACACACACCATCATAAAACACTGGCCTAATTTCACAATGTAATATCCTGGAAATGGTAACAGGTAAAACGTCAAATAGGGTATTATGCAGATTTTAAATGTTTATAATTTTCAGATGTGATAAATGAATAATAGAGCAAAGAAAGATGGCATTTCAGTTAGAAAACACTAGACCCACATGGCTCAATGTGTGTGAGATGGGGGCCAGTCACAAATACTGGCTGCCACAAAACCACAAAGCTGTTAACAGCCTGGATAGCATCCACACAGCAAATAAAATCGATACAGGTATTGTATTTGTTTAGGTGGGATTTTTTTTCATTTATTTCTTATCTCCTATTATTTGTGCTGCTATCATCATTTGTTCCTTAATTTTGATGTTATACTGGTCCTCAGACTCTCAAGGCCCCAAATCTGTCTTTTTTCACTCCTACCTTTCTTCAATTTTAGTATTGCCTCTTTGCCCTGCTCTTCTTTTAATAGGTCATGAAACTTGCTGAATTCTTTGCCTAGAATGGTTTCCTGATGATCCCTGCAGGGCTGCCCTGCATTGTCAAGATTCTGACCACCCAGCAAAAGCCCTTGTCTCGGCACCCCAGGTTACTTCGCCCCCTCACCCATATTTTACTTTCTGGTATAATGCTTTCCAGCACACAACATATTATTTGTCTACTTATGTATTGATTGACAGCTGGGGTCTACTAGGCACAGTTGTGCAGGTTGTGTGCTGCTGAAAGTTGCTGGGTGCAGGAAGTTGAAGAAGTACAGCTTCGTCTATCTGACCAGGAGCCCTAGTGAATGACTTGTCAGACTGAAGGAAGTGCATCTATTCCTAATTGGTCTGTGCAAGTTGCATGCTGGGAGAGGAAGCCTTTTTTCAATGTGTACAAGCTACAGCTCGTCTCCCTTCACTAAAAGTCACTCTGTGAGGAGGGGCACTCAGTGCCTGGAACAATGCCTGGTAGGGACAAGATACATAGTAAGCAGTGCTGAAGTGACACATGAGAGGGCACCCACGTATTAAGCTCCTATTAGATGCCAGGTGCTTGCAGCATACTGAGACAACAATACAAATAAGGCAAGGTCCCTGACCCCCACCAAACCGCAAAATCTCCATGTCTGCATTGCCTCTGTTCCTTGTAAGTCCCTATGTACGACAACTGCCTTTCGCTCTCTCCTTGTCACACCTTCCCTTCCCCTTTAGTCAGGTGTACCTGGGACTACCCCACTACCGGGCTGCTCTTCTAAAATCTGATCTCTGACGATAGCTTTCCCCATTTTTTCCAACATTTTTAGAAACAGACTACTAAACATCCCATCTGTCTCTTTACTGTGTGTCAATTAAAACACTAAATGTTAGAATTTCTCCAGCACAAGAGATTACATTAAATAAGAAATCTCCAGCCATTAATAAGCAATTTGTCACCGAAAAAGTATTTTCACTAATTATAATATGTCTCCAGCTGGCTCCATTATGGACACATGCATATTTACTTCAAGTTAAAACTTTTCTTTGTCCCTGGTTTTCACATGTGTACAAAGTAAAGTAGACATTTTACGTGGTTCAGAGATGTAAAGAGTGAAGCAAACAAAAATCAAACCTCTGAGGCTTCAGTTTGAAAAAGCTGTGGTTCCCCCATTCAGACACATACAAAACTCACCAAAAGGCTTGCCAAGAAATTTTAATAAGTGCTTAAGTTTGGATTTTAAAAATACATCTGTGTATTTCTATGCAGCTGAAGTGAGAAAATATGAATGATAATAGTTGTGTTGAATTACATAGGTTAATGCTAGCTACTGTAACAAATGAACTCTAAAATCTCAGAAGCCTATCACAATGAAAGCGTATTTTTCCTCCCTGCAATAATCTAATAAACGAGGTTCCGGGTCAGCTGGCAGGACAGAAGTGGAAGCCCTGCTCTATGTAGGCACTCTGCACCTGGCTGATGGCGCATCTGCCAAATAGGACACAGGTTTCTAAGGTAATTTTGGACATCAACATCCAGATGGCGTAAGGAGAGACAGCATGAGGTATTTCATCTGGGAGCTTTTTATGGGCCAATCCACACATAACTTTGCTCATATCCCTATGGGTAGAACTCTGTCACATGACCAAACTAAAATTCAAAAGAAGCTGGGAAATGCAATCGAGGTTTTTGTCCAGGGAGGAGAACAAACAACGTGTATTTTTAAACAGCTAAGAATCTCTTCCTCAAATGTGAAGCACTGCAAAGAGCAGTGCAGATCATGCCCTGTCTTCTCATTTAAGACACAGGGAAACTGAGGCCTGGACAAGGTAATCTTGTTAACAGCATCTGGTGGTGAGTGGAGACAGAGCCAGGACTAAAATGCAGGTCACCCTAACCCTAGACCACCACTCACATTCCAAAAACAATGACACTTCCCGAGAGTTTTTTCAGAATCATCCCACTGGAAAGATGTCGTTGTAGCTGCAGAATCTGCACTGAGTCAGCCCCATTTCCTGTCCTGTGTATCTCGCTACAGCTCTCCCAGGATCGTGACATTGAAAGCAGTGCTCTTTGCAGACAGCACATGCATTTCATGCCCAGTCCTTCCCCAGCTATGCAAAGCTATCACTGCGTGCCAGGCACTGCCCTGAATACTTCATATTTCACTCCTGGCTCAATACTCCTCTTATTAGTTCCCTGAAATGATGACAAAACTGAGGCCCAGTGAGGATAATCTATATGCCAAAGGTCACACACCTGGGAGGTGGCAGAACTTGGGTTTGAACCCAGGGAGGGGTCTGGCTCCAGATCCTGCATTTAAGAACTATGCTTCACAGCCTCAAGGTAAAATTCCCTTAATAAAACAAAATTTAAAAGAAAATAACGGACATCGAATAGTGTGTTAAATTTCTGCCTGGCCGTGACTTCCTTCCCTTCTCCCCAAATTTGTAGTCCTTAAGCTAGAAATGAATCCTTCTTTTCAAGTGTTTATTAGATTTTCTATAAAACCTCTTGTGAAAGTGGAAATTTAAACATTCTTTAGATTCTGCAGGTATAGATTTTATGAAGTGTGTCACACTGCCCCAGTGATCCCTGCCCCAGTGTCCTGTTCCTGTTGTGTCTTTTAAAACTCAATGTTCTAAAAGACACAACAAATGCTAGGTCAAACACACCCTATCGGAGATGTTTAAGAACACACAAACTCATGCCAAGTCAGAGATAGGTCTGAGTCTCCGCTTTCCGATAAAAGATAAAAAATTTTCACTATTAACAGCTTACTATTATTACTAATAAACTTTTCATTCGCTCAACAAATATTCCTTAATATATCCCATGTTCCAGGTAGTAATTGAGAGCAATAAAATCAGTGGCCTAGCAGATCTTCCATTTGTGGAAGAGGTGACAAATAAGTAATCGATAAATAAATAACAGATTTCTAAGTGTTGAGAGCCATGAAGACCATTAAAGCTAGATAGGGGGCAGAGTGTTGTGGGAGTGGAGCGTCACTATTTCCAACATCATGGTCTAGAAAGTCTTCTGTGAGGATAGATATTTGGACAGAGACATGTGTGCTATGAAGGATCCTCCCATTCAACACTGCAGTGGGTCCTGGCAGAGGAAAAAGCATTTCCTCGGGCAAAAATGGACTTGGCAGGTTCAAGAAACAACAGAGAAGTTCATTGAACTGCATCCTTGTGAGTGGGGCAGGAAGATGACTGAGGGTGGTACACAGGCACCAGGAAATGAAAAGTCTTTTATACCACTGAAGTGTTTGCATTTCATTCTAAAAAGCCACTGTAGGGTTCTGAACAGAGAGTGATGTGATTTGATTTCTGTTCCTAAGTGATAAGTCGGGCTACTAGGTGGAGAATGGACTCTGGTAGAGCAGCAGGGGAAGAAGGAAGACCAGATGAGGTGCTACTAGACTAGTCTAGGAGAGTTGATGGTGGCTTTGACCACAGAGGTAGCGTAGGAGATGGTGAAAAGTAGCCTGATGCAGGACATATCTTAAAAGTAAAGACAAAAAGAATTTATTGATGGATTAAATATAGCATAAGAGAGAGAAAGAAAGCAATGTATCTATTAGGTTTGGGGCATAAACAGCAGGATGGCTAGTGGTGCCCATTCCTAAAACAGGGACATACTAATGGAAGATAAGTTGGTGGTGGCCTGGTGACAGGTCACATGGGGCTGATATCAAGCGCACTGGTGGGGATGCGTCAAGTTTGAAATGTCTGAGTCATACATTGAGCTGTAACACAGCAACAGTTGGATGTGCAGCCTGGAGTTACAAAGTGACAGAGGTTGGTCAGGAGAGAGAGTACATTCCAGCACGAAAGGGGCTGTGGGTAAGAAGGTTGTGTTCCAATGTAACTGAGGATTTTGAGAAAGAAATGTCCAGCAGCCACAGAGTAGCGAGGACAATATTTATCCAACCTTCAGGCTGGGTGGTAAGCTGGACATAGGAGGGGAAATAACCCATTGAAACAGCCAAGTTTTAGCTTAAGAAAAAAAAAAAAAAAAAAGATGGGACCATTCTCAGAAGAGACTGGGAAACGAGGGATTTTGCTGGTGATAGGTCATAAGGACCAGAGAGTAGAAATGCTTAGAGGATTAGGGAGAGGTTTGCTTTGCGATTGGATCAGATTATTGGATGTACAGGACCATATGGTAATATGAATCTAAACAATGACACATGGTCTGGAGGTGTTTGACTTCTGAGGTAGCTAAGATAACTAAGAAGTAAGATACAATAGGGTTCGTCCTGATGGTCTCTTAGGAAAATGAGGGTAATCAATTCTAATTAAATTCCTATTCTGAGTTGGCCTCCTAGATACACGCATAGCTTGGCGATATCGCAGGTCCGATTCCAGACACCGCAATAAAGTGAGTACTACAAAAACATGAGTCATACTTTTTTTGTTGGTGGAGGGACTTGACTTTGATTTGTAAAAAAAAGTGCAACATTGTGAAGCACAGTACAGCAAAGTGCAATAAACCAAGGTCGGCTTGAATTTGTAATGGAGAGGTTGGAAAATCATGACAGGGAGAGGGAACCGTCAGTCATACAAGAGCATTCAAAGCTCCGATGCCTCCTCTGGATTGCGTGGCTCATGTCATGGTGGCTAATGTGGTGGTCTAATCAGGCCTTTCAGCGGTCCTTTGTATGGGATGATTACTTAAAAAAATCTTTTATAATAACTAAGTGTATCAGTTTCATTGGGCTGTTATAAAAGAGTATTACAAAGTGGACAGGTTAAAACCACAGAAATGTATTGTCTCACAGTTCAGGAGGCCAGAAGTCTGAAATCAAGGTGTTGGCAAGGCATGCTTCCTATGACACCTGTAGGAGAGAATCCTTCCTTGACTTCCTAGCTTCTGGTGCTTCACTGGCAATTTCCGGCATCCGTTGGCTTGCAGCTGTATAACTCCAATCTCTGTCTTTGCCATCACATGGCATTTCCCTGTGTGTCTATTGTGTCTCCACATTGTCACCTTGTTATAAAGACACTGATTATGGTGGATTAAGCACACTGATTATTAGATTAGGGGCCCACTCTACTCCAGTATGAACTCATCTTACTTAACTAATTATATCTGCAATGACCTTGTTTCCAAATAGGCTCACATAATGGTTACTGGATGTGAGCACTCCAATCTATCTTTTCTTTCTTTTATCTTTGTTGTGTGTGTGTGTGTGTGTGTGTGTGTGTGTGTGTGTGTGTGTGTGTGTGTTGGGGGTGAGATTGGGAGGTAGCACAATTCAACTCACAACACTGAAGTATCGCTCTTTCCAGTTTTCATGTATAACTACTGTGCCAAACTAAAAATATTTGCATATAGTCTCTTCTTACTTTCTTCCTCATTGGCCCTGGTTAGAATTGTTTTGGATTGAGCTTTCCTGATGAGTAAATTGTCCCCAAGATGATTATTCTAAGTGTAAGAGCACTTTTCCACTCATCCACTACATTAGAGCGTGTTTAAAAGCCAGAGAAGATCAAGAAATTATTTTCATACAATCATATTTTCCTTTGCCTCAAAGGAGCCAACAAAAGAGGGGCCAATGAAACTTTATCTGAAGGTTGATTTCAGTTTTGTCATTTTCCATCAGTCTTGTGGTTGATGCTGTTTTCATTAAAAATTGTATGATTTTAAAAAACATCAGCAAGATTGTAAGATTATTCCACGTGTTCATTTTATAAGACAAATCTAACCCCCTAAAATCTTCCTAAGCCAAAACATCTCACACTGACAAGCCAGCAAGTTGACCAAATGCACCCAACTAAATCCGAATAACTCAACCACGTGAATCAATAAGATTTGGGAAAAACATATCACGGAATATTGGGACTCCTTATATCATTTAAACCAATTTAAACCCCATGGCATAGGGTTGAAGTGAAAAAGACTATTTCTGTGGTTCTGTCAGTGAATTCCAAGGTCAGTTTCTAATGCAAGACATACTGGTCTTGCCCCAGATTTGCACATAAGATAAGTTACCAAATGCAGACAGGCTCCTTTTCTATTTTCACTGTCTCTATGCAAGCCCTGAGCTAGCCTCTCAATGAATAAAAGATGTGAATGAAGGGAAAAAACACAATCAGAGAACAGTAAAGCTGGAGGGCTCAAGCCCTCCCCCAATTCCACCTCTCAAGCAATGGTATATGGCATCCTTCCCCTTGTTTTGCCTGCTTACTCTAGTGGATTATGAGAAGAATCAGTCTTCCAAGGAAAAAGGGTCTACAAATTCTAAATCTGTACGTGCATTTTTTACTGTTTGTTTCAGATAACCTGGCTCCACAGAATCTTCCTTATGGTCTGTTTTGGTAGAAAATTCATCTTCAGAGCCATGAACTGTTATAACTTGCTATGCAACAATCTTGTTATGGAAAATAAAGAAATATTTTCTTGTCACTTCTTTTCTGAAATAAAACAGCTCAGAAATTATTTGAACTGAAGAGGATTCCTTGAATCTCAACATACGTATAGGAGAAACATACAGAAAAGTTGAATTACAGGTAGATGGAGAAGGATTCCTCTCTTCAAGATCTTTCATAAAAGGAAGACACAGTATATCTACTAAAGTGTAGCTGCATGGGTGTTTAAGCTACAATAGTTTATAATGAAAACTATTAAATATGTGAATATTATATATACACACACGTGTGTGTGTGTACATATGAAAAGAAAGTTATACTTTTACACTCAGCTTTGTGTGCATTATTTCATTTTAACCCAAAACAACCATTTGAGGTAGATAATAACTGTTCTCTATACAAAGGGATTCAAAATTGTTGCCAAAGATCACACAGAGAAAGTACTTGAGTCAGGGTTAACAATTATTTGTTGGAGATCTTTGTCTCCATCAATTGCATCCCCATTAAACATTCCTACGGTTACTCCTCTGGCTGGGCTCACATGTTCAATTTGAAATTGCATCCTAAACCCAAACAATTCTTGATCTCCTAAAAATAGGAATATTTGGCAATCTGTATGATGGTAATGGTATTATTTGTTTCTCATCAATAATTTATTACACAGAATGGAAATCCATCAACTTGCTCCTGAGGTAGCAAATGACCTCAAACAATGCAAGGATAATGTTATATTTTACCCATCAGTGGAGACTTTGAACCTAAGAGAATAAATATGCTATTAATATTAATTGTAAATGTTTTCAAGATTCCCCAGGAGAGACACCAATGATCCTATTTCTAGTACAACAAAGAAGAAAATTTATAGGTCAAGGACCCACCTATTCTATCGCCCACTGCCAGGGCATCCAGATATACCGGCTTTCAGAATCTCCATAGAATTGTGTTTCTACCTAGATTTGTTCAATGTTCCATTTCAAAGAAATACAGAGCAATGTTTGAAGAATTATTAACTCTCCACGAGAGAATCCAACATTGCTGATATCTGAAGCAAAAAGCTGGTGAAAGAACCTGGAATAAAATATAGAGATTTCAGGATTCTTTGACAAGAAGGGACCTCTAGAGGCCAGCTGGGTCATTCTCTGTGTCTCCATGCCATAAACTACATAAAACCTTAAACATTCCCCTACCCCATTCCAAAAATACATGTAGAAAATTGATTCTTGTGCTCCAGGACAAGGAAGGACAACCAAATTCACTTTCTTGGAAGAGAAGAACTTGGCAATGAAAAAAAAGAAGGAGTAGAATGAGGAAAGTCCTATGGTTCAAAAAAGAGAACTAGCCTAGAAGTCAAACATAACTGGTTCCAAGTCTCAGGCTCAGCCACCATCTGACTGTGGAATCTGGGAAAATGCCTCACTTTACCTCTCGGTACTTTGGTCTCCTAATCAGTAAAATTGGAATAGTAATAGTATCCACGTCATGGAGCAGCTATGAAGATTGAATAAGACTCTGCCAGTAGAATGCTTAGCAACCTGACACCTAGTAAGTGGAGTTGCCCCATACAGAATCAGAATTAGAGTTCAGGGGTGAAGAAGGCAGGCTTTAGGACCAAACAAAACCAGCGTTTAGGAGACAGCATGGTAACAAATGTTAGCTAGTTGCCTCAGAAACACTCACAGTCAGCATGATGCTTTTGCACTTAGTAGGAAAAGGAGGCCTTCTTTCAGGCACAGGTAGCCCTAGCTTAGGGCTCACAGCCAGGTGACAAAGTGTGGACTGGATGTCAGCTCATTCTCAGCCTTTCAGGAAGACATCCTTGTACGAGACTGATTATCACTAGCCTCATTATCTGTAAAAGCAGGTGGTACAACTCCCTGGTCTCTGTAATCCTTTCAAACTCAAAAGAAAAGAGAAACGTTTCTAAAAAGCACATATACTTGTAGGTGAGCAGTGTTGGAGAACTGGGCTGTCCCTCCGTAACCTTCTCTAGGTTCCCTTGACAACTGGCATGGTCCTTGTCCTTCTGCACCATGGTTGGTTGGATTTTTAGCTTTCCTGTCTTAGTTTTTGGCTTCTCAACAGACTTAGTGTGCTTCCAGGAGCCTCCCTCCACGCCCCCATCTGTCCATGCTCTTTTGATCCCTGGTCCACCGGCTGGATGCCTGGCAGGCCGTAGAGGTGAGTACACAGTGCTGGATCCTAGGAGAGGGCAGGGCAGTCAGAACAGCAAATGCTTCCTGAGTGGCATTGCTATTCTGAACGAGTTAAGTCATAAACAACAGGTCAATAGTTACACCAGGAGACAACCACTGCCAGCAGACTTCAAATAGAGAGAAAGAAGGATGGGCAGGGAGGTGCTTCTCTGTGTCCCTTCTTTTCTTGAAGATGCTAATTTCCCTGAGGTCCACCTGGGGTTGATCACATCATCAGAGAGTAGCATTTCTTCAAAGGCTTAAGAACTGCATAGGAAGTGACCTGGCAGAAAGAAGGCATGTGTCATGAGTGCAGCTATGAAATAATAGACAATTCACACAGCCCGTGTGTGTCCTGGACAGAAAGACACGAGCTCAATTACTAATGTGAATATGTAACCTCTTCTAGAATAATGCACATAGCTGCACATCGTGGACAAAAATGACAAGGAGCCAGGAACACGTCGAGGCAAGGACACCATATGGCAACTAAGGAAAAGGGACAGAGAAGGACACGGGGAAGAAGATAGTAACCTCAGACGTTCATTCCTTCAGTTAGCCATGCAGCAACTATTTTTGGAGCACCTTCTACATGTGAGACACTGTTCACACGGTGCAGAATAAGACAGAGAAGGTACCTACCCTCAAGGAAATTGTAATCCAGTTGGGGAAGACAGATCATGAGCACATAAACGAAGAAATGAAAGGGAGCACTTTCAAATACAGATGATTGCTCTGAAGAAATGACCCAGGATGACATGCTAATATAAGACTGGTAGAAGTGGTAGGGGATTATTTTTATGTGGGTGTCAGGAAAGGCTTCCGTGAGGGGTTGCATGTGAGCTGAGGCCAAGATGGTAAACAACTGCCCACGGGAAGATGTAGACGGGGGTATTTCTAACAGTGGGAACCACAAGTGGAAAGGCTCTGCAGCAAGAATAAGTTTTCTGCATTCGTCAAACAGAAAGAAAGCCAAATGTCTGCCACAGAGTAAGTGAATGGAGTGGCAGGAGGACGGTTGCTCAGACTTTATTAGCAAAACCATGGGCCAAGTCATGTGCCACATATTGGGATGTGAACCTAAAGAAGGCATGGTTCTGTCCTCAAGAGGCCACACAGGAGCTGGAGAGATTAACAGAATCCATCCGCTTACAAAATGAAACGCTAACTGTTTTACATGATACAAATAAAGTGGCACAGTTTCCAACATCTAGAAAGGGACTCCATGGGTTTTCTCAAGCATCAAAACTGCATCATTCTATGCTATTCCATGGAACAGCTATCAAAACTCAACCTCAATCCTGTACATTTTTCTAACCTTTTATTCTTAACTCAACCCTCTCAAAAAAAAAAAAAATCATCATGTAGTGGCCAAGCCTACAGTCTAGATACATGACAGAAGGTATAGCTCAGCCTCTGATTCTCACTAACCAGAAGATCCCAAGGAAATATTTGGACAATCTCAAAACCCATGAAACATATTCATCCAAATCTCCAGGTAACACATGGATGCTTCGTGAAGGTCCCTAATTAATGACACCAACATAATGACGGCTGGGAATCCCAGGCTTTCCTGTTCTCACTGTTTCCTCAACATGCCCATCAAAGGAGCTCAGTCCTGACCCCCTGGGAGAAAGGCCATTCTTCTCTGACCACATTATCAACAGTTTGTGAATAGGCAATCTGTGCCTCAACTGTTCATTCCTTCTTTGTCACAGCCCAGCCTTTTGAGCTGGACCCAAAGCCCTGGATGTGAAGTCCATACCTCATGTCTTTTCACACCTCAACACCCAACACAGTGTCCTTCATGTAAGAACCACTCAATAAATCTTCTTTGGTTGACTACAGTTGTATTTCAAAATACAGTGATAGAGAAACGTGGTAAGCAGATATATTGAATATAGGCTGGGAGAGATTTTTGTTTTGTTTTCCTTCATTTCATTTGTTCAGTAAACATTTGGAAGCACCCAGCGCTCACGGCATTGCAAGGCATGAACTCTGCTTCCCAAGAGCTGCCTGCTCCCCAGTCCAAGTGGAGAAAGAAGAGTTAAACAACATTGCAAGACAGCATCTAAACTGAAATGAGTTGGGGAGAGTTAAGTACCAGTGAGGAATTAGGAGAACACAGAAGTCAGTGGGGGAAAGCTAATTGTACCAAGTCAAGGAGTACAGTCCTAAATCAGCATCCCAGCTCTGCCACTTGCTAACTTGTGAGACTTTAGGTGAATTTCCCTCTAGACCTCAGGTTCCTCATCTATAAAATAGGGATAATTAAGTCTAGTTCAGAGAATTGTTGTGAGGATTAAATGTTACTATGCATACCAAATGTTTCACAGAGTAAATGGCCAATCATCTGCAGAATATTCAGTTTATTAACATTATTATTCCTAGTGCCTCACAATAAGCTTTCAAAACTTACTATGTGTGCAACCTTAATCAAAAGATGTCAACTCTCCATGCCTCAGTTCCCTCATCTGTAAGACGAGGGTAATAACAGCACCTGCAACACAGGGTTTTCATTAGGGTTAAACACTAATGTTACAAGGTTGGATGATGGTGAGATACTATAAAAAAGAGTTAGAATACACCCTAACACATAGTGAGTACGCAATATACCTTGGTTGATTTATCATTACTGTACAATCTGTTTTATGTAGTCTATCCCTTTTTTAAAAAGATGCAGATAGATTATCAGCAGGAGGGCAGAAAGAGTGGGAGATTGCAAATTGTTTGCAATTCTTTTCCGGCTGTCGATGGCATGTTAAGTGAAAGGTTTTCCAATACCTCTACAAAGATCATTAGCGCTAATTAGATGAAATAAAACATTTGTAAAAGTTTCCTCACATTAGAATACGCTTCTGAAGAATTCATTCTTTGGGGACTGGCAAAGATCCTCCCAAAATGAAACTGGTGAGAACAAAGCAGAATAAAATGAAATTAGAGCAAAAAGTCCTCTGCTGGTTAAGAAGAAAACTACAAGCATCACCCTCATTGTCACCCACAGCGACATGGATAGGGTGGCTCTCCAAGGTAGAGCAGAGGAGCTCAGGGCCTCCCTAGTTGTGGTTCCCTATAGCTTGGCACATGCTGAACAAAAAAAGAAAAGAAGGGAGGGAGGGAAAGACGGAGGTAAGGAAAAAAACATAGAGCCACATGTACATACAGAAAAACAAAAATAGAACAACCCAGAGCCCTGAACCACTAGATTGCTGCAACCTGGAATCAGGCTTTGTGAAAATTTAGCAAATTCTATGCAAACAATACAGGTTTTGAAATTCTTACTTGCTCCTCTGTACCCAATTACAAAATGCAGAGCCTATGTTTGAGAATTCAAGGGCTTCCCACTCCACAAAAGTACACCCCAACATGGCGGCCCTTGTTCTAGTATATTAGAGCCTGAGAAGAATAAGGGCCATCTTACTGAGACAGGAGTAACCTCTGTGCAGGTTGCCTGCTGTACCTGCTGCTTGCTTCACATCTAAATCAGGCCTATGATCAATGGATTGGTGTCAAGTAGACCCTAGTTTCTCTAATCCCTGCCCTATAGTGCTCCAGCCACAGGGAGGGTCTTGCTGCTGATGCCAAGAACACATTCAGCCCCAGGGGCTGGCACAGAGTGGCAGGAGATGTTCCAGGAGGGCCTTTTTATGCCATGGCTGGGTTGGGTCTAGACAGGAAGCCCTACCATATCCCATTTCCTCCATCTATACCCTGACAAGGCCAGAGTGTCTAAAGCATATGTGAAAATGCAAACAAACATTAGTGCCTGAAAGAGACAGGGAGAGGGACCCCCGAGTGAGAAAGAGGCGTGGAAGGAAAGACAAAGAGAAGCCACCCAATACATGATAATGTGATTTTAAAGATAAGTTACTCCTAACTCAGGCCCATCCTCTCTAGAGAGTTCTGATTCTCATGAGCCGAGACCAGATCCTGGCCTGTCCAACACTCTTCACTGTTCCTATAATATGGGGGCTATTATCTGTCAGGGCCTCTGTGCTATTTCTTTATCTCCAAATCTCTGTAGAGCTGACTACCTTCCATCTTCTCCTTGAAAATATCATCCCATTTGTTTCTAAAATGTTCTCCCTGTGCAAATGTCTCTATTTTATCTCTTGGGGTTTACTCCTTGCAGTCAAAGTTTAGGGACAAAGGGGCCACCCAGAGAACATGAATGTCATCGACTATATTGCTTTAGAGGTTCATTTTTGTTTTTCTCTTAAGTAATCTGAAATCCCGGCAGCTTTGGAGGTCCCATGATATCCCTTCATAAAGCAGATACACCGTTATCTCAGGGTGGGAGGCAGTTGGAATTTAACCTTTGTTCAAAATAGTTCCTAAAGGGCTCAGTGTAAGAGGTCGGTTTTAAGAACCAAAGAGTGACTAGGGATTCACTGGGGTCATGGGGCGTTAGTTCACCAAAGACAAAGAAGAATAGGATGCTCACAGAGCTTGCACGAGTCCTCAAATCACACACTTCCTTTGGCAATGCCAACACTCCCGCCTCAACATTTTCTACCCCCTGGGTATTGCCTTATGTGTATCATCTACAAACAATCTGATCTTAGAAGTACAGTCACCAGGGGGCAAAGCAGTGGACAGCAGAACCAAGAATCTTCATGTGGAGGATGGGAATATTGCCACCACATTTGTTGCCTTGCACTTAGCTCGATGGCCCGGTTTGGAAAACTTTACTTAAGAGGACATATTAAATCAAAGAGATACAGGCAAATCACTCTTTCCATGAATCTTCTCAACTTCTAACACAGGCTGACTCTCTTATAAAACTCCAGAGAGTTATATTCCATTACAATCAGTAATTCTGCATGCCTTCCTGTGAGTGGTATGGTTTGCTGGCACTGGAAATTGAGTTAGCCTTTCAGTAGGCAGTGTGATTGGGGAGACAGACTCTTACTACCTTATACAAAACACAACCAAGATTCTTCTTCTCTTCCTCCTCCAGTTCCTGTAAGCCTTAACCCCAGAAGCCAATCAGGCCTGGACTCAACACTGAAACCGAGCTTCTGCTCAGTAGACAAATTTTGCACATACTGCTTTGGTGGACAGCACCAAGAGACCACAGTTAACTAGGGTAAATGATATTTTCACAGACAAATCAGACTTTTCTCCATGACTTCAAGCTCAGAAAGCCATGTTTAGACAAGAAAAGCATGTCCCTCTCCCCACCAGCTTACGGCATGAAGGCACCCAGGAAAGCCCAGGCACAGTCAGGCCCAGCACAAAACAGCAGCTCTGCTAGAGTAGGGTACCAGGTTGGCAACCCCCCATGACTTGGGCAGAGTGAGGGCATTCACAGGAAGCCAGACCCCTCCTTTGGGACTCATCAACTTCAGAGAAGACTATTCACACTGAGCCCCATCCAGGCCCCCAGTCACCATGGCCACCAGCCTGGGAGTGCCACAGTCCTCAATCTCAGCGACTTCCTGGCCCAGCCACCCCTCATGCTCACCAAGTCCTGGGCCAAGGAGGCCAGTTTTGGGGAAACAGCTCATCTCCTGAACCTCTGAGCGGTTCCCCATGAGACCACCAACATCCCCAGGGCAGAACATGCAGCTCATCCATAAATAGTGCTGCCCAGGAAACCAGCAACCACCTTGCCAGCCTCTCCAGTATACACACCTGCACCCCAGCCCCTTTCTCCCCACCCCCCTCACAAATCATCGTCAAGTCGCAGGAGAACGGCAGCTCCCTACCTGAGGGTGGCGCTCTCCCCCTGCCGGACCGTCACGTTGTCCATAGCTTTGGGGAAGGTGGCATCTCCGCTGCGCACGGGCACTCCTGTGGGTACAAGGAACAGCAGCCTGAGAGACACGACCACGAGGCACTTCCAGGGCAGGAGCAGGTACCCACAGACCCCCATCCTCGACAGCCACAACTTCCCAGAACTCCGGCAGCGGCACGGCACACGCCCCCGGGGCGAGCCCAGGAAGTGGGTGGGGTGGAGGAGTGCGCCCGGGGACGGAGCAGGGAACTGGCGGCGAGCGCGAGGCGCGAGGCGGAGAAAAGCGCGCCGACTCTGGCGAGGCTCGCAGTGCTCCCCCACGCCCAGCCCCAGAGCCGCCGCTTCGGGTCGCCGGGGTCCGCCGAGGGCATCCAAAGGGAACTTCCTCGGTGCTGCTCGGGCCGGGGACGGTGGCCGCGGGGAAGGACGCGGGAGGCGGGAGCCAAGGCGTGGGCAGGTCTCAGCAGTCTCTCCTTCCCGTTACGTGTCCAGGCATGGCACTTTGGAGCGGAATAAGCACTTTGGTACCCGAAGGGGACAGGGCTGGGGGAGGTCCGGCGACGCAGAGGCGGTGTGCAGTCCCGCAGTCCCCGCAAGGGGACACCCCACACTTTCTGTGGAAGTTTCGGAGGCAGGCTCGCCGGCGAGAACACTGTGCCACAATAGCAGCGAGGAAACGCGGAGCGCGCGGGAGGCGGCGGGGGGTGTGCGGGGAGGCGGCGGCCCGGGCTTCGCGCGACCCGGACCCGACGATCCGGCCGCAGCCTACGCGGCCCACGTCCTGGGAACCGCGATGTTGGAGGCGGCGGCTGCGATGTGGCGGATCCCGGCGAGGGCAGCGGCCGGGCGGAGCGGGCTGCGGCGGCCCCTGGCTGCCTCGCGCGCTGGGGAAGGCGACACGCAGCCGGCACCGGAGCCGCGCGGACGCCACGCTCAGCGGCCGCCCCCGGCCTCCGCGCCGCCTTCCTCCCGGGAGCAGCCCCGACGCGCGCGGGCCCGGACCGCCGGCGTTGTCATGGCAGCGGCTCCATCACTGACCGCCACTTTCTCCGGAGCCGGCGCCGCGCGATGGGCGGACGGCGCGCTCCTCCCGGCGGGCGGGCGGGTGCGGGGCGCGGGGGGGCGCCCACCTTAACCCCCGCGGCGCCGCGCCGCGCCAGTGCGCCAACCGCGGCGAAGAGTTGCACCATTTTCCCCTTGAAAAACTGTCACTTCCCAATTAAGAAGGCAAAGTTAACCGTAGTTTTAATAAGCCCGAGACATCTCAATAAGGGTCACCAAGTAATTAAAAGGAAAGGAAAACCCCGCAGCATGCACACGTGCACCTTTAAAATGATCGGATTAATTCCACTGGCATTTAGAGTTTGGGGAAGATGTGTTAGAATACGCTCATGTTTATTCAATAGTCAACGCCCATTTCAGCAACCCCCCACAAAAGCTACTTTAAAACGCCGGAGGTTCCACGCCACCATTCTAAATAGACATCTGTCACATATAAAACAAATGCAAAAATCACAGAAGCCTCTTAGTGTGAGAAATTGGCAAAATCACATTAAAGTCTTGGTCAAATTTGACCCTGACTTACATGCTTATTCTTGTTTTGTCGACATTAAAAGATGCTAGCCCTGCATAAGTGCTCATACACATGAGTGAGTGTGAGCCACTTGCTCTATTTATACAGTGGATTCCCAAGTTTCACACTCTTACAGAGCTGATTTCATCTTAAGAGGTGTGTTTTTCAAATTCTTGAAACCTGGGGGAAATCTGGATTTGTCTCAGTTCCTGTCACTTCCCCTCTCTGGATCCCTCAGTACCTACATTTTTAATTCTCCTTTAACTTCAGCTGTGATGGAATGTGGTGCCTTCCCCTTCCTGGGCCTGGCACTTGAGCAACGGGGAAGCCCAGAGCAGCCAACACACACAGCAGTGTAAAGCTGCTATACCTTCTTCTCAGGGACTTCCAGATCTGAGCTCACTGCACTGACCCATATTCTCTCTGGGGGTAGAGAGTAGGCAACAGTGGCTTTGTTTTGTTTTGCTTTGTTTCCCTATATTATCAAATACAACAAGGAAACCAAATTATAATAACTGTTAAGTAACAGAAAAATGTTCATTCCCAAAAGCCGTCTCAACACGAAAGAGACAGAATCATTATAACTATAAGGGTCCTGGGGCCATAAAAGTCCTTCTACCATGCAAGTAGTAACCACAGCTTCCATGTGGTAACAGGCATGTTAGGGATGACACAAGCATTTCGCCCACCATATCCCCCTCACTCTAACTAGTTTCGATTAATAGGGACTGATGTCAGATTTGCAGATGTGGAAGCCAAACTCCAGTTTTATAGTTTGCCACAAAGTGGTTGACCATGAAAAGTTGAGCAACTCTACAATGAAGATCTCAGTTAATTCATCATTAGGCCCATTTACCCTTACACTTCTCTGGTAACTTTTTCTGATATTAAATTCTCAGGGAAACTCATCTGCTGCTTTTGGCCAATGGGGACAGGATAGTTTGGTATATAGTACAAAAAAAAAAAAATTGATTGTCAACGTATAGCCACAAAGAAAGATTTTACTACCAGGGACAGAGAAAGTGATATCTATGGGGAACAGGTGAGTTTTGTTTGTATTTTTCCAAGAAAAAGATAATTCACGCATTTTAGCACTAGTCCATTCTTGCAAAGGCCTATTGCATTTCCATTTTACAATGGAAAATTGTGGAAATAGGAAATTGACTGATTTCACCAAGTAGGATGTTATGTGATAGCAGACATAGGCAGGAGATTATGTTCGCTGACTTTCAGTTTGCTAAGTTTGTGGTTCTTCTTTCCCCAAAACCAAGGAGTCACCTCCAATCATCCATCCATCTATTTTAACCACCCCTCATGTTCGCTGCCAACTCCTCTTTGTATATTCCTCTTCACCACCTCAAGTGGAAACAAAGGCCAGCAATAAGGAAGGAGAGGGACTCCTTCTGTCTTGGAGCCATTTCCCTGCAGGTTGAAGAATGGCAGCAATGATTCCTGTCATGATAAATTCTAATCCTGGCTCTTGCATCTAATTCCCAGGTAGATACAAATGAGCATTAGTTTTTGCATCTAGGAATGTGGATAATGGCAACAGGCCTTCCCGAGGGGCCTACATACATGATTAACTCTACAGTGAAATACTTAGAAATCCATTTAAGGTGGAAGATGCTCTGTTAATACATTTTGCCTGCCACCGCTTCATTATTATGGCTGGGCAGAAAAATAATTCTTATGGGCTCCTTAAGATTATACCAGGCTGCATGCAGTTGTTATAAGACAGTCCGACCATCGTTGTCTCTAGTCATGAATGCGTGCTAAGCTGCAGCATTCCAGCAGTTGCTGAAAAGAAATCCAGCAGAGCTCAGGTAACACTCAAGGTGGACAAAGAAAAGCCACTCGTAACCTCATGCCTGCTCTTTGGACCCAGGGATCCAAACTTTATATTGAAAAATGGAAGTTTAGAACGTGGTGAAAGGTCAAATATGCCCGCAAGGCATATTTAACAAGGCAGAATCCATTTCTTTCAAACTCCTTATTGAAGTGCTTTGAATAGATGAAGATCAAAATCATGTGTAAGCTCCCTTCCCACCCCCTAATCCCTAAATATAACCAACATTTAGTGGCTTATCTTATATCCTGTCTCTTGCTTCATAAAAACTGCTGGATTTATTTTCTTTTTCCCAGCATATCCGAGTTAATGAAAAAGGGATGACAGTCAGAGCAATTTCATTATTTGTGTTCTTTATAGAAACAACTTCCTTTCTGTCTCCTGGAAAGCAGATTCCTAATGAGCGCCCACCTCCACCTTCTTCCCCCCATCTCCCTCTCCTTCCTCCCTTCCCTTTTGCATACACATATACTGTACACATAAATCAACTTGTCACAGCTTGTCTCTGTGCTGACAGCTGTAATTGCTTCAGGTTATAAAAATATCTATAGGACAATGCCTTTCAAGCTCACAGATGTGTGCGCGAGCGCGCGTTAGCACATACGCGCACACGCGCATACACACCGCCTGAGCAAAAAAAAAAAAACACAATCATATTCCCCTTAATAATCTTGTGACTGCAAAGGAGGGATGTAGGAGCTTGCGGTGCAGACTGTGGCGTGCTGGCAGGCAGGTGAGAAAACAGGAGTAAAAGGAGACTTCCGGCAGGGATAGCATCTACACACTAAAGCAGGGTTGGAACAGGGAAGAATTCCCAGGGAAAGGGAAATCAGCTGTTGTTTTTGTTTTACTCTGTTACCGCCAGCAAGCCTGGGTTAGCTAAAGAGCTGTGAATATTCCACACACACACAAGGCCAAAAGAAGAGCATTCGCTTAAGAAACGCCAGTTCTGCTTCTCCTTCTTGAAAAAGGCTAAAGGCCCCCCTCTCCTGGTGGAGATTCCAAATAGGAGCGCAGGCAAGAAGATGACAAATGCAGGGTGGTTAGAGTGGCATGGCACCAAATAGAAACTGAAAGGTGTAATCAGAAAAGGCGATGTCCATCTGGATAAATAGATGCCTGTAGAGGAGGAGAGAAGGGCTGGGCTCTGGAAAAACATACCATTCTTCCTCCTACACGAATATAGGATCAAAATAAAAATCATTGTTCAGCTGGGCTAGAGTCTAGCATGTTAGGATTTTAGCAGGAAGAGCAAAAGAGGGGACGAAGCTTCCACAGGAAAAAAAAAGAGGTCACAAAAAGAAAATGGAGAAGGATAGGAAGAAATGACAAAGGTTCGGCTACTTGTGGACTTCAAAAGCCATGAAACTTCCTAAGAAATACATAAAGTGAAGAAATGGTCAGTAGAACAGTGGGTATTTAGATAGAAAACTGGAACGGAGCAGGGGGGAATGATAAAAATCAAAGCACCAAAACAGCAAAAGTCAGACACCCAAAAAGGAACTTCCCAAGGGCCAGGGGTCTGTAGAGCAGAATCTTTCCTCATCTCAATTTTGGTTCAGAACAAGACCCTGGACTCCCAGAATCACAGAGTGATACAGTTAGAGGCGCCCTTGGAAGATGTAGAGTATGAGGTGTGATCAGAAACTATGGTGAATGCTGCTGCCGAGTGCCATCCGACAGAAAGGCAGGGATCTTCAGTACGGGAAGCTGCTTGTCAAACCTTAGTACCAATGTGTGACATGTTTTAACTTGTTTGGTGCAGTCAGTCAGGTGTGAGCTACGGTTGAGACGAGGTGTATTTTAAAGTGTGCCGTACATCATTCTCCATCATGACAGTGTTCCATGTCACACATCACTTCTGGTATGTGGCATTTTCTGTCAAAAACATTATGGTGTGCCCTCACAACCTTGTTCACCGAATCTGGCACTGTGTGACTTCTGGCTTTTCCCCAAAGTCAAAATGACCATGAAAGGAAAACGTTTTGAATCAATTCAGGACATCAAGGCAGCCATGACAGTGCAACTAAAGACACTCACGAAAGACTTCCAGAATTGCTTCAGAAAGTGGCAAGAACAAGGGGATGAGAGTGAAGCAATGGGAAGTATTTTGAGGGGGATTAATGGCAATGTGTCTTTTACTGTAATAATTTTTTGGGGGGATTTAAACATTCACCATATTTTGTGGTCACACCTCGTATAACACTCTCATTTCATACATGGAGATGAGCCCCAGGACAAAGGGGCTCAGATTGTCATGGGGACATGAAGTTAATAACTAGTAAATCAGGTAAATCAGGACTAGAACTCAAGATTCCTGCTCCTGTTCCAGTGTTTTTTCCACTATACCTGCCAAGTAAGGACACTTCATCAGAGCTAAGTAGTAAAAATATCTCCTTTGGCTGTTATGTCTACAGATAAGGGAGATTTATAGAGGAACTGATATCATTACTGCCCAGTATATGTCTGGGTATCCAATTATTCAACTGAATTCAATGTTTTCAGTAAACTTTGTAGTAACATGTAGATTTTAAGCTCCTCCTATGTACCAGGAGTGGTTGGAAGTTAGGAACACAAAGATCAAATACATAATCTCTGTCCTCAATTTGCTTATCGTATAGTGCTATTGGATTTGTCAGTGCGTTTATTTGTATATGCATTCATGACTGTTAAAATTATAATGAACTCAACCCAGCACTCCCTGTAATGCTCGAGGACATTCTCATTGCTGAGAAAAACAGGCTGGAATCCGCCTACCCCTTTGGAACAGTTTGTCCCATTACACTTGTCCAGCTATCCAGACACTGACCATGGTTTTCTAAGCTTAATTTAAAGTGGCATTAGGAGGGGAAGGGGTCCTCTCAAGGATTCATTATGTAGGGAAGAAATCCATCTACTCAACAAACAAGCATTTAGTAAATACTAAATGCCAGCCATGCACTACGTGGTGGATTTAAGCCGTGGATAAGAGAGACAAAACAAAACCAACCAACGTGGGTCTTATCCTTATAAACACACTGTGTAGCAGGGGAGCGGATTCAGGACATCGAGGCAGCCATGACAGCACAACTAAAAACACTCACGAGGGGAGCGAATATTAAATGAAAAATTTCACAAAACAGTGGCTGTAATTGTGAAAAATCCTATGAGGCATAAAATGGAAGAATGCATATGACAGAAGGTTATCATGGAATCTGAAAAATCAGGAAATGTTTTCCTAAGGAAGTGACTTTAAATGGGGACTTAAGAGTGAGAAGGAGATGAAAGGACAGGAGGTAAGGACAGTAATCTAGTTGCAGCAGGACAGAATCTCCATAGCCCAAACCCAGAAGGAACATGGGCAGAAGCTGCCTTTTATATTCTTAGGTAGTGCTCACGTAAAGGAAGGATGGGTGTGTCTGAAGGGCTATGTCTGATTGAAAACCTCTAACTGCTTCAACATTCTGCGTCCATGCCTTCACCGATTCATTCAGTACGTATGTATTGATTAAGAATGACCATGGGATTTGGAATCAGACAGACCAGAAGTCAAACACTCATATTCTCCATTACTAACTGGGTGACCCTGGGGAAATAAGTTAACCTTGTTTGTAAAATAGTGGTGATAATGGTACCGACTGCACAGGGCTGGTATGAGAATGAAATGAGACAAGAGATGTAAAGGGTTTAGCATAGCGCCTATTACATGGCAGGGGCTGACCATGGCAGGGGTAACTATGTGCTTCTGCAGTGGGACCAGAAGGGACTGCCAGTGAACCTGCTCCCTTCCTTCACAGGAGCTCTGGGCGTGATATTCCTTCAGAACCCAGGATCCCGCTGAGCACAGGCCAGTGTGCACCATCTGTGTACACATCCTGAGAGATTTCATCCCAGAGACAAAGCAGAAACATCATGCTGAGATGTCCTCATAAGGGGAAGTGGCTCGGCCTTCAAACCAGGGCAGGAAGAGGGGTGACCCTCCTGCTGCCTCCCCAGTGTCACAACCCCAGTGTTCTCCAAAAGCACACAGGATACAGGCCTGTGGGAAACAGCCTGTGCTTGAGAAAAAGGATAGGGCTTTCTCTTTCTGTGACAGCCTGGGAACGTTTATTTGTCATGTTCCCACATATACCTGGACAGTAGAGAAATAAACTGAAAAAATGATGACACCTCCATCCCATCATAAGGTAGGCAAAATGCCCTCTGACCTCCTTTCGGTGAAGCTTTTAGCCCTTCTTTACTCCTGTGGGTTTGATGGTTGAATCCAAAGCCTCCTCGGTCTAGAACTTAGACTAGTCGTTCAATAATAACATCCCATCCTGTGCCCGACTCATTTCCACGGAACAATGCTTCAGGGTAAGCCGGTACCCTCTGTGCAAGGTAGCAAGGTTGCATGCAGACATTCATCTACATACATAGACATTTCTAATGTTTTCAGGATGCAGCCCAAGCAGAGTCAGGTGGTGGCTTCTCATTTACAAAGAGGTCTTTGAACAGCAAGCTCACCAGCCCCCAACTTGGAGCTTAAAATCCCAAATTTACTGTCAGAGGAACTTGTCTTGCCTGTTCCCCTGCAGGCTTTTCTCCCTACACAATCACCTATTACAGGTGTTTTTCTTTAATCCTCTTCGTTTTCTTCAGAGGTTTAACTCTTTGTTCCCCAGCCAAGAACAGCAGCTGAAGAGGTAAGTGGTAAGGAGACAAGAGTTTGCTCAATAACATATAGACGCAACTGTACTTATTATGGGAGGTAACATTTTGTAAATAGCATTGTGTAAACCAGAAAATCTGGCTCTCGTCCAACTCAAGCCATCATTCTGCCACCTTAGCTAAGTCACCTGCTTTCTTGAATGTTTAGCTTCTTCATTTGTCAAAAGAACCAACATCTTCATGATAAGTTTGTCTTTGCGAACACCTACTGCTAATGTATCCAAATGGGCTAATGCTCTTTTGAAAGCTAACAGAACTGTTCTAGACTAAGATGACAGCTCATCTTAGTCTGGGGTTCAAGGTATTCAAGGGGCTGGGGTTCAAGGGTATTTATTGCTTTCAAGCCTCAAGTCTGCCACTTATTGGCTGCATGTAGCTGCCCAAGTCACTTCCACTATCCTTCTAAATGAGGAGTTTGGATTAGATGACTTCCAAGGACTCTTCCACATCTAATAGTCTATAGTTTTAAAATGAAACTCAATAAAATAGTTTCTCGACACTCTTCTCAAACTCAGTTTATCCTTCATATTTGCTTATCAGTCTCTCCTATAGAGAAATAGCCCTCCCCCTCATGCCCTTCCACTGTTCTCATTCACCCAAATGTCCACTTCAAAAGTCAGAAAACCACTGTACAAAGTAATAAACAAATTGCACTGGATCCAAGGCAAGCTGATGGAAGAACGAAGATTAAAAATCTTCTTATAAAGGGTTTCTTTAAGGAGAAGAAAATCCCACAATGCAATCAGCAATGTTAATCTTCAATAAATATGCTCTTAATATTTAACTGGCATTTATTTAAACTTACAGTAACTGTCCTATTAAATCTAAATTAATTACCCATTTGGGAATCTTCCCCTAAAGCCTAGCTGGAACATGGCCGTCTAGATCATAGTCTATGCTAGGCATCCAGCCATAAAGAGAATATTTAAGCCACTTTAAGACTAGACTATTAGAATATCATGGTTGGAAGGGCCTTAGAGGTCAACTGGACTAGTAAGTTTTATAACCGTGTCTTGACTGTCTGTGGGATTATTTTTTCCCATCTCTCCAATAAGGGCTTATTGTGCATTCCTTATATCTAATCCGTCTCTCTATTTCTCTTCCTCCTCTCCTATTTTATTTTGAAAATCTCTCTCTCTCTCTCTCTCTCTCTCTCTCTCTCTCTCTCTCTCTCTCTCTCTCTCTTCTCTCTCTCTCCTTTCTGTTAGTGATTTTTTTTTTCATTTTGACTCCATATTTTAGACTCATTCTGCTGTGTTTTTGTCTCAGCCTCTCCTGATTTTCTTAGGATAAGCCATTTTGTACACATAGCAAATTCTGTGTACACACATGTATATGTATCTATATACATATATATTATTTTATGTGTCACAAAGAACGTTTTATAATAGCAGTTGTATATAAAAGACTAAATTCTGTGAAACAATCCCTGAGTAACACTGCTTTAGAAGGGCCCGTGAGAGTGGAATTGAGTTGAATTGATTTTTGTTATCTCTGAAATCAGTCAATATTTTTTATTATAAATGTGGTCCCAGCTGAACTTCTGGGATGTTATTTTGCTATGATTATAACACATTTATGACATTTCTATACCACACACATACGTGTGCACATGCACACATGCACACAGTCACCCCTCTGGTTCCATCCAATCAGTTTACTAGTGAAACGTGGATTAAAGATGAACATCTAATTAGATGGGTTAGTGTTCAAGCTGAGTTAATTTTCCTTAAGAAATGGGAATTGGTTGAAACTAAAATAATTTACCCCAAGGCTTCTAAAGGTGTAGGTCCCTGAGTTAGATTTATAAATGTTCACTCTATTCCTTGCAGGGCCTGGAGAGGGGATGGTGAAGCAGGGAAGGATGGCATAAGAGATGGAAATGGGCAGAGTGAATACGACCAAATGGATGAGGAGAATGTGAGCAAATGAGAAGGCATGCCACGCATTTTTAAGAAGACTGAACATATTCTCAGCTGTTTGCTTGTGGAAGGCTTGCATTTGCACTGCCTATGGGAGCCATGGTTTGTTTTTTGTTTTTTGTTTTTTGTTTTTTGTTTTTTTATTTCTTGCTAAGCTAATATACAAACCATCCCACTTCCTTTTTTCTTCTTTTCTTCAATTATTGTCAAGTTAAACTAAACAACTACACAACCCTTACAGTGTCTTTTTAAAAAATATTTTGTATTCATAGCTCTTTATTCTTTATTTTATTGAGTCTTAGAAATTCAAGAAATAAGTGAACACATTTCTGTATGCTTGTGCACATTCTGGCATTTACCTTATCTGTTCATCTTTACTCATTACCCTAAGAAGCTCAGGGCCTTTCACGGTGCAGTAGAGTAGACTGCGCTTAGAACATCACCTCCCTTCTAACCTGGGAGTTGATGTGGGCCATCCCTCCTGGAAATAAATGATTTATTCCCCCAAAACTTTTGTACACTTTCTTCATCTAGTTTTCCAAAATACTACAAGTAGTGTTGAAGGTAAGTGAGGAAGTCAGAACAATTTATAAGTGGCTTGGGAGCATGGACTTAAATGTTACCCAGGTAGCTTTAAACCTGGGAGAGAGAGAGTGGGGAAAACATGAGTGTCCATGTGAGTAAGTGACAACATGTGAAAATAATTTATCTAGGTTTTCACAAAAGCTTTGACAAGGTGTCAGGGTCAAAAATGCCTTTAAAAAAGTGAGTAATGAGGATATGGTTGCTCTTCAAAAGGAGAAAATTAGCTTGAAGCTAAGACACAGATCAAGGCTGGATTGACATGTTTCTATATGGAGAAGTATTAATACTAGATTCCTCAAGGGAGAATTGCTGGGACAAGTCAAATGTGACTTTTTTTTTTTTTATCAGTGATCTGCCAAAGGGGGTTCATAGAGAATTTTCCCAAGTTTGCAGTGGACATGAAGTTCCCTTAATTAAATGTTCAGATGACATGGATGTGCTGCAAATAATCCACAAAGTTATATGAGTGTGTAAAGCAGTGGACAAATACAATGTAACATATTTTAGGAAAAATCATGCTTGTCAGGTGCTGGATGCCGGCAGTGGAGTAAGGAACAATGATGAGGAGTAGACCGAGTATGGATTTGGGATTAACGGCTTTCACTTTAAGTCCAATCGCAGCAAATTTCCAGCGTGAACTTGGATAATTTTCTTACCTCTCTGAGCCTCAATATTCTCCTTTATTAAATAGGAATATCACCTACCTCATGTATTTGCTGTGAGGGTTAAATGAGATAGTCCATGTAAAGTACCCAATGAAGTACCTGGCATGCAGCACAGACTCCACAAATAAACTAACGATTATTCTTTCACAACACAGGAGAACAACGCTGGAAACAGTGATAGCCAGCAGCTCCCAAACTACAGTTTTTATAACACATTTTGGAGTATAATACTATAGATTATTATCTGCAGGTATCAGGATATGTACAAAAAAGAAATATTGGGGCAAACATTTATGAAAGCTATAAGAATATTGGGAAAATAGAAATAAAGAAATGTTTCCTTTACACACAATTACTTTTTACTGTGTTATATTACATCATATCATGTCAATTTTAGTATATGTGCTGCCGAAGCGAGCACCATATCATGTCATATCATATGATACAGACTATACTATGTAGTACATTGTTACTGTATTCAAATATTACTTACGCGGTCTGACAATTAAGTTCACGAACTCATCCTAGAAAAAGTGCTACATACCTCACTGCTGAATATCACTACGGTCACTGAAGTACTCCCCTTGGGAAGCTATGCACTGATGACAGCACCTAGTTCACCCTTCAAAGCAATTTTGGAACTCTTTTTCTGGAATGGCCATCAGAGCTGTTGTCATGTTACCCTTGATGTCCTGAATGTCATCAAAATGTCTTCCTTTCAATATTTCCTTTATCTTCAGGTAAAGAAAGAAGTCATTGGGGGCCTGATCAGGTGAGTAGGGAGGATGTTCCAATACAGTTATTTGTTTATTGGCTAAAAACTCCCTCACAGACAGTGTTGTGTAATCTGGTGCTTTGTCATGATGCAAGAGCCATGAATTGTTGGTGAAAAATTCAGGTCGTCTCACTTTTTCATGCCGCCTTTTCAGCACTTCCAAATAGTCAACTTGGTTAACTGTTTGTCCAGTTGGTTCAAATTCATAATGAATAATCCCTCTGATATCAAAAAAAAGGTTAATAACATCATTGCAACGAGTTAGCAAACTTAATTGTCAGACCTCATATTATAGTTTTCATTGCAGCTCACAAACAATACAGAAACTTTACGTGTACAGTTTCTGAAGACTGAAATCAGGCGTGGGTCACGTTTGTTCTCTCCTCCGTCATCACTGCCCACACCCACTTAATTCATTTAGTCCTTCTCTCACTTGTGGGTTCTTCATCCAAAATATCTTTCACGTCCAGCTATCTTTCTCAACCTCCACTGTCTTACCCTGGCCTAAGCCGTCATCGCTCCCTGCTTTCTTATTTGGAGTACTGAGATTCCCTCTTACATGAATTTCTTCCATCTGCTCTTGCCAGATCTATTTGAAGCTCCACATTGAAATACAATTTTCCTGAAAATCTGACCATGTCACTCTCTGATTCAATCTTTAGTGGACCCATACATTGAATTGAATAAAACCTCAAATCTTTTGCGTGTTTTCTGAGGCCTCACAATGTGGCCTCTATTTTCACTTTTTTCTCCTGACGCTTCCTTTATGGAGCCACGTCAGTCTGTATTTTCATTTATTATTATTTTAATCTACAAATGTTCCCCTTTCTCAATTTTGGGCCTTTGCATATTCTGCATTCCTGCCTAAAATACTATCCTCACATTCCCCCCCACCCAAGTTCTATTCATTCTTCTCAGCTCTAACTTCCTCATAAAGACCTTACCTTAACTAATTCATTTCATTAGGGTAAATTCCCATCAGTTCCCATATTTTGCATCAGTACTTCTAACATGCATAATACTTGTAATAGTTTAAATTCTGTTTTTTTTTTCCTCTGTTGTATTCCTGAACCCGGATACAATACCTGACACATAAAAGAATTTGGTAGAGATTTGTTGAATTTAAATGAATAAATAGTACAACTGGGGAAAATTCAAAAATTATAATGATTTTCTGGCAGGGACTTCCAAACGAAGGAACATTTAGAAAATGAAGACATTTGATATTTATGAAGTGTAAGGATAAGGTGTACACAGACTTAATGATCAAACTCTAGTTATAAATAAGAAAGATGGTAGTTTAAGGCTAAAAACAAGCATGTCTGTATAAAAGGTTATACAGGCAAAAATAATATCTAAATAGGATAAGGGAAGGTTTGGATAAATTAGTGGGTGACAGATCCACACTGGTTTATTAGGTTAGGGGTGTCTGATGTATAGCTCTAACCTTTGAAGTATGATTCTCATGTAAAATCACTGTTGTCCAAAACAGATAAGTAGGACATCTGAATTGATATGACCTGTTATGACCTTTCTAATGTCATGTTTCCATCTATCCAGTAATTCTATTGTCTGCATTGTTAAGGATAAGGAATTATGCTTATATTTCCCCCTCATACCTTGAAGCCATCCATTCTAGAATATTTGTGTACAGATGGTAAGAGCATGTTTCAAATGCTGCAAGAAAATGTGTGTGTGATTTGTGTGAAAAATGAACTCTGAGCATGGGAAAATTTAGTTGTACTGCTTTCTATTCTTATTGTCCACTTCCTTGGCTATTTCCTCCATGTCTGACTCCTGACTTCTACTCTTAACAATGGCTTGGGACTCCTACTCCACCCTGCACTCACTGCTTCCTTGAACATTATCTCCTGACATATTCCAGGCACTTTCCTCACTTCCCTTCACAACCTCCTTCCAAAGACTCAACTTCTAATAACCAGAAGATCTGGGTTACAACATGTCATTAAATTCTTGGTTTCATGGTCTTTCTTTTCCACCTCATTGCTTCCCTGAGTCAGCCTATTTCTCAGGGCCTAATGGGGAATGATCAGTTCTATATAATTCTTCATTTTTCACTCTAGGGGAAGAGAGCTGTGACAGCCAGAGTCCAAAACAAAAGATAATGACCAGGTCTGTGTTCTCACTTTATGTTCTATATGATTTGCTTCTCCAGAAGGTGTCTAACAATGACTTCATTTGGGAAGCTATGTTAGTCACTTTTATTTCCTGAACACACAGCTGAATAACATGCACATGACCCCAGAGATCCAAAGAAATGACAAGCCCAAAACCAGAAGGGGTCTAGAAAATTTTCTCCAAAATCAAGGTTCAAAAAGTTAGTTGGAAAGATTGTTTCTGATTGCCCAGCTGGAATGATAACACCTTTCTGACATTTATTCAGCAAGTGTGTACTGAGGTAGATGATGTGATTCAACAGGGATTGTCATACTTTCAGTGCGTCCCTCAAGGCTACAGTCTGCTGCAGAGACAAACATTAGAAATAATTATGGAGATAATCAATGAATCACTAGTGAAATACATATTACAGAGGAAAGTGCAAGATTACAAGAGAACAGGAAAGGGAAGGGACAGTGTCTTATTCATAACCTCTCTATCTCAGCTCAGAACAAGGTAAAATATATTCAATAATAAACCAATCTAAGAAGGATGATTGAATGAATAAACACCTAGAATCTAACATCTCAATATTTTTCCATGAAGCCAGTTAGTTGTACCTTCCCTTACCAAACACCTCTACCAGGTACCTTTCTTTCTTCCAAGAGGCAGTAGAGTTCTAGAGAACTGGGGTGCCCTTCTCATGTTGTTATTCATTAACCCAAAATAGGAGAAGTTTATAAATCAGGATATATTAGCATTTTCAGCACACTCATTGTGCTTTCGGGAAAGCTAGCTTACCACACTCTCAGAAAAAAATCCACTCTAATCCCAACATCCAATTTATGCGCTCCTAGCACTCTCCACCCAAGAATAGCATTAATAATAATCAGACTATTAGCCAGGGTGTTTGGTGTGAACCTGAAAAATTCGAGAAATGATCTTATAAATTATTTTCCAAGGATATCATATTTAAGCATTAACAGGCATAACTGACTAAATTCTGGGAATTGAGCATAATTACATGGAAATTGACAGGACACAAATGCCAAGAATCCTGTTAACCTTTAATATTTTTAGAAAAAAAAAATTCTTGTAATTAACTCTTTCCTTTGTCTTAAATGTTACTGGTGACTATTCAGAGGCATAAGCAAACACAGAAGTGAATGGATTGCAAAATCTTGATATTTGTTTGGAATCCTAGAGTTTCCCAGGCATTCTATAGAATAACGGAGTACTAAATAGAGCACTTGGAATTTGACTATTTCCAAAAGTTGTTTCCATCTTTGTGTTTGTTCTGCTCTAGTTCTCTGCTTATAATTATCCACACTGAGTAGAAGCTCCTTTGCATTAGCAATTATAGTGAAAACGTAGGTCTGAAGCATTCGGTGTCTAATGCAATTTCTGACCTGTTCTATGTCTTTGGAAAAGTCACTGCACCTTTTTAGTGTTTCATATTTCCTACCTGTGAAGTGAATATAATAATATTTAACTCTAACAGCAATAATATTTGCATAGTACTTTAAACTTTACTGTGGACATTTGTATCCCTTATCTCACTTGTATAGGAATGTCTCCTTCATTTTCCCTCCTTTCCAACTCCACTGATACCACAAAGGCACTCCTTGTTTCTTTTCTCTACTATTTTAATTAAATCCTAACTCATCTGCCTCCAACACAGCCTTTATTTAAATCAGTTAAAACTTCCTTACAGGGGCAGCGTAGACTCCTCGGGGGTGAGAAAAGGTTGGGGGAAGATTGGTTGTCACCATAATTGTGGAGACACTGCGGCCACTTAGTGCATGCATGGGGGCCAAGGAAGCCAGACACAGACACTCACTCAGCACGGGATATTCAGTCACAGATGTTGACTGTCAGCCAAACATTTAGGTGAGTGAAACCCGTTTTTTTGTTTGTTTGTTTGTTTGTAACCAAAGCCTAACATGTACTGCATTTGATATATGAACACAAAATATTTTTGTTAGATTTTAATGCTCACTGATCTTCCAGGAATGAAACTGCCTGTAAGCTAGGGAACATTGTTCTTTTGGATTCTCAGATCTTCACCAAGAGTTGTTCAATACTTTAGAAAATCACATGATCGATAGTAATGATCGTCACGGTATTTGAGTCCCAATTCTACACCCCGATACCAGTCTTTACTGTAGCCATCGCATTCATGGAGATTCTATTTATGGACCATCTATCTATACTTCATTACATTCTGTGGCATATCTGTGCCTAAGATTTACTTTACATTTATTTGATTATCAATCATTTTCTATTTGTTTCTCTTGCAGTAGAACCAGTTAAGATGTTACATAGGTCATTTTTTAAAGTAGGTGCATAGGTAGCTTATTTTATCTATAAACTTAATTTGGCAAAGTAATAAGGTATTATAAGATATTCTTTAATGAAATTTTGGTCAGAAAAAGTAGATAACTCCTGATATAAACAATTCCATACACAGAAGCCAGCTTCATCTTGCTAAAGAATAGCTCAGCAAAGATCTTAACCTGTTCAGGAAATTTCAGTGGCTCCCATGCACTATAACATAAAGTTCAAATACCCAAGTTTGGCAATCAAGGCTCTTAAAACCACCCCAAACTAACTTTCTAGGCTTAGTCTGTGTCACGACCCTACTCCCATCTTCAGCCTCTCTCCAGATTTCTAAATCCCATTCAGACTTCCAGGACCAGTTTCCATTTCTTTCATGAAATGTTACTTTTATTGATGTCCCATATGCATGTTCCCCATCCCCCTCCATTGGTTCCAAACAAACCCTTTTTAGGATATATATGTGTGTGTGTGTGTGTGTGTGTGTGTGTGTGTGTGTGTGTGTGTGTGTATGTATGTACATATATATATATTGTTTTATCATAGTTGAATATTTATTTGTCTGATCTCACCTAGTAGGCTATAAGCTCTCTGAAGGCAGGTACCATTTCTTGTTCATTTTGTACCTTTCCTAGGCTGAACCAAGTATGTGGCCCAGAGTGTGAGTTCAATAAACACTTAGTGAATTGACTTGACCTCTGAGTAATTAAGAGAGGTAGCCTAGGTACTATTAGCTTTATTTCATGCATGAGGAAAGTGGTATTTTATGTAGAGCATCAGTTAAGCCATGCTATAGAGGAGAACATGTTATTATCTTCAGCTCATTCAAGACTCAGATCTGCACCTATATCTAGAGAGGTTGGCTTATATTTTTGCTGAAAGAAAACAAAACTTTCATCTCTAGATGTGCTTTCCAATATAAGAGATTGGATTTATACCACTCACTATGCCATTGATGATGGCAAAGCTATCTCTTAAAAGCTTGTCACCAAATAGCACTGCAGGTTCTCTCCTTCTCAGACTATATTCTCAACAGAATTCAGCTAGAAATAAGAGTTGGGTTTCCCAGAAACCTCCTCAAGCTTGCCTGGTGGCAGAAGGGTCAGGTTCCAGCTGCGCTCCCTGGCACAGCTCCAACCTTGACTAAACCCATCCATCACAGTCGAAGCCTGCCCTTCTCGCATGCCGCTTGAGTTGGAAATGGAAGTGGCCTTTTAACAGAACATTGTCTTAGGATTGTGTGAAGCAAGGCTGACAGAGAAAGGAAGATTCATTCGTGACACCAATCATGCTAATATCTGTCACCAAAATGACATTTTCCCTTTAATGATGAAAAATGCATCAGGAAAGAGGGAGGAGAATGAGTAACTTTCATGTGCTGCTCTGGTCTGATAGGGAGGAAACCTCTACTGCTACTGGTTAGCAATATGAGGAGATGAGAGGAAGGATGGCCAGTTGGTTACTGAACAAATTCAACTGGCACTTGCTTTAGAAGAGAAGGGTGCAAACAGATGGAAGCCTGTGGGTTAGACAGTGTCATTGAACATCTGACTAATTTCTCATCAGGCCTTCTGCCTGGTTTTACAATAGACTGTCCCCGTTTCTTTTAGGACCAAGCAGGGTTCAGTACTGGTTTTCAGGGCTGCCATACACGTATTTTTACCCTATCCAGTTTTGCAGAGCTAGTCAACCTCACAGGAATGCAAAGCTGCTGCGGGCGGTCTCTAAGCCCTCCTTCACATACCCTCTGTTGCATGGAGGGGCTATGGTGGAGGAATCCAGTCTACTCTGCAGGCACCACATGCATATCCATGGGGGTCTGATGTTGCAGATGATCTGCGAGTGGGACAAGGCACGGCAGAGCCAAAGCTTTACAGACTAAACACAGGGAGAGGTGGGGATTGCAAAGAGACTCATTAGGGAAGCATATTGCTGGCACTGACGGAGAAGTTGCACAATTGTCTCAGGTGTTCACAGAGTGAATATTTCCCAACAAATCCCAGATCGTTATCCCTAAGTCTACTGTTTACAAAGGACCTAGTTGCTGACACCTCTATAAAATCCTTTTTTTTTTCCTCCCCTTCTTTCTTGTCTGCTGGCAGAGCCTGCCTCCCACAACATAGGCTAAAAATGCCAGATACTCACTTCCCTGTCTCTTTTGTAGCTATAGATGACTGCTACACAGTCGATGGGCTGGATGTTCCTCCCTAATCAAAAAGAAGCAGATGCATTCCTCTAGGCTCCCTTTATTCCTGTCTTGGATCGCATTCCCATGGTGGTGTGAGGCTGGAGAAATGCAGCCACCCACTCATGGAATGAAGACCCCACACCTCAAGCATGATGAAGACTAACTATGAAATCCTGGGTCCCAGAGGCTATTATTGAGCTACTGGACAATCTACATCTGGGCTTCTCTGATGTCCTAATTTCCTAAGCCTCTGTTAAGAAAGGTTTGATTGCTTGCAGCTAAAAGCATCGAAAGTATTACTTTCCCATTTCATAGGAAAAATGTGTTAATATCATGATGATGGTACTCTGCCTACTTTAGATTCCTTTACTCCGCCTTGAACCAGCCTTTCTTTGTATGCACATCTCTTCTGCTTTTAGCTGCCAGCTTTGTCTTATCCCCCTACTCTTATAAATCCTGGCATACACAGGCTGGCTAATGCACCACGACTCATACTACACAGGGTACTTCTAAAGTTTTAAGCTTTTGCAATTCTTTACGACATTAACACAACCCCCGCTCATTAGCTAACCTGCCAGCAAAGCTACTCAGCATCATTATCTTCTTTATGGAGAAGGAAACTGAGTCATTTATGTCCCTATATTTGCATGAGTGGGCTTCTGGCTCCCCCTCTACTCCTCCAACATTCGCACTTGAAAATATATTTTAGACCAGCAGTGATGCAATTTCACCGAGCCTTCTACTGAACAACTGAGCCCCCCGAAAAACCACAAGTGCCTATTTTTATAACCCCTCACCCTATTTGGAATTCCTATAAATAACCAAAACCACACTGCCTACATCCTCAGTTTTGGAAGAATACGCTGTCCTTGTTTGATGTTCTTGGCCTTTCCTGCCTCCTTTCCTATATTCTTCCAGACCAGGAAGAATCTTCCCACATAGAGCTGAAAGGTTCAAAGTGGCTTCTAAGCTCCACAAATGATACTGGAGCTCTACCTCAGGGGAGAGAAAAGATGTGCCCAGACTGTTCCCAGGGAAGGAATAATAGGGACAGGAGCAAGGCATCCTGTCTGGAAGCACAAGTGCTGACTCAGTGGATTCAGGCAGGCTACCCCCCTCCCCCACAGTGGGCCTTCTGCAGTGAGACGCTCCAGCTCTCTGTGGACTGCCATCAGGAGAAAGACTCTTGCTCCAGATAACATGGGCTTGCCTGAGTGCCACTAACAGTGTAGGGCAAGGAGCAAGCACTCTATCAGTCCTGTCTACACTGTGATCTGCTCCTTGAGAGGAGGACAAATTGATTTGAGATGTCACAGGACCCTTAAATTCCCTCTACCACCTAAATTCAACCACCCAGAAGGCAGGACGTTGTGACCCTTCTGGACAGCAGTGAAGCCAAATGCCCAGTGGAAACGCTGGAGGAAGTCCATATCCAATAAAAAATGCATGGAAGAGAACAGGTGAAAAAGCACCATATACCCGACTTAAGTGAGAAGTCAGCCAGGATTTTGTGACAGTAAAGGAAATTACACACTGCTTGACAGAATCCATGCATATGTACACAAAATTTTAAATCACATACATTACTTTTTTATGGAATGGTTTTAAAGTGATAAAGATTATCTCTCTGAACTGTTATAATAACCACAATAGATATCAAAATCTTGGGTCTGAAAAATAAATGCCCTTTTGCCATGTTATTTGATTCTCTCCCAATCACCTTGTCCAGAAGAAACACTCTCCCCATTTAATAGATGAGTAAATCGAGGCTCATACTATAAAGGAAGATGACAAAGTCTCCATGGTAAAATGTGGAAAATCTAGGTCTCAAATGCAATCTTCTAACTCCAAATTCAAAACTGATTTTACTAGACTGCAGATCAATAAATGCAAGAATCTAACTTCCCTGCTTGTGGAATAGAACCCATACTATGGCTCATAGAAGGGATGAGGAGTGCTTACATTGGATACTGGGAATAATTTATGAGGGACAAAAGAAAGACAAAATTCAAAAACAGATGGAATGAGAACCAGCACCATGATTTAGAAGTAGGCCCTATGAAAAAATGTGACACAGAGAAAAAAAAAGAAGAGGGTCCAAATATCTAAGCAATTTAACTAACTGACTTGCCATTCATCTCCCAGTATGTCACTTCTGAGTTTCTGGTAAAATAGCATTTGCTGTCTGCAGAACAATGAGCAGAATGTACAGACACCACAGTCTTGGGGAGCACAGATACAATTCCGACAAAGAAGAACATGTCGGGGTGGTTTACCAGGTGGCCATTGGCAGACTGGGCAGGGCCCGTCAGGAGGACCAAGCGCTGCTTACCTGGAGCAGGATGTTTGTTCAGGATGTGATGGTTAGCCTCCTCGATCTCTTGGCAGCATGTGGTCCTCCGGAAATACTCTTCTGCTTCTTGAAACGGCCTCTTTCTTTGATTCAAGACACCATGCCCCCCAGTTAGTTTCCCTTACTCTCTTCTCAGGAGTGAGGTGTTACCACCATCTTCTACCCCATCTGTGTTGATGAAACAGTCACTCTTCAAGACACACCTTGAATGACCCCCTTCTTCCACGGAGTAGTCCCCTCTTGTTATGCCAGTCAGAAATTATCTTTTCCATATATATAGATGTTTTAATATCTCCTGTACCATGTAAAACATACTGCCTGTCTTATAGTTGGGAATAAAGACATGGCATCTGCCCTACAAGAAGATAAACTTATAGTTAGAAGGGTCTTTGTCTTTTCATTAAATCAATTGACATAGAGTTGCAAAAACCTATATAAGTCACCTAGCTAAATGTCCTTGTTTTAGAGATGAGGAAACAGAGGTCTAGCAAACTGACAGTTAAGACAAGTTCACCTCGCTAGGGCAGCAGAGAGCTAAAAGTCATTTGTATCCTGGGCTCGGTGAAGTACTTGCCTAGAAAAAGGCCAGAAGGACAGGTAGAATAAATGAATGATCTGACAAATCCCTGATACTTTCCGTGTCATCGCCAAAAGTGGTCTAGATAGTGCCACCTACCATTGACAGGAATCTTCAAGTCAACTTCATTTTAAAGATAACCATAGCATTGAGCACATGCCTGTTCCCATCCAAAAGGGTTTACGTGAGGGGCTTATTCAAGCTTCTTAAATAAGAAATTGGGTGGTGATGTTTTTAATCAGTTGACCAGGGATAAAAGTGCCTGAGTTTATTATGGTTTTAGTACATTTAAAAAATGAGCAGAAAATCAATCTAGCACTAATAAAATATGATTGAAAATTGCTAATATAAATCCAATAGTGGAACCTTGCTTCACAAAAACTGAAAATGCATATGGATTTCTTGTATCCTCCCCAGTAAGCACTACACAGGTCTCAGCCCCCTCCACTGCTCCCCCCACACGCAGCAGGCTGCTGCTGCCATGATTACAGGCAGAACACCTTACAATTAGAGCAGCAATGCCAATTAATTACAGTCGTGAGCAGGCTTCACATTTAAGCAAACTCACAGCCTGACCCCTAGCAACATTTCTAGGTTCCAAATGTGCTTAGGAAGCTCTGTTCCCTGGAGGAATAGTGTATTGTCTCCACAAAGAAGTGAAGGCTCCCAGGTTCAAGCGTGGTGTGCGTGCATGGGTGTGTGTGTGTGCATTGCATGTGTCTGTGCATGATAGTGTGCACACATGCTCACTATCTCAGAGTAACCCTCTAGAAAGGGAGAGTGGGTCAGGGAGGAGGTCCTGGTGAAGGGTGCCAAGTGCTGCTGGGGAACGGAGGAGCTCTGCGTATCTGGGATGGAGCAGTCTGTGTGAGCAAGAGAAATGAGACTTTGAGTATCAGGGATCTGGGAAAGGGACTAAATGCATTCTTAAGTAGAGTATTGAGAAATGTGGAGGGAGACGGTTCCTGCAGAGACCTCTATCCTTGGTTTTGGAAACAATTTTTCAAGCACAAGAAGTGTATTACAATGTGCTTTTGTCCCATTGTATCCCTTACTGTCCTGCCTCCTTTTCTTCCTTAAAGTCTCTCTGTGCCCGTCCCCACTCGGTGTTTCTTTTTTTGTCCTTTCTATCTATTTGTAGGTGGCAGTCAGTGGAGAAGAAGTAGCTGCCCCTAATTGGGAGAAACTGCTCTGGTGATTCTGTTGTGTGGAAGTCCTGAAACAAACCCCAAAAGGAACACTGTTTCTCCTTGAGCACTGTCTAGTGTATTTAAAAGAAAAACAACACCCACACACTGGGCCATCAAAGTCACATGCAATGTGACAAAGTGGGTAATTATGTTACACTTAGCACACATCAAAGGAACAAATGGCTGAAGGGCATGTACCTGTGCACCCCTGCACAGGGGAAGGAGGCTGGTGTGAGGCTGGTCCTGTGCAGTCTGGGTGCAGACATCCAGCCCAGCCTGGCCCCATGGTGCCCTGCCCTTAAAAGGAATAAGACCCTGAGACTCACTTAAATCTGGGAGCTGAAGTGAATGTGCCTGGCCTTTCTCTTATGTTCCTTTGTTTGGTTTTCATGGAAACCTGTGTTTATAGGGAAACTCAGCATGCTTGCTACAGACGGATATTTCTGATCTCTCTCCCTCATCATGTTAAGAATGATCATTTTGGGAGACGAACCACCATTTTTTCTCTTCCACCAGTGCAGGAGATGAAAATAAATTATCAACACTTCTAAAATCCAGAGGTCCCTCTGGACGCAGGTGATTCCAAACAGCCTTTGGCAGAGACCCATTCCCCACTTGGAGTTTACTTCTGCAACTCCATGGGAGGAAAGGCAGAACCAAAGGCACAAACGATATCCACCGTCTTGGTCACAGATTTAAAACAAAACAAAACCAAACAAACAACAACAACAGCAGCAAGAGACGGATTAAAGCTCTATCCCGCATCACCAATGCACAGCCCAGGCCCAGGCTTCTCCATCATCCCTGGACCATCCCCATCCCATCTTCCGTTCCCTCTATTTCCCCCAGAGACCGAAGACTTTGTCAATTTAACATTTAACTATATAAAATCCTTTTCCCTTTACCTCCTGTGGATGAGCAATTGTTTTGTTATTTCTACAAAACACCACAGGACATATGAAAATAGGAGGCAGGATTTGGAGCAAGAGTGTTCCTGAATGCCTGTGGTTAGCAGCATCAGAGATGGCTGTGTGGATTTTACATCTGCGGCAGGAAAGGGTGGGGGGGAAGAAAGAGAGGAAGAGAGAGAAATATTGAAAGAAAAAAGGAGGAGGAGAGGAAGAAGGAAGGTTGAAAGGGAGGGAAGAAGGGAGGGAGAGAGAAAGGGAGGGAGAAATGGAAGGAGGGAGGGAGAGAGGGACGGAGGGAGGGAGAATAAGCAGACACCACAAGGGAGCGATGTTAAGATTCTACAGTGTGATTTGTCACCTGAAGGGATTGAACCTGAGGCTGAACACAAAGGAAGGCAGCCCCCACCCTTCGCCAGGCTCACTGCTCAAAGGCAGGAGCTGGGCCAGCAGATAGGTCAAAAGTGAGTCATGTGCTGGAGAGGAATGAGGGACATATTTCTCTTCGGCATGTAAGATATCCTTTCAAAACAGGCTGGGCAATATCTGTGGTCTCATTCCCTCTTTAACTAAATATTTTACTTGGAAGAAGGGTTGAGAAATGACTAAAAGCATAGGCTCTGCAGCCAGAAGCCCAGGTCCTAATCAGGACTCTTTCCCTTGCTAAAGGTATAAATGTGTCAAATTATTCTCTTCTTGCCTTGGTTTTCTCATCTGTAAAATGGGGCTAACAAAAACATTATCTTTCATACCAAGTGACTAGAACAGTGCTATTGTAATGATCTAATAAGTAACTACAATGTAGCAAATACTGTACTGGATACCAGGGCTACCACCGTGGATAAGAGCCTGTGCTGGCATTCCGGTGGCTCATAACTTAATGGAGGAGACAGATGGATATACAAATTCCCAGCCTAATGTGAGCTAATATTTTGAGTGATATCTCAAGACTCTGAAATTTTGGACACGAGGTCATGTAAAGATCAAAGGAGTTGAGGAACACTTAGCAGGAGAGATGAGTTTCAAAGAGTAGATAAGAAGTTATCAACTGGAGAAGAAATATCAGATTATTTTTAGCAAAGAATACAAAGAACAAAGAAATGGAGGTTTAAAAGATCATGGCCTGTTTAAGAAACAGTGAGAAGTTATTTGTGCCTTAGGGATGGTGGGGAGTGAAGCTGGGAAGAAGGACCCCACATGGCTTGCTAAAGAGTTTTGGTTCCATTTTGTTGTAAATAAGGTTCACTGGAGCTTTTTAAAAATGGTAGAGGCATTATCCAAGCAATACTAGAACAACACAGATGTCTTGAGCAGCAGTGCATGATTTCTTGATGGGATGGGAGACAAAAAGTGGGGGACCCTGTTGAGAAACCTTCATAATGGACAGTGTGAGAGGCAATGGAGGACTCTGTCTTTAAGAGAAGTATAGAATGTTTCCTTCTAGTGGCTCCTCTCTACCCTAGAGAAATCTACATAGTTGAAGATACCTGAAAGTGGCAGGTACTGCTAGTTATCTCCCTAACAGGTATTCTCCCCATCTTCCTTACTTAACTATCTCTGAGTTGGTTTAGGGTTCACATGGTTACAAAACTGCATTTACAGCTCCCCTTGCAGTAGAGGAGTGGCCACATGTTGTGAGGATCTGGCCAGTGGTCTGAAAGTGGAAACCTCCTAGAGGTTTCTAGAACAGTTTTGCTTTCCTGATTTTAACAACACTTCTCCCCCCTTCTAATTTCATATTCTTCTTCTTGCTTGGAAATTGACATGAGAATGGAGGTGAAGCAACCATCTTTTAACCATGAAGACAAGAATCTGATACTAACGATTGCAGAGAGACAAGAAAAGAAGATTCTGGGCTGCTGATGACACCATGAAGTTGCTCCTCACTGAGCCTGCCTATCTCAGGACTTCATGCTCTATAGTTAAGTCTATGAATCTGGGTTTCTGTTACCTGAAGTGGAATGCAGACTCTGATACCAGGGGGCCCAGGTAGATAAACGCCTCATTTAATGCACACTGCTACTGAGGCTCAGCTTTTTGACACATAAGAAGAAAAATCAGTTTCTCTTTGGCACTTGGGGAGAAAGAGTCCATGTATCACCAGTGTTCTCTGCATGTTAGTAACCCACCACTTAAATTATTTTCTGTTGTCAGATGTTAATTATAGATCTCCTACAAATCTAGACAAAAAAACTTCCCTGAACTCCAAAGGCTCAGCCACCATATGCCTAACCTCACAGGGAAGGGTAGAAGTGACAGTGTTAAAGGATAAATGTTGGCTATTAATTGTTTGCCAAATCATTGGGGGCCAAGGATATGTCTTTTACATAAGGAAGAAAGGGGAGGCGGATGGAAGGTTGCTGGGGAGATAAAGGGAACATCTAGAAGAGGAAGCCCCAAGCTAAAGTCTTAAAGTAGGGGCGGGGAGAAACACAATGCACTGGGGATTAAACCGAAATGAATTAATAATAAGCAAGAGGTAGATAAAAGGATCTAGATGCAAAATGGTAGAAAAACCAGGGTCTTTGCAGTGATATCGATGTGGATTTTACTAGCGAGTTGACCTTGGGTAAGTGGCCCAGCCACTCTAAGCCCTTAGGTTCCCAAGTTGTAAAATGGAAATGTAATAATAGTGCCCACCTATAGGTTTATCATGACAATTAAATGAGATAATGCCTAACACACAGTAGGCAATCTATAAATGAGCTCTTACTGCCACCCAGGGAGGACAGATGGAAACCGCAGGAGCAGGAGAAGTCTCCAGGGAAACTCAGGTCCAGGGGCCCTTGTGAGTGAGCCCTTTCCTCCTTTCTAGAAAAGTAGAAAAATAGCTGCTAGCAAGGGGTGGCTCTGCCACGGTCAGGGTCATAGATTTGTAGGAAAGATCTCTCAACGTCTCAGACCTCTTTTTATCCCCATTTCACATTTGTGTTACAGGATCTCCTCTGTATCCCCAGCACAGCCCTACGCCTGGGAAAGAGATAGGGACACACAAACATCAGCCCATGGTGGCATCCTTCCTTACCAAGTTGGTGAGGAAGGGGATATCACATAAACACAGTTCACCCTATAAACCCAAGGGGCATGCCTAGGACCCAGACAGAAAGGATTCTTTCAGGTATAGAGTCCAAATATGAGCAAAGGTAACTCGCACCAGGACTGGAGAGTGGTCTGCTCCACCCGCTAAAAACTAGAACCCAGGCCAAAAGTTATTGAGGGGCTTCCTTAGTGCAGCCCTACCCAAGGGCAGAGATTCTCCTCCCACTGCACAGCAGGGCAGAATGGCTAGTCAAAGAGCGAACGTAACATCTCAGAAAGTAGAGTAACGTCTCAGGAATTAGAGATGGCCAGCCTATCCAGCAGCCCTTGCAGCCCATGTGGAAATTATTTCTCCATGGTCAGCTGGGAATGGATGGGCTTGGTTTATTTCAAGGGGAGCTGGTGGTTTTCTTGGTGGAGACCATTACCACAGACAGACAGATGGCAATACTGAGGGAAAGGAAGTGTTTAACCAGGTGGAGTAAACCAAACAGGGTAAGATCCCACTTGTGCCCTGACTCCACTGAGCTCAGCTTGCAACGGGCTTGCTCTTATGCAACAGTCAGGTTGAAACCATGCCGACTGGCAGAGCCAGCCTGGAAGAGAGGTGTCTCCTGGAAAAAACAGGGAGAACGAAGGAATGGCAGAGAACAAGTGCTCAGTTTCTCCAGGGAGTGACCCACTCCTGTTTCTAACCCAAGTGGGAAAGAATGAATCTAAGAGTCTTCAGGCGCTCTTCCTTCAGTTTGCCATCCACTCCAGCTCTCTGATCGTCAGTGGTCTCTAAAACAGGCTTCCTAAATAGAAAGTTTGCTCACTCTCATTCTGTAAATAAGAGGTCTGGGTGCACAGGAAGCACTCCATCAGGGAACTTCTTGCATAAAAGTTATCTAGTCGCCCCATAATTTAACTACAGCTTCAGTACAAAAGAAACCTCTTTTGTTGTGGTGGTGGCTGATAATGCAATGAGACACCATCCCCTCTGTGAGCTAATGATGTTTATGAGGAGATGACAGGTGGGTATGAAAATGGAATCAGATGGGGTGGAAGCAGGCTCTGTCTTCATTCCTTGCTCTTTGCCGCTTCTGTTACTGGGCTCCTGAGGAAGTGCGTGGGACATTATCTATTAGTCTGTGTATCAGGATTTTCATCTAATTTCATAATAAAGATGTTGCTCCATCAGATACAGATGACATGTCAGTGGAAATGCAAAAGGCCATTTTTATGTGTCAGCCAGCTCACTGCGGGAGACCCCACCTGCTTGAAATAGTGTAAAAAGTACTGGTTTGAGGGAACGGCTCAACCACACTACACTGATCTTCACAGATATGCCAGCTCTCTCTTTGCCTTATGAGCAACTCCTGCCAAGCTGCAAGCTCTATGAGGGTAGAACTCTTTCTGCCCATCCATTGCTGCACACCTAGTACCTGGAACACAGTGAATGCTCAATATGGTTGAATGAATTAATCCCGATCGCACTGGTTCCCAGGCCATGAATGGTGGGTGTGCAGCCTTTGCAGACCTGCTTATTCCTCAAAGCTGAGACCTTCATCAATCCTGGTCCACTATGAGGACCTTACATTAGGGGAGGAATTGCACAACCCTGACCCAGATCTGTGAATCTCAGCATCAAGTCAACCCAGCTGTTACCGGGCTGTAAATCTGGGCTCGTATCTGAACCTTTCTGTGCCTCAGCTTCCTTTTCTGGATAATGCAGACACTAATAGCACCTGACTCATGGTTTGCTGTGAAAGTAAAGGAGATAATGCCTCTATGTGACTAAGAACACATAGGAAGCACTCAGTAATTATTAGCCATTATCAAGTTCCCAGAAAGGACCTTAGTCTTCTTTTTCTGTATCTGCGTGCTTTGTCCCAGAAAACTACTGGGGATGGAGTTACTCCAGAATTTCTCAGTCCAGCTCTCAGCATCATGATTCTATCACCAACTCAAGGCAGAATTGCTCTCCTTCTTCCCTCATGTCCCCTTTTGACACACTTTTCCACAATGTGCTCTCTCTTCGGGCTCCCTGGTATTTCATTTGGACCCCAATGTTTGCCTGGGCGAGGCCCAAACGTCTTTTATTTGTGGAAGGTCATACTTTTCACAGATGACATCTTCTCCAGATATCTAAAGTCAGATGGGCACCATGGTGTAGGAATGAAGAGACCTGTCTCCAGAATCACATATTTCAGCTCTGCTACTTTCTACATATGAGAATCTGGGTGTATTTATAACTTCTAACACCTTAGTTTCCTCAGCTGTAAAATAGAGACACTGACGGTATCTCATAGGATTGTTGTAAAGATTAAATGAGTTCATTCTTTTGAAGGTCTTAGACTAACTCCTGCCTCATATTAAGCATTCAAAGAACGTTAAATATGATTATCTGTAGCCACCGCATGTGTCTCCTTAACACACACAAACATACAGCTGTTTAATTATGGGTACCACTTCTCCCATTCTATATCACCTGCTCATAGATAGCAGGTCATTCCCATGTACAAAGAGTTGATGCTGCTTCTTCTCTTTTGTTATGTAAAAAATGAGGTTTACCATGAAAATCTGTCACAGCTCAGTGCCTCTGAAGGAAGCATCTTTGAACAGGCACTCCTTGGCACTGGTTTGTCATCTTCTCCCTATTACCCTTTTACTCTAATGTTTCAGGCATTGAGTTTCTAACATAAGCCAAAGGGATTGGGCAGCTGGCGGGGGGGTGGCATAAAATTGAGCTCTCATATTAATTCTTCTACAAATGTGTGTGTAGCACAGAGAAAATCACTTCTCTCAAGACTGGTTCTCTCATCTGAACAATGATAGAAGTACAGATGCTGTTTGCCTTTTCTCCTAATTCGGAATGAATATGACTCTAAATTGAAGGTCTCTGAGAATCTGGCCATGATCTGGACAGGCTCTGATTCACCAGGCCTCGAGAAAACGTGTCCGCCTGTGATTTCTGTTTGGATTTCATGGCATTATGTTGGGGAAGTCCACAAGCTCTCCATCGCCAGCTTTGTGAAGGAGACTGGATGTATCATGACCTTTGAATATGAAATATAAATGTTTTGACTTTTCCTTTTTAATTATTTGAGATGCTCGATAATTGGCATGAAAAGGTTACATGCTGGTGTGTCTTGACAAGCAGCAAACAAAGAGACATCCCTGATTTTCTCGTTTATGGGATCTGCTTGGGATACTTCCTGAGTGTGAGGATAAAGAGCAGACAGAGTTCTTTCCTCTCCATGGTACTTCCATCTTTCTCATCCTCAGTATGAATGGGTACCCAGGATATGCCACACGTTTTCCATCCCAAGGAGTATCACCTCTGTGCCTTCAATACAGCCCGACCCGATCACTCGTGATTTTCTTGAACTTTTCTGACCCATTTCCTATTTTCTTGGGGCACAGGGGTGGGGAGGAGAAGAAGGAATAAAATGAAGTAGAAACTTTTAACTCTTATCAATTGCTTATTCATCAAACCTAAACATTTCAACATGGCATTCAAGGCTCTCTATAAATAGGCTGAGATTCACCTGCATCAGCACCCATAACAAATTAGCAGAGACTATTCACTCCCTCCCCTGTTTCGATTCTGCAAATACCTACTTCCTCAACTGAGCTGTGACTCATCTTCCCCCGTTCATGCAAGGCTCAGTCCACACCCCACTCTCTATGATTCACTGTACGACCGCAGTGGGCGGAATTAAATGTGCATGCCATGACGTAACTTCTCTATCAGGTGGTGATGCTTAGTATTATGCTGTAAAATAGAGACAGCTGTAGGCCACAGCACCCAGATATTTAGTCAAACGTGATTCTAGGTAGTTCTGTGAAGGGAGTTTTTACATGGAGTTAACATTTACATCTGTAGACTGAGTAAAGCAGATGATCCTTTATAATGTGGAGGAGTGTCATCCAATCAGTTGATAGTTTTAACAGAAACAGACTGAACTACCACCGAGAGGAGGGGCTTCTGCCAACAGACTACCTTCAGACTCGAACTGCAGCATTGATTCTTCCCCTGAGTCGCCAGCCTGGCCACTTGCCCTGCGGATCTTGAACTTGCCAGACTCCACAATCATAGCAACCAATTCTTTAAAATAAATCTCCTTCTGTCTCTTTTTCTCTGTGTGTGCGTGTCTCTGTAACTCTGTGTCTCTGTGCCTCTCTCTCTCTCTCTCTCTCTCTCTCTCTCTCTCTCTCTGTCTCTCTCACACACACACACACACACACACACTTTGTTGGAATGTACTCTTTCTCTATGAAGCTTTCCAGGATTGCACTGTATTTTTATATCCCGATTAATTCATCCTAGGTAAAGAGAAGAAAGCTGTGTGAAATTGCTTTCTGCTCGTGATGGAGATGGCACAGCACACCATTCGACCACCGCCTGTGGCTGCCTGTCCTGCACAGTGTGGCTCGTGTCCTTGGAATGGCCGTTTGTATGCCATCGCCCTGTCTCTTCGAGGATGAGGTTGGTGCTTACTTTCACCTGTTTTTATCGCCTCATCATCAATATTGAACGATATATAGACCAGGCACTGAGTGGTTGGAAAGAAATGGCTCACAGGTTGAAAATATGACAATTCTAAAGCCTTCTTGGTCCTCCCTAAAAGAATGTTGGGGACAACCTTTCTCTCCTAAAAATTCCCTTAATGACTTTTTAAACTTTTTATGGGGGAGTGAGAGGCTGCTGCACACTCTTGCTACTTGTACACTTTATTCAATGTGTCTTTAATACTGGTGTCTACTATTTATTGGTTGCTCTGTGTTAGACACTGTGTGTGTGTGTGCGTGTGTGTGTGTGTGTGTGTGTGTTTGAAACCTCACAATCAGCCTTGCATTTATTCTAGGTTTTATTATCCTCCAAATGAAATTGAGCAGGATCAAGTAAATTATCCAGGATCATATTATTAATAAATGGCCAATCTAGGTTCCACACCCAGTGTTTCTGACCTCAAAACCATATACTTTCCATGACTGCAGTGCTTCCTCAATCTCTTGAGAGTAAGGGTTGCAAAAAAAATAATTACATTTGCCTATGTTCATACTGTCTTAATTTGAAATAGCAAGTGCTCAATGTGTGTTAATGAGGACAATTGAATGAAAGGCAAATCATAAACAATGGAGACCCAGATTCAGCTGGACACCTGAGCGAGGTTCTTTGTAGGAGACCAGAAAGGAGTGAAATCAGGGCTGAAAAAGACAGGATGTCAGAGTAGGAAAGCTCATAGGAAGATATACTGATTTCTTTCAATAGGAAAGTTCTTGACAAGTTCCATGGAGGCTCAGGAAATTCAGTCTATGACTAGTGGATGCCTTTTACGGTGGGACACTTCCCAGGACAAGAAGCAGTCTGAGGAAATGCCTCGGTGAGGAGATTCTGAGTATGGAATCCCATAGCAGTGACTTAGTCAGGAATGCTGATTGCTGCAGATTACCAATTTCCACCAGCGATTAAAGTACTCCCTGAATGCAAGAGAAATACTTGGTTGAATGAAGACCAGGATAAGAGAATGGAGAGCTGGCTTTCAGGTGAAAATGTTTACACTAAAAAAGACATGTGTAAGGATTATACTTGCTAAGTGGTGTCTGGGTCTAAACTAGGCAGCTCTAAGTCATGTGTCCATTGTCTGCCCTGAGACTCATCCTAAGGTAGGAGATGGACGCAAAGTGCCTGTGCTAATGCAGCTCTCAAGGTGTTGAGATCTAGGGAGGTCAATAAAGCCTAGACCTACGCTTATTTAACAATGGTGATAAGTTTTACCACCAACCCATTTCCTGAATTGATGAAATGACCAGAAATAAAAAGAAAGAACCTTCATTTTAAGGACGCTTGCGAGGTGTCAACAAAACCGCCTTGTGTAATTCAATAAGTACTTTTCAACTGCTTACCATATGCTTAGCTTTGTACTAGGTAGATACTGGATGAATGAGTGGAGAGGATAATTCAAAAATATATATATTTGTATGATATCCATATCCATCTACACATAAACATATGTCCATATCTATCTACCTACACATATACATATATCTAAATCTATCTGTGTTTACATACGAGTGTAATTTAGTCCCCAAACCTGGCAGTCTACACTCCTCTTGGAAGGTGAAGAAGTAGGGTGGCAGTGAGAGGAGAGAGAAATGGGAAACTATATGTTTGCTATTAACAGGCCTGTGTTAGTTAGTTCACCTAAATCTCACACCAGCAGTCTCAGGCAGACATTATTATCCTAGTTGTTCAGCCTCAGAGAGGCTAAGCTAACACTTGTCCAGTGTCATTCATGTGGCTTGTGAGAGTCAAGCCCAGCAGGTCTCACATGCAAGTCCTTACGTTTTCTCCTGCTTCACAATACTTTTATCGAGGAGATGAGACGCATTCAGAAATCAACCAAATGATAATTTAATCAGCAATAATTCTCAATGGAATGTTCTTTCTGTTGCTCCTCCTATGGTTTGAGCATCTAACCATATCATTTCCCTCCCCAGAAAGACTGGCTCAGGAGCCCTCCATTTTTCATCTGGGCTTAGGACCTATCAGGGCCGAGCGCTAGTTTTCATGGCTTTCCTATAGATGTCCCAGCTTTGGGGGGAAAAGGAATGAGAAGTTGGAAGTTGGTCTTTCCGCTGTCACAGAAGATCGAACATGAGCAATTTGCTTCCTGAATAGCCAAGTTAGAAATTCAATGCCAGAGGCCAAGGAGTTTGTGTTGATGTCATCCTAAGAACAGATAATAACCAGAAAGCTTCGGGTTAGCCCCTGTGACTCTTGAAAATGGCAGGGACTCTTCCTCATGCCTATTATTATGCTTCTGTCCTTAGTACCTGGCACTGGACTCCAAGTTCAGGACCCTGGGCAGGAAACCCTGTGTGAGGAGCTTTTCTGATAATTCCCAGCCTAAACTTTCCCTTCCTCAGCTCTAAGCTATTGCTCCTTGTCCTCGCACCTGCTGAGCAAATGAATAATTCCCTTCCCTCATTTGCATTGTTACCTTGAAGGTATTTATAGCCTGTGATCATCTGCCCCCTGAGTCTTCTCCTTCTCTACACTATAATTTAGCATTATAGTGGAGAGCCAGGTCTGTTAGTCATGAAACTGAGCATGCCCAGGAGTTCTGCTGCCAGAGCTGGTGCCAGGAAGGACTGGAGCCTCGGTAAGACTTCAGGAGTGGTTCAAAAAAACAGAGAGATAAAGCCACTCTCAGAATGGGTCGTCTTGGTTTTTGTTTTTCAAGAGTTTTATGATGTGTCTGTTGGGTTAGATGAGACACAGAGACTTGCCAAGAGAGCTGTGTGAAGGTGCTTGTGTGTTGTGCGTGGTGGTGGAGAGTAAGGAAGCAGAGTAGAAAGAGGGAAATTGATTTTCTTGTGCCTCTATCTCTCTGGTCCACTAAGGCTCGACTCCTCTATTGCAATTCCTAAAAATAGTGTAACTGAAAAACAAATAAACTTTCTCCCAAATAAATCAATCAATCACAAACACTATACACATAAGCACTAAAATCCTAAAACAGCCCCTTATAACATACATGCTTCTTTAAGTTTCTTTTTTTCTTTTCTTCTTTTTTTTTTTTTTTTTTTTTTTAAGATTCTGAGCTACGGACCACTGAAACATAAAGAAGACTATGTATGGAATCTAGAGAGAAGAAAGGAATTTGGGACTATTTCACGGATGGCAGGAGAAGAGGTACAGCTTGAGCCAAGGATCTTTTTGGAAGTTTATCCATAAGACCCCAAGTAGTTGGATTCATCTCTTCCTGTGATTCAGAAAGCAAAAAGTAAAATAAATATTTTTCAAATAAATATTGTTCTCAAAAAATATAATTGAGAATATTTTGAAGTTGAAGCCTGTCACGTCCTTGCTCAGACATTATGACCATTAGTAAGCTGACAGGTAAGAATGAATATTTGCCATTCCTAGCTTGCTAAAACCCTCTGTTTTGCTGTGTGTTGCTGAATTCACTTCATTAACTTTATTCAGTTTAAGATCAGGAGTGGAGAAGATTGAGGTTTAGGACTTGGGTGTGTGTGGTGGTGTCAAGACAACTTCAAATTTAGACTTTTCATGTTTCCAGGGAAGTAGGTTTTCCACAGAGTACAGAAACCTGGCAGGCATGACCTTGAGCACAGAATTGAATGGAACAGCTCCAGGAGTCGGACAGGTGGACATTGTGCTTCCTAATGTGTTGCATTGAGAAGAGCGCAGCATTGTTTCTGTGATATTCGCAATGAGAATGTACTGCCTGGGCATGGTCAAAAAGGAAGATGGAACAGACCTGGTTCAGGGCCATCCTACAAAATGGAGGTCTGGATACACTCAAAGTCTGATGAGGATGGGAAAGACAGTAGGCCTAGCAACTGCTCCAGATTGAAGGATATTGTGAGTTATGACAACTGAATTTAATATATGCTCCTGGATAAATCTGGGGCCAGAAAGGCAAAAGAGACATTGCTTTGACAGTTGGCAACATATGAATGAGTTCTGTGGATGGGAAGGTTGCTTTGGCAACCTTCCTTAATTTCCTGTTTGGGAGGATAAGGAAGATAAGTATAATGCAGTGTCTCTGGTCTCGCTCTCAGTGGGTGGACACAGAATATGGTGAGGCCAAAAAGGAACAATAATGGAACCATATATGGGGACTCACACCACTATATTCTCGATGGCAGCTGGTCGAGACACAAAAGTGAACATCTGCTAATACCCCAAGAAGGGGGTCTCCCTTCACCCCAGTCTCACTGCGGCCCGGCAGAACACAGGAAATAGAATCACCATGATCCGCAATCCACAATCCTCTTATTAACCACACTTGCTAGACACAATCTGTGTTTGCAGTTATATTAGTGGCTAATGGCTAATTGGTTACAGCTGATGGCCACCTGAACATAGCTGGTGGACATCACCTGCACCAGCTTCTTTCCACATGAGACCGAGAGCCTGAAAACTGCTCTCTGGGACTCTCTCCCCACACTCCACCCCTCCAGGGTCTCGCCTCACACCCTACACAGCCAGCGTTTTCACAAGGGGCCCCATGCCAGGAACCCAGCTCACGAGAAAAAGTTTCAGTCCAGTTTAATGTCCCAGGGTGTGTCCCTCAATGTCCACCTACTTCCTGGGCATAGCCAGGGTGTGGGGACAGAGCCAGGAATGCAGTTTCCAGGCTCTCGGCCTCATGTGGAAAGGTGCTGGCTCAGGTAGTAGATGGCCATCAACTGTGATTGGATGGCCATCACCTGTGGCTAGTCGACCATCAGCTGTAACCAGTGAGCCATTGGCCACTAATATAACTGCTGTGGCTGCGCTAGCAGCAAATGGGGGCTAGCAAGAAGATGGTGGCTGAGCTAGCAAGAGAGGATTACAGTTAGCAAGTGGAGTTGGTTGATTGGCAGAGAGAAGTGGACAGCGGGTTGAGGACTGTGTGGCTCCTGCTTCCTGTGTCTCCAACCCAGCCACCAGCGAGAATATAGTGGTATGACTCCCCTATCTATGGCTCCATGGGTGTTCCTTTTTGGCCTCACCTTGTCCTGCGTTCTTATATGGGGACCGGGACCAGAGACGCCACATGACATCCTGCATGACACAGGGTTTCTCAGGGTACCGTGCTGGAACAATAGTGGTTCACAGCCAAAGCACTTACATATTCTGCCAGTACCCCAACAAGGGGTCTTCCTGCACCACAGTCTCACCGGCAAATGGGCGAGACACAGGAAGCAAATATCCGCCAGTTCCAACACATGGTGGTATGTTCCCAAGCAAACAGTCAAGAGGTCCATCACATCAGGGATGGAAGGCAATTCCCCATAGTCCACAGTCATTCACCAGGGCTGTGTGTTGGCCTCACAATGTGTGCCCTCTCCGCAGGGCGAGGGTTCCAAGTCCTCCCCAACCTGGGGGTGAGGGACAACCTTGACCTCACCCACATTTCCCAAGGAGGACTCAGCAAGCATCTCCTCCTAGGACTACATGTCCCGCACCTGGTCTGCCTCAGCAAGCACTTCCCAGCCCACACAGTTGCAAAGAGATTCGCTTTCTCCAGCCTATCCTGGTGAGAGAACCATCCACATCTTCCCGCCCCTCCACAGGGGTCCACTTCTTGAGAACAGTGGCCACTGGCCACCAAACACTGTGTGGGGGTCACAGGTCCTCCTGCCCAGAGTCATACATCATTCTTATCTGGTCAGAATCTTGCTTGCTACTCCAGGTATCTGAGTGGGTGGTGGCCCTGTTATAAGATGTCCACAACTTTAGGAGCCTACAGCAGCAGCGGAGCTCCAAAAACCAGGCAATGCCTGATATGGCCAATAAGGTAGTGTGCCATCCGTAAGCTTGAGAGGATCACCAATTCACTGAGGGGTCAAGGTTCTCCCAGGCAGATTGCGTTTCCTGCTCCTTGCACTGCTCCTCAGGGGCTTCCTGAGACTGAGTGTTCATATGCACAAACTGTTCTACCCTCCCCTCGGAGAGCTTTGGCCGCCACCATACCCTGCTTGCTGGGCTATTTGTAATGCAGGGACTCTGCTCCCCTTCCCCCCACCCCGCACAAGAACACAGGACATTGTGAAGGCCAAAAAGGAACAACAATGGAGCCACAGATAGGGGAGTCATACCACTATATTCTCAATGGTGACTGGTCGAGACACAAAAGCAAACATCTGCCAGTACCCCAACGAGGGGTGTTCCTGTACCCCAGTCTCACTGGCGGCCAGACAGAACACGGGAAGTAGGACCAACATGATCCACAATCCACAATCCACTTGCTAAAAGCACTTGGTAGTCACAATCCACACTTGCAAACATAGCCACAGCAGTTATATTAGTGGCTAATGGCTAACTTGTTACAGCTGATGGCCAACTACTACCCGAGCCAGCACCTTTCCACGTGAGGTCAAGAGTCTGGAAAGTGCTCTCTGGGACTCCATCCCTACAATAGGATTTTTATTTGGGGGAGGTGAATACTGGAGTATTTAGGGCTGATGGGGTCTCATATCAAGCAAAGATCCTCTCTTTCTCTCTCTCTCTCTCTCTCTCTCTCTCTCTCTAAAAAATTCTGAACCCAGGAGAAACGAGCAGTAGCTTAACTTAACATGGTAAGTCTGTTCCCCTCAGCACACTGGCCAGTGGTGCCAAGTTTGCCTCAGTACACACCTCTGTTTATTTCCTCCTGGACCTTTGCCTCCCCAACACTAGCCACTTCCTTGTATTTCCTTCTCACAGAATATTTCTTTCAATGGTCTACAACATAATCCACAATCTACCCGATAACAAGTTCTCCTTCTGAGAATACCAGAATTTTAACAGGAAACACTTGAAAAGAAAATGTCTTCAAATCTCAAAGGAATCAATCTCTAAATGTAGAATTTCTGGCCCTGGAAGTAGATGTTGAAACCCTGAAAAGCCTCACATAACACGTGTAGTAAGAAAATTGCCACTTGAAAAGAGGCTAACCCTGCACTAAGAACCTGAGATTTCCCAAACACCTGGAGAGGAGCTCAGCATTCTCCCAGCACCTCCATGCCTCTTACTCCAAAGGATACTTTTCCCCTTTCATGCCATATAGAGGATGGAATCCCTTTAAGTAAAATTCCAGAGCAGAGCATTAGAAAGATGGGATGAAATATAGAAGAGTTATTAAATATTGTCATCAAGATGTGTAATAAATCAGACATTTTATGGTTTCTGATTATAAATTCCATCTATTCCGTAAGCATTTAGAGGAAGAAAAATGGAGACCCAACAGAGATTTAAGCATTGCTGTGTGGGTGCTGCATCCCAGGAGAGGCCCGGAAGGGCGCTCTCGGCACCAACAGGTACAAGCTGCTGTCTCTCTGGTCAATGAGTGCATTCTTTGGCAACTGAGAACATTTCTATGAGGTGTTTGCAAGTCAGAAGTTCTGGCCAGATTCCTTCTGGAAGTGAACGTGAAGATAGCCTGCCCCTTCAAAGCCGCAGACCAAGCCAAGAGAGAAATGAGGGGAGGAAAAGCAAGGTGGTGAGTCTGTCGGGGTCCTGTCAGGGAGTACTGGCCAATGCAGATCCTTAACGAGAGAGATGCAACATGAAGTGTCTGAAAGAGTATCCATTGTAGGTCATGGAGTCGGACACAATTCCAGTAAAGCAAGCATCAGTTCAATTCCAACTACACATGTGTTCATATAGCACTTTAGAGTTTACACATGTACTTTAATTAAATCTTACACTACCCCTCTGGCATAGCCACAGTAAATTACTTCTACAGATAGATAGAATGCGCATGTCTCACTCCTAACCGGGTCTTTCTCATCTTCTGCCTATGCCGCACTCCTAAGCAGTATCTCTTTAAAGGTGGTTCTACTGTGCAGAAAGAAGGTGAAAACATAGTCTTCCAACTTCCCTCACAGCAGAATTGACCTGCTGTTGCCTTTGGAATGCCTCATGTGTTATCCTTCCAGAAGATTTCTCTAATTATGTTTTGCTTGGGCTAAGATTAAAATCAATTGGTCTTTTCTTGATCACACCTCTGGTGAGTAATAGGCCAGGCGCACGCTAGAGATTAGAAATTGGTTGGGGGTAGTCTACAAACCGGATGGTTTGAATGTGGTGAGAGATGATGGGAACATACCTGAGTGGGCCTCTAAATGTGCAGCCAGCAGCTTGTTTCGTGGCTGGGATCTTTCTTACAAGCTTTATATGACAGCACTTAGGCTCATGGGGCCACAGCTGTTGATTCAACATGCGTGCACACACGTCTGTGTACACACCCCCCCCCACGGAGCACGGAGCACAAATGCGCACCCTTCTACAACAGTCACACTGTTTATTAAACTCGGAGGAGTGTTGACTTTTGCAGAAAGACCAGATAAATCACTTTGAAGAAGGAGAAAAGGGGGGAAAAAAAGACGGTAAAGAAAAAATCTACTTCCCTCCACCCTACAAATGCCACAAGAAAATGTCAAATAAATCGCTTTACTGGAAATAACAGAAGAGTTCAAAGCAAAATTACCAAGTGTCACTCCCTTGGCCCACCTCTCCCTTGCACAGAGGACTCCTCTTCCCCTGCCTATTAGCTGCCTTACTGCCTCTGCCATATTTTATCCTTCAGGATGCCATTTCTCTGTCCTCCAAAGGAGGATGAACTGAAAAATAGCCATTGAACACCCTTGTACTAATGGGAATAATAGATAATAAACAAAGGGACGAAGGAATGAGTGGATAAGAGACTTTTCTCTGCCAGCTGGCCATATTCACCTCTAGGATTATGTCCATTGGAAACGATATAAGAGAGGCTATCATCATTTTCAATGTCATACATTATCAAAATCCTTTATTAAATGACTAATTTGCAAGGTTATGTACAGGTCACTGTAAATAGGGAAGTACATAGAGCTACTTCTGTATTCTCATAACTTAAAACCCATCACATATTTCACTTCTTTTGTTATAACAGCAATCACAAGAGTGCTTGGCTGAGGGACATGGCACAAGACATGCATTATTATAGATTCATTCATTCATTTATTCATCCATTTGACATTCCAAAATCAATTCAGAGCCTACCATATTATATGGCAGGTCTTTGGCTGGCGTCTTAAGACAGAGCAACGTCCAAACCATGCATCCTTCTCTCAAGGAACTCACCAACCGTTTTAAGCGTGATATAAAAAAAAAAAAAAAAAAAAAAAAAAAAAAAATTGTTTTGAAGTACACGAAAACTATTTTCACATAAAATGTTTTCCAGAAACCCAATGTATGAGACCAATAAACCAGGGTTATCATTTAAGTGGGGAAGAGTGGATGATGATGAGAAAACTTTTAAAGGAGAAAGTATTCATCCCATTTGATGTGTGGTGAAATAAAGCTTAGGGAACTCTTTTAATGTTTCCATTTTTTCTACAGTTAACAGTTAAAGAATCTAGGACTTGGCACCAATTCTGTTGGAATCCCTGCTCTTGTTACTTTCTTCAGCTGCTGCCCCATGGGGTCTTAAAATCCAAAGAGGCACCAAGAAAGGGAACCCAGCATTTTTCTCACAGAGTTCATCCTTTGTAGAATTAGCTAATATCAATTTTTCTTTTCTGATCACAATTTACAACTAAGTTTCTCATTTCTGCATCCCTACTCCTGGATACAGAGAATCCAAACTGGGATTGAGAATCAGTGTTTTGATCTTTTCCCTGCATCAGAAGGAGATCTTTGGCAGTAATAAAGGCCTTCATTAATCATTAGTTGAACATGGATTACCAAAATAAAAAATAGAATCCCTAATTATTCCTTGAATTTAGATAAACTAGTTTAGAATCTTACAGTACAATTTAGACAGTTTTAGAAGGAACTGAGAAAGATTTATCCAATAAACAGATTTTGCATTAAACCAATTGGTAGACCTGCACTGTGAATGCACAAGAAGTAGCAAAATAGTAAAGATTTAGTTAAATCCCAAAAGTTATGGTCTGTAAGATGTGAATATTACAATTAAGAAACTTGACCAATTAAATGTATAGAACTCTAGATTTATTTTTTTTTTCAGATGATGCTTAGCAATATTTCTTTGATGAAGAATATCTTACTGTTATTTTGCGGGCAGTGCTGTTGTTTTGTTTTTAATAATGGCAATTGGAAAACTAAACAGCATAATGAAAACAATTCATCTTGAAGGAAATCACTTAAAATCAGGATGGAAAACGTGATCACAGGCAGCATGCCACAAGCCATAGTTTCACAGCTCTTGTCCTTTGTCTTGCGGAACTGCCAGTCAAAGCGACTGACACCACTTGTGTACAGAAGGAGAGGTGATGAGCCACATTTTCCCCAACCTACATAAACTGTGGGAGCCAAGGTAAGGTCAAGAAGGCCTTTATTTCTGTTTTCTTTTCACATTGAAGCTACTACCAAAGCATGGCACGAAATGCTCTGTTGCTAGTTTTAAGTGCTAATACTGCCCATTTTAAATCTGGCCCAATACCCAACAGTATAATAGCATAATTCATTAATAAAAATCTTAATAGTATCAGCTTTCAATATAGCTGCTATTCACTAATGGAAGAATATAAAGCACCAGACTGAATATGTTCTTAAAAACCAGACTGAATATGTTCTTAAAAACTACAACTATATTGTGTACCCGTTAAATGCATCATCCCCATACTTCCAACTATAGCTGCACACAAGCCCATGGAGATAACAATTCCATTGGGCTATGTTAGAATTTATTGAAATTTGAGAAAGAAAACCAGAAAATGATAAGTAACTACTTGATAATACAAATAGGATGGCTGTTGCAGAAAGGAAAACTGATGAACATAGGTCTTAGCTGAGAAAGCCAATATGTGAGGGAGTCACTGGCCCTCTCTAGGAATCAAGACGAATAAAGCAGGGTAGACAGGCACTGAGAAATTGATGAATCTGGGCATTCCTGAGTATGTCGGTATCTACTTCTCTTTGTGCATATTCTTTCTGAAATTTCCCACCCAAAAGCCAGACACTGCTGAGCCCCAGTAAAACTCAAGGAAGGACTTTCTTAAGGTTAATGAAGGGCTGGCCCAAACATCTGAGGTCGGCTTCCTCCCCTGTTGGTGAACAGTCCGCACCAGGTCTGTTTCTACTCTACGCTTGCTGGAGGAAGTCTGATATTTGGCAGCACTCTATCCAGAAGGGAAAGATTTCATAATAAAAAGTGTCCCGTGTACTAAAACACAATTCACAAACATGGAAGAATGGAGGAAGCTTGTGGAAGTGCCAGGGGAGTTCTGTATGTACACAGCATGTCTTCATGAACAGGTTTCAAATCCCTTAAAGGTACTGACAGATTTTCCCAGTCTTAGGACTAAAATTGGCGGAACCTCTTCATTCTTCATTGGGAGAAGCTACAGAAGCCTCAGGGAAACAGGAAGCAGACAAGGTACATAGTGAAAACGGAAGGATGTAAGGAACCAATAGCTGTAAACGCAGGGAGAAAGGAGAATGGCTCCCTGCAGAGCTCTGGGCTGGATGGCCTCCAGGAGCAGCAGAAGCTGGATGAGGCCTCGGAGAGGAGGGTGAGGTGAATACCAGTACCATCACTGCGTTTTTCCTTGGAGTAATTGGTGAAAAACAAGCCCATAAATGCAAAGTATTCATATTGATAAACTATTTATGTAAGTTTATACAAATCAATTAATAAACATATAATAGGAAACAACGTATAAACCATATTTCATAGCTAATAGCTACAGTTTTATCATCAAAGTATAAAAACCCATTATAATAATATCCAGTCCTGCTGTGTCTGCCCGCCTATGATACCTCCACTTTCTCAGAAGTCACTCATTGCCTCAGTAGCTTTATTTATTTACTCATGATTTATATTCCGCCTACTTGGAGAAAGGGTCTGAAACAGCTTGCAATGTTAAAATATATATAAAGCAGAATAGCTAAAAATGATAACATGAACACAAAGCAGTTAAAGTGAATAAGGAAAGAAAAGTATCAGGCACCACCTGGGCTGGGCAACTGAGCACCACTGAACACTAAATTTAGCTCCAAGCTGCCAACAGGGAGAACGTATGTTGGTTTTAGTGTTCTCACTGATTAAAACAGAAGCAAAGCAACTCACAGGATCACACAAGACTCTTTCCTGGTACTGTGTAGCACGTGCAGCAACAGATAACGAACTGACAATATCTTTAGCTACTTTTATAAAATATGTAACCATGCTTTCAGAGGGGCTTTCTGGCATCTGCTTCCCATGGGTGACAACTTGCAGATTCTGTATTTAGTGTAGGTCACATCATCAAACAGGTCCACTCATGGCACCTTCTACTACATATAGCACAGTGGTTCTGAAATGAGGATACCTTTAAAACAGATCTGAATTTTAAAACAAAGATCTCAAATATCATGAATCAGTAGGATTCGGTAGAGTAGGGGACTCAAAGGTATCTTTTAAAAATAAATATTGAGCAGTACACACAGGTCATTTCCGATGATCATTCCTGATTGAGAAACATTATACTCTGGATGGAAAGGTTTTATTTCACTCCTTTTCTCCATGAGAATTGGCCTCTAAACTTTGCAGGTTGATGTCTTTCTATCAGCAATTTCTCACCTTGGAAATTCAAGGGAAATAAAATGCCTTGAACCTTGGATATGGTAAAATAACTCTTGCCTCAGTGGGGAGGGAAGAGAGAGAGAGATCCTGCTTAAAGCTACATAGTTCCATCAAGAAGAGCCCTAAGTGGCCCACAGCATGGTAGCTAATCTGGGCCTAAACTCCGGAGAAATGACCACCTGGGATTGCTGCATCCACCAAGCAAAGCAAGGACTTCCAAACTTCCGACTCAGAGGAAAGAAGCCAGCATTCAGAGAGTACGTAACACAAACACTCACAAGCGCCACTGCATCCCACACCTAAAATGTCAATTAATATGCTACTTTTTAAAAAAAATATCATCATTATTCCAGTTTGCTAGTAAAGAAACAGAGGCTCAGAAAAAAAATAAAATAATAGCAATCTTCACTATATCATATAACAAATAATTGGTAAAGCCAAGATTCGATTCAGCTCAGTCCAAATCCAAAGCTCAACCACTCTCTTTTTACTGTGGAACTATTTTTCCTTCCCCTAGGGTTTTGCTTTCACAAAAGTGTAGTGAAATGGACGAGTTAAAAGCAAACTTTCTGCAGTCAGAACGCTCAGGCTCATATTTTAGCTTCACCTCTGGAAGGCCGGTGGTATGAGTCAAGTTAGTTAAACTTGGCATGCCTCAATTGTTTTCATCTTTTGAGAGTGGTACCTGCACTGTAGAATCGTGGTGTGAACTAAATGAGATGACTTTTACATAGCACACAGTCAGTAATCAGTAAATGCCAGCTGACGAAAGCGGTAGCAATGAGGAAGTTCCTCAGGGTGAAGGGAAGGTGAATGAGAGAGAACTGCCACGCTCACCTTACAGTAATGGTTCAGAGAAAGAGGGTATGAAGTGTAGCCTCAAGGTTGGCTCTCAGCCCAACAGAAATTCTGGGAGTGATCTTGGAGGAGGAAAGACAGGAATAAGAGAAAGGGATGAGACAGCAGCAGCTGACTTGAGATCCACAATGAAGTCTTGCAAATTGTCACGAAAGGTTCCTTCTTTTTCTAAAAGTCTACAATCTTACTAAGAATAAAATAAAATGAGAGCATAAATTTTTAGAAATAACATTTGGGAGGCTGAAAGCTGGCATCAACTAAGTCATCTGAAATAATTTTACATTTTATTTGGTTTAAAAGATGAGCAAAAAAAGGACAGGCCAATTTCTTGGGGAAGCCAGTAAATTTTAACAGATGTCAGAGACAGCAAAATTTCTCAACTCCTGGTTTGCTTCCATATCCACCCCAAAGAAGAAGAAAAAAATCTTCAAGCTGTGAAGAATAGAAAGAGTAATCCTAGAATTACACAATGAGTGATAGAGCTGGAAATGACTTTCTTTTCTGAAACAATGGTTTTCAGATGAGTTGCAGGAAGAAGTTTCTGCCAGGAGCCAAAGCCCATCTTTTTTTCTTTTAACTAGCACTATGGAAGAGGGATCAGAAGATAGGCTTGTCAGCCACTAGGAAGCAATGTAAAACTTCCTGATCCCCACTAATGCCCTCAGTTAAGCGTGGAAGGAACTGAAGGCAGAGTGTGGGGTGGGTGGAGGTGGGGTGGGGAGCGATTGCTCCCAGGTATGCAGCCGGTCAGGGGAAAAGACAGGGGCCTCTTGTCTCCTATTTCCCACCTAGAGGAAAGACCTCCATAAGCTGCCTCCAAACGAAGCTTAGCGAAGAAAAATCCAGATGAGATCAAATTCTTGTATTAATTTACCCTTAAGCTTTATTGAGTTCCTCTATACAATACTTGTGGGAATAGGAAGAGGTAAGTCACCCTCAAGGTCGGGGGCAGGTATACAGAAATCACAACATCTGGTACAAGGGGCAGGTTAGAGAAGATAGGTCTGGGTGAAAGGCTTGGGGGTCAGACTAGAACCCGGATATTTTAACCTGGTGTTATTAGGATGGCTTCATGGAACAGACAGCATATTCAGGGGGAGATTTGAGGAGATTTGGGGCATTTGAAAGTGAAATAAAAGTACAAATTGGAAAAAAAGAAAAAAAAACTAACAAAGGTAGAGAGACAAAAGGGTTCAGGGTATGCATGGGAAATAGCAAGGAGCTCAGCTTGCCTCTCAGACAGACAGAGCAGAGAGGTACCACAAATTGGGGCTGGAAGGGTGTGTATTTTCCGACTGGAGGCTGAAGACTCGACTGGATTCTGCAACTGGCTCTGCAGACTGCTAAGGTGTCTGGGCCCACATGCTATCATCAGAGCTGTGCTGGGGGAAGATTAACCTCCTGGCAGCAGAAAAGATGGATGGGAGTGGGAAAGACTGCAGGCAGTGACACACGTTAGGAGAGGATTAGATGGGCTCAGGTGTGCGGTAATGAAGCCCTTTTCCTGAAGGGGTGGGAATAAGAGATGGAGGAGATGTTTTGATAAAACTTGGCTCTCTCAAAGAATGGTGGGATAGAATGAGGGAGAGGCAGGCACCAGGGAATTAAGCTCCATTTCCCCATGTGTAAAACCAAGTAGGTGCCTTGTACCCCAAGGTTCATCCAATCTATAAAGTTCTAATTCTTGGTGGGGTATGGGAGGGCCACAAAGCCTATAATCATAGATGGAACCAAACGAGGTATTGTTTATTTGCCACCTGCAATACCATAGAATTAAAACGACACGGGCGTCTTCGTGAAGCTGATCTCCTAGGTATGTTCAGGGTGTCCTTGCCCTCCATTCAGATGGGGTGTGATCTTCCCTTAACTCCTGTGTTCAACAGGATACTTCTGAAGTCTCCAGCAAACCGGTAGTCTCCACGTCCTTTAAACTTGTACCTACATCGCCACCTGCTGGTACGGGATCCTGCGGCCTGTGCTTGTGTAAAATCCTCATTTTGTGCCCTCAACACTACCTACCGTGCCTGATTCCCTGCATCATTCACACACACACACACACACACACACACACACACACACACACACACACACCCCTCTTTCCCTGATGCAAATGCACCTCTCTGTGCCGGTCCGGTAGCCTCTTGGCTACCTCCTGCCACTCGGTGTTTTCCAGCCCCTGAGGTACACTCTCTGGCAGGCCCTGGAGTTTAAATTGAACCACACTCCTTCCCCAGCCCTGCTGCAAAGTGGACACAACAGACTGGTAGGACTGGAGGATTTGAGAGGACAAACAGTCGGGCATCTGAAAAGTTAATATGCTGGTTAATTTACTTGCAGGCTGCTAATTGATCCTGCAATTTGCTCCTACCCTCTGACCCCTAGTCCAGGAGACCAGGAAGGAAAGAGACTGGCACTTCTTCCCAGCCATCTGCATCCCGCGCTCAATGTTGGCAGCAGCAGCACACAGTGTCCTTCCAGAAGAATCTGGAAGACAACCTGGTTCCTCCAAAAACATTTCATAGTCACCTACCGTGTTTTCCCGAAAATAAGACCTAGCCAGACATTCAGCTCTAATACGTCTTTTGGAGCAAAAATTAATATAAGACCAGGTCTTATTTTACTATAAGACCGGGTCTGTAACAATATAATATAATATAAATAATATAATATGAATAATATAATATAATATAAAATATAACACAATACCGGGTCTTATATTAATTATTGCTCCAAAAGAGCATTAGATCTGATGGTCTGGCTAGGTCTTATTTTCGGGGAAACACAGTACTTTTCCTAAAGATATCAGTTTGTCTAAAGAATCCCAAGTTCAAATGGATTTTATTTTTAAACCAGAAAAATCACGACACTGTAATGAAAATAACTACTTTTTTTTTTAACCTTTTAAGAAAAATGCCATTCTCTGCCACCCCTTTTAATAGCTGCCTCCTGGCGGTAGTCTACATGATGAATCCACCAACCTGTTAAAAATGTAAGGGAGGTTATTTCAAAAGTGGTCCGAGAGTGTTCTGACTGCAAATGCAAATCCCTTTGTCAGCGGTCTCTGGAGCATGGGGAGCAGGTATTTTTAGTCCATAGGGATTTGCAGGAAAAAACACATACACACACTAAATGAATACAAGGTGGGTTCTTCGTTTTAAATATTCATTCCTTTGGGATTCGGAGATCTGAAGGGAATAGCTGACCTGTCCCTGCAGACAAATGTGTCACTATCTGTGGTGCTCTGCTCCTGCTCCGTGGGTGTATTTGTGCCCCACTGAGAAAGGGGCCCCACCCAACTGACTGGCCTGGGGTTCCCAAGTACCTGCCAGCAACCTACTGATGATATTGAGGGGCACTGTCCCTAAAACCCAATTGGCACTCATATTTTTTGTTTTGTTTTGTTTTGTTTCCCACAATGTAAATTTGGGAAAAGACTGAGTAGAAAAAGAAGGATGAAAATGCAGAAGTGTGTGTGTGTGTGTGCGTGTGTGTGTGTCTTTGATCCAACTATCAAGTGCTAAGCAGGAAGTGTTTGGCTGGTTAAGCAACATATAGGGACTATCTTTGGAACAGCTCTGATACTAACCAACCATTTAGCCCATGTAAATGCAACCTATTCAGGATAGTTCTAGACACTCCCAACTTCAAATAGCTATTAGCAGTATACTTACAAGCGCATTTTACTAGATAAACCATGTATTCCAAATTTTTGTTGGTTTTGACATAGGAAAACATGGTTTGGAGTTAACAGACGTGGTCTTGAACATTGGTGTTTGCCATTTGCTAGTCTTGTGACCTTGAAGAAGCCACTCGATCTTTTTAGGCCTCAACATTCTTATTTGAAAATGGACATACTAATACCTACCTTCCTGGGTACTCACACACTGTGTATAACACAGCTTAGTACATGAAGTATGTGGCAGTCTGACTCCCTGCTCATCTAGCAAAAGCCAGGCGATAGGAGGGAGAGCCTCAGAACCTAGTACCCCCAACACAGAATGGCTCTCCACATGGCAGCATATCTTGTGGGGGAGAGTGCCATGAAGATACAGGCCAGCTTTCCCATTTCTCAATCTCAGGTACTGCTGGGATCACACAGCTTTGGGTTGTCCAAGCCCAGAAACTTTGAGTGCAGGCAGAACTGAGACTAAAGCATGGGAATTAGCAAGAGCAGATGTCAGTTCAACATTAGGAGACACGTTTTGACTATGAAAGCTGTCCAACAAAGGACCCAGAGGTAACAAGCTCCCTATCACCAGTTGTGTTCAAACAAAGCCAGGTAATCCTGGTCAGAGATCTCATGGAGGGAAATTCTTTGATGCAGTAGAAGGTTCAACTATGTCAAAATCAAAATTGAATGTTCTCCCAATGCTAAGACTCTTTGTTTCTGTGAAAAAGAAAGAGGGTAGTGGAACTCCTATTTTCTCTTGAAACCTAATACTCTGGAAGTCCCTGGTCCCTGCTGGAGGCAAAGAAATAATAGGAAACCTCCAGAGTTTCAGAGCCTTGCACTGGGACCATTAAGCAATCCGTTTAGAGCAAAAGGGAGAGTGAGTCTGAGAGGTAAGTTTAAAATGATAATTAGCTTTGGTGACAGTCTTAATTGAACCTCGTTAGTCCAAAGAGAATATCTCGTGGGTCAATCCTGCACACTCCACTCTCCAGCGGTATTAGAATGATGCCCTCCTGTGACAAAACTCGAGTGACCGGAAGCCCTGACTCAGGCAGAGGAGTGACTTGCCTCTTTCCCTCTTGATGTACCTTATTCTCATTGATTTATTTTGTCTTCAATTAGATTGCTTTTCTCCCTCCCTCCTTTTCTTCCCTAACTGCTTACACTTCAAAAAGGATACATAACATTCTAAACTGTATAATGCTTCCATTTCTTGTCTTCAGAGTAATTCAGTGATTGACTGATCTAACTCCCTAACTGTCATTCTTCTTCCTCCCACCCTCCTCTCTTCTCTGTTGCTTGCCTCTCAATTCTCGCGTTGGGTACAGCATCACAAAGCAAGACACCCTATACAATTCATTCTTGATTTTGTCAACCTGATTCTTACAGGGCCCCAAACTCATCAGGTTCACTCTCAGGGCCTGCACTGGTTTGTCTGAAATTTGATTGTGTTAGCTCTTATTAGTGTAATTAGCTCTGATTTCTAAATAAGAATGTATTGAATGCTTTCTAAATTTAGCAGGTCCCACAAGCTCTTGTCAGTCCCCCAGCCCCAAACCCACCCCCACCCCTGCCCCGAAGTCATGTGGCAGCCTGAGCTCATGTTCATGGACAATAGAAAATCCTGAGCTCATGGAGCGTTTTTTAGGGACGAGAGGCAGACAGACAGCAAGAGGGAGGCAGGAGGCCACAGAACCTGAGCCTGTACTCACATTGCCCTGTGTCCTGGTTTTGTGAAAGTCAGATAGATAGGAAGGCTCTGTGCCTTCAAAGTTACGATGTGCAGGCTGAGCTGAGAAAGAGGGAAGGAAAACCCCTACCTCAGGCCATCCTGGACCTCCTGTCCATGGTTTTCACACTGGTTTCTATTTCCGCTGCTCCTAGGCTGGATTGCTGAGTCAGTGATGCTAATGAGTGACTGAGTGACTTCAATCATCACTTCCTGGACCTAAGACTCAGTGCTTCTTGGGGACATGCTGAATAGGCTCAGCTTGATGCACAGTGGAGTCAACAGGACTCCAAGAGCATCTAATGAATGCTCGATTTGAGATAAAGGACAAGAACATCCAGGCACCAGGAAATGAAAATGGAAACACTAAGAGCATGTGAATGAAATCCTTTTCAAGGGCAGGCTTTAAGGAGCCCACGTACAGCAAAGAGCGATCACCACTCAGGATTCAGAGGCAACAACCCTGCCCATCCACGCTCTCCTTTCCTCACTGCCTGATTGGCTCCCCGAAACACCCTTCATGATGGCGTCTGTCTTCCAGAACACCATATAAATGAGAAACACGATTTTACAAGTGGAGGAAGCCAATGTGATACAAAAGAAAGACTCCACTGCTTTGGAGTCCAGAGACCCTCAGTGAAATGTGGCTTATTTTGTATTAATTACTTGAGAAAAATCTCATCAGTTGTTTCATTTTAGAAGTGAAAAAAATTCCATATGTGGACCTCAGTGTACCTACAAGCTCTGAAAATCTAAAGTCTAATATGGATATTTGTGAGACATAAATGATGAGCGTCCCACATATCCCTTCTCCTTCCTAAAAGGCTTGAGATATTGTCTCTATATATTTTAGTTAATTCAGCTAGGTTTATACTTAAACCATAAGACAGCTATCCAATAACTCATATTGTGAGAATTGAAGCCATTTAGCCCTAAAATAGAAAACTAGTTTGCAGTTTCATGCGAGCAGAATAGTCATAGCTTAGTTATCTGGAGGACATGAAAGTCCTCCCAAACTCTAATCTGAGTAAAAACCTGAATGTCAGCACAGGGTTTGAAACTAGGTGCTTAAATATGGAAAGTTCTTTAAAAATAACTTTACCCTCATGAAAATCCTCAATACGTAATCAGGTAGCTGTGTAATTCAGAATGTGGGTTGGTATCCATTCCCAAGATTTGTTCTGTCTATGACACAGCAATAAATATGTTGAATGAATAAATAAATGAATGAGTACATGAGCCTTCTACCTGGAACATAATCCCCATGGATTGAAGACTGCTACAGAATTTCTCTGCTCTGTTGAACCCACGCCCCGCAAGGAAGTCACTATCTTGTCTAGTGGCTTTTTTTTTTTTTTTAAGTGTGGAAGAAGTTCAGTTAAAAATTACTTCCTTAATTTGATTGTGTGTTCCCTGTACCCTCGGCCCCAGAGAAGCCATAAATGCATATTCCATCCTCCACTTACTCTTCTCTACCTGACAGCGACCATGTCCCTCCCCATTATCAGAATCTGAGACTCCCCAGATCAGTTGGTAACTGGCTTTGCAATACATGTGTCCCACCCCCCAAAGATCATTATAAGATTTCCCTTCAGAATCGTGCTTTATTTAGTCTGATATTAAACTGAACTTGTAGTCATTGAGCCCACACTAAGCTCAGCCAATGGGTGAGCCAAATGTCTCACCTGGGGTTTAAGAATGGGTTCCAGATATGCCTGGGTGGGGGAAACATTGAAGAGATGACCATTCCCTTAGGCATTCAAGAAGTGTGCACATCTCCTAACGTGGAGTGGAGGCAGTAATAACCAGCATTCACTTGTCTGAGGCCGCTACCTGTGGCAAGGATCTGTGCCAGGCCAGTACCTCTGCAAGCAGCTGTGTGGCCTACAACACCTTTGCTCCCCCCTCACATTCTAAGACATATTCATTAGTGAAATATCAGAAACCTCAGGGGCAGCATGTGCTTCTAATTCATTTTCCAATTGTATAATGAGCCAGGAGTGAAATTTTTAGGGTGAATTTAATTGACCTTTACAGCAACATCAGGCAGATTGGCTTAAATGCTATTAAAGCAAAATGTAACCCGGTGAGACTTTCTGGAAGGTTATCGGAAAACCTATCAAGTTGTTTTTTTCTTAATTTTCATCAAGAAAAAAAAAAGATAGATAGAGGACACATAAGGATGAACGGACAGAAAGACAGAAGGAAAGAGATTTAAAGCAAAAGTGAGATGGGAAGAGAAGAGAGAAATGAAATGCTAGGAATAAGGCTGGGGGGGGGGGTGCGGTCTACGCATGCCCCCGATTGCCAGGGGATTGTGTTTTAATTTAGAAAGGCTGTTTGAAAATGTGCAATTAAGCTATAGGTCACATTGGTCTGAAGTATTTCCAAAGCATGGGACTAAGACAGTACAGGCTACTCTTGATTAATATTTGGCTGTTGCTGTTTAGGCCCTCTCTGGTACTACACAGGAGAGCTCACATGGAAGAGAAGGTGATGTTTTCTTTGGGTAGCTGACAAGGGTCTTCTTTCGGACTCCATGGTCCCCTTTCCCAAGAGACATACTCAATAGCGAACTACACATGGAGAAGCCAGAAAGCCAGGCATAGGGCTGCAGCAATCCTTTGGTCCTAAGATCATATCCTTTGAGAAAGAGCTGATAGTCAATGGACTGGGTGTAAAAGCCCGTGGCAAATTGGGCTTCATTCTAGGGAGAGTCAAATCAAAGGGGGCCAATCAGTGTATTAGGTGAGGCCCAGGGGGCATCAGAATCATCAACATCAGCTCACTTACCATAGGCGTGAGCATGGCCTCTGGCACCCAGGCCTTTTTCACAAGTACAAAGACAGTAAGATATGGGGTGAGAACTCTGTGTGCATGAAGGGCGTGGAAATTAGGGAATGAATGAAACCCTATCAACACATCTTCCAAGCCAGAGCATGTAAGCACTCAGGAGGTGAGCAAAGCATAATACCTGGGACCTGGAATAGAGAGCCAGGCCTAATGGAGGACTGGAGTGTCTGAGCGGGGGAAAGCTGAGGCTGTGCCAAAAGACAGGCCGTCCCTGGAGTTCATTCTGGATATCAGTAGCAAGATGAATTACTAGACCACAGGGCTCTTAATTAACTTCCCACCCTATGGACGACTGGCTCGGAACTCATGCAGGGCTGAGTCAACAAGTGGAAAACAGCGTTGTTACATAGCTAGTGCAGAGAGGGGTTCTCTGTGCAGAAAGGAGTAAGACAGCAGGACCGAGGCTGTCCTGAGAACGTCCTGCTTACAAGGTTGGCTCTTGGCTGGCATTCCGAATTCTGGACTTTGGGAGGGTTTCCACTGCTCTCTAATTGATAAGACTGGTTTCCTGTGGCAGATACTCTGATTTATTCTGGACACCTGCTTTCCTTCTAGGAGTCTGGAACTCTAGTATACGCTAGGGAGAGGGTGCCCCCATGACCAGCCCCCAGTTCAAATCATGAATACTGAGTCTCTCATGGGCTTCCCTGTGCAAAAACATCACACACATGTTTCTGGGGATGGAGTGAGCTTTTGCACGACCCCTCCGGGGTAGGAGAGAGCATAAGGATTCCTCCTGACTCCACCTGTGTCTTTATCCCTCATGATTCAACTGTGTATTCCTACTGTATCTCTGTAATAACTTTATTTATCAGTATAATTATATGCTAAGTCCTGTGAGTCTTCCTAGGAAATCTCTAAACATGAGGTGATCTGGGGATCCCCTGACACACCCTCTCTCAGTAAAAACTTTCCTACCCTCAACCCTGAATCTCACATCTGCTTCTGAGATTTCTTTTTGATATTGATGGAGGCTGTAGATATGAGCTGTAGCCCGATATAGATACATCACCCTCCGCCATGACTAAGCTCTTTCAGCACTCTAATAGGCATTGCAGTTACTCATGTGTAAGGAACACATGGTTTTTTTTCTTGCCCAGAAACTTACAGAGGAAGGAGAAGTGAGGAGGGAGTAAGAAAGGAGGGAGAGGGGGAATGCCCTTACTAATGAGAGCAACATTTAATAGTGTCAGAAAGAGATAAAGAAAAAAAAAGAAGGGGGGAGGACTTCTAAAATGGAAATGTACAGTATCTCAGTCTATCTTGGCTATCATGATCAACAACTGTATCCTGTTCAGTACCGTTAGCTGTGTGTGTTCTATAGTGTACCAGGCATTTGCGAAGTCCTTTACATACATGGGTTTCAATTAAAATTCACAGTGGGATGCAATAGGTAATGGGTAATATTGGTATCCCTATTTTTTAGATGATGAAACTGAGAGACAGAGAGTCTAAACAATGTGCCCAAGTTACAGAACTGGTGAGTGATAGAACCAAGATCCTATCCAGGTGTGTTCTTCAGGAAGGCAAGGTAAGTCTCAAACATAGTGACATGGTCTCACTCAATATTGGTTAGTCTTGTAAAATATAGTTGAAAAGAGGGAAAGATAAAATTGAACATGACCCCTAAGGGGAATTTTTGAAAGGGACAAGATGCATTTTTATCTCTCAGTTCACCTTAATACACCTGAACTCCTACAGCACATGTGGGGGAAGCCATACAAGATACCAAGGACGTTGTCTACTAACTCCAGATTTTCGATCTTTGATACAATTTTAAAGAAATAAGAGCTTTCTTGAACCTTAATTTTCAAATGTTTTATCTTTACTGCTCCATATTACAGATTTGTGGATGGACGATGGATGGATGGGTGGATTATTAGATGAGTGGGTGGATTATTAGATGAGTGGATAAATAGATGAATGCATGCATGAATGGGTTAGTAGATAAATGCATGGATGGTTGGATGCTGAGAGTGAAAATAGACTTTGAGGAACTGAAATAATTTTCTAGGAGTGGAAGTGTGGCAAACCTTTACATGGGCAGAGTGATCTTTATGTTCCTAGTTTCCTGGGCTGAGCATTAGATTAGAGGAATAACGTTGCTCTCTACTGTCCCTTCCCCTTTTGCGCTTAACATACCTGAGGTTCCCCCCCCCCCCATGAAAGCAGAGATGGAGAAACAGTGGGCAGAAGAATGGAATTGTTTGGATTCTTGCCACTGTGAACTGATTGGGGATTTGCAAGGAAGAATCAAGCCCACAGACTGTTTGCTAGTCTTTTACCCACTTAATCCATATTTCACAAAGGAGGATTCAGGCATGTGGGTTCCCAGCTGCTAGGACTCACCTTCTTACAGAGCCTGCTTAAGCAAATTCAGCGAGCCAAGATTCAGTTTAGGTGAGAACAAAGCCCCTGAGACGGCTGTTGCCTGCTTTGCAGGACTCTTCTCATCTAACTTGGTGTTGTATTTTCATATGCAATAGCCCACCAGTGCACAGGAACCTCCTTGGTCCCATGAACTGTGACCACGTGTGCATTTGTTGATTTATTTGACAAATTCTGAGCTCTGTACATATGCCAGGTTCTTTTGCAGGTAATAGAGGTACAACGATGACTCAAACAGGAGTCCTATCTGCTTGTCACCCAATGGGGGAAATCTGTAAATAATTCAATCTTCTCATCCTAGAAGATTCTTAAAAACCTCAGCATAGTAACTGGAAGACGTGTGGAAGACAAAGAAATGAAAAACTTACCAGATAGAAAAGAGAGTGTGTGTGGACAGGGTTGGGGGGTTTACTATTCCAGGCAAATGCAATCGCATGCACAAAAATCACAAAACCGTTTCTGTAGGTAAGAATCTCTAAGGGCTCAGAATGGTAACTCACCTTCCTTCTCCGGGAAGGAAGGTAAAGGTAGGGAGTGGGGAAGAGCAGAGTGGAGACAGATAAAGATGAAAAGTTGTCAGGAACCAGACAATGAAGGGCGGCATTTTATGCTACACAAAAGAGTTGGGGCTCTTTCCTGCAGATGATGGGATGACATTGGAATAACTTGATCAGATTTCTATTTTAAAAAGGTCACCCAGTAGGAGGGCGGAGGATGATTGGAGGTGGGGGAGCCAGGGGATAAGGAGATTGGATAAGAGACAATAACATGGACTAGACAAGAGATAAGAGGCCAGGATTAAGGCTTTAACAAAGGAAATGGAAAAGATGTACACATGTGAGATGTCATTTAGTGAGCGTAGAGAGAAAGAGAAATTCTGACTGGCTTTCAAATTTCTCAGTTTCTCCTGCCTGCTTGCCCTATAGGAGTTATACAGAACAAGACAAAACCCCGCCCATAGAAAAGGGACATGCAAACACGCAAAGACAAGGAACAGAAAAGACTCATACATTTTCCCTGCCAAATGAAGGTAGAGACTGTAAGTACATGGGAGAGGAGACATGATTGCTTCCAGCTGCACTCATTACAGGATGCTGGATGTGGTGCTCAGAATATGGGCAGGATTGAGTTTGGCCCATAGTGAGGACAGCCCAGGATCCGGGTGAGAACAGATGCAGCAGTAGGCACATTCTGAGAATATTGGAGAGAAAAAAATCACTCAGCATCTGACTCAGCAGAGGATGTAGAGATGGGAATTATGGAAGATAAAGATGGACAAACAGAGGGCAAAGGAATTTAAATGACAAGTTAAAGAGTTTGAACTTTCTTATCTGGGCCAGGGTTTCCCTGAGTCTGTTATGTGAAAGGCCTATGTCCCAGGAGATGCTTATAACTACTTTACGAAATGAAAGTCTTGTGGTCAAATTAAGTTTGGAAAATGATGGATTAAACTAAGTGAAACAGGTCCCATTACTAATTGGCTTCTTAGATACTTTAATATTATATATAGAAAGAAGAAGAAAGAGGATCAAAGGCTACAGAGAAGTAAAAAGAGAAAAAAAGAAACACAGGATGGGAAATCCATTTTTTCATTCGAGCCCCAGCTTTATGATTGCTTAGGTGTATGACACTTAGGAAGCCACTAAAAATCTGGGCTTTGCCATGCTTGTCTGTAAAATGGGCTATTGGATTAGGTGGATGGTTTAACATTTGGAGATTGTACTTCCTTATTAGAGTCTCTAAAGACGGCAATGCCTATTTGCCTATTTTCAATGTACACACACACACACACATTTATCTATAAAGGGCAGTTAAATCTAAATAAAATGTGCCTTTTATTTTGGCTAGAATCATATAAACTCAGCACAGTAATACTGAATAGTTCCTACACTAGATCATAAGGTTTTGAGCAAAAAGAATCTGGTTTTTGTTTGTCATTTAATTTCCAGCATCTACAACAACACTGGGGACACAACAACCTAATAAAGATTTGTTCAGTTTACAAATAAATGATGATCAGTCACTTTGAATAGCAAATATACATGCATATATATATATATGTATATATATATACATGTGTATATATATATATATATATATACACATGTATATATATATATAGTTGTTTAAAGGAGAAAATGAGCTGTTGCTAAATATAAATTTAGGGAGACATTCTTATAAATGGTGTCATGCGGTTTTTAAAATGAGTATTATTTGTTGAAAAATGTGGAGACTGTTGGTATAGATATTCTCTAAATGTCTCTTATGATAAAATATTATGACACAATTTTTTTGAGAAAAAAGTCATCGTATTTGATGTTTCAAAGAGCAATGCTACAGTTTCAGAGATGGAGAGTGTGCAATAGCAGTGGGGTATGGAGAAAAGCAGCATTGCAGACCGCTAAGGAGTAAGTGTATGATGAGGAAACTAAGACCATAGACACAGGATCCTTATTTTATCCACTACTGCAGCACCAGTGCACCTAACACAGTGCTGCACCCTAAAGAAGTTCTGTAAACATCCTTTGACTATCTTATCAGTCCAAAAGTTCCTTCTTTCATTAACTTAACAAACATTTATTGGGCAGCCACCATCTGTCAGGAATGGGGATCTCACACTTAACACCGTAGGCCATTTTATGTATAGTTCAATCAAACAATATTTCCTGAACACCTATTATGTCTCAGGCACTAAGCCAGCTGCTAAGGATGCAAAGATGAATAAGTCACAGTCCCCACCCCCAAGGAAGTCAAAATTCATTGAGGGAGGTGAGGGTTTCAGATCTGTAGGGACCACAGAGATCTCCCAGTGTTGCAAACAATAAAGAAGTGATCAGAAAAAAGACCTCATTGCATTTTGTATTAGGGAATTTTGATCATCCTTGAGAAAAACATTGAAGTAGAGTTGTTAGGATACAAGTTAAAAGGGCATTAATTTAAGGAGTAATGAAAGGCAAGACAATGAAGACCAGTAGGTATATATAGCTACTTAAAGAGATTCATCAGTGACAGGAAAAAGGAAAAAAAAAAAAAAAAGATATTTTGGTAGTTTGAGGAATGGCAGAGTCAAATGAAAGCTTTTGTTTTATTTTATATTATATTTTATTTTATGTTAGGACGAAGAGGCGGACCTGAGCTTGTTGGTCTGGAGTGGAAAATTTAAAATGTGAAAATGACCAACCAGAGTTACATACAAAGGTGTTCAGTCCTCTATTGCTTCTGAAGTTGGTATGGAGCAGCCACAGTTAAACTCCTTCAAATTAATATCTCAACATTATTGATGTATCCAAAATAACCTAGTTTCCCTTGGCAACTCATTCCATTCTCTTTCTTTTAACCTTTTTCGATTGTCAGCCTGTACCATGTCTTAGAGTAACAAGTTTCATGTCCTTACTGCCTGCTGGGTAAAGAAGTACTTCATTTTAATTGCTCTAAATTTACCATATCTAAACTGCACAGGATGCCTCTTCCTTCTATTGGTCTGGGATTGTCAACTCATCTGTGTTCCCTGCCCAACGCTGTGACTGGCTGCATCCCAGTCCCATTTCTGGGCGTCCCTCCCTGACCACAGGCATCACATTGATTTCCCCTGCTCGCATTTCCACTCTCATTCTCCTTCTATGTACTTTCTACGCAGAGGCTGCAACTATCTTTTACAAACAGAAATTAGGTCACCACACTGCTCAAAACTAAGAAAAATATAAGTCCCAACGTACCTGTGACACCCACTGCCCAGGTGTAATTATTAAGAATGTCCCTTTCACTTTCAAAAGCCATCCCACTTGGACAATAAATTAAGTGTTCACTCTATTTAAAAACCTCCAATGTCTTCCCATTGCTGTTAAAATAAAATCCAATCAAGGGTCAGATCATTCTCCTCTCTATCTCCCGGAGCTCATCTCTCTCCCTGCCGCACTCACTGTGCTCCAGTCTCACTGGCACCTCTCTGTTTGCCCCAATATACTGAGCCCACACTAATGTCAAGACATTGACTACTCAATGTTCCCTCTTTGTAGAATATAGTGCCTTCCACTTTTTGCGGTGCGTTGGCTTCCTCTCTTCCTTCAGATCTCAACTCAAATGCCACATCGTCAGCAAGGCCTTCCCTGACCATCCTGTCTACAGGTAGCAATCCCCTCCTTTTATCTTTAGTGTCTGTGCAGTGCTCATGAGTCACAGACATGACCTTTTTTCTGACTGTGTTGTTTATTGTTGTACATTTTTATTCAAATGGTAGCTCCCAAAAGGAAGGACCCAGTGTGTATTGTTTATAACTGTGTGCTAAGCACCGCTCACACCGGAGGGTGCTGTTACCACGAAGATCGCCCAGAGACCCTTTTTATAACTGTGTTTACCTGTGGGAACACTCTAGAAAATACGTATCTTACTCTGAGAAGATTTTCGTTCTGAGACTCTTTTATTATTATCAATGCTTTCTTAGTGAGCCTAAGAAATAGAGTTATTTCCATGTTACAAGGTGTCTGGGTTTCTTTCCTAACTTACTACATGCATCTATTCCAGACCCTTCCATTGTATAACTTCCATTACTAGCATTTCTACATATTTCCAGAAAAGTAAATGTATTATTTATTACATATTTGATTATATAAAGTGCTTGCATATTGTGTGATTACACACGATATATGTGTATAAACCAATCACCACAGAAACATTAGTTTACGATGACAGTTTTTCAAAAGAACCTGCTTCATAATATCCTTGAAAAAGGGGGCGGACTTATTGCATCTATTAATGTATGAAGGGCATAAAGTTCAGAATGGCTAAATTACTTATTCAAGATCACTTAGTGCCCAAGTTGAGATGACAGGCCAGGTTCTCTGACTCCTAGTGTGGTTGTTGGAACTGGCTTTACGTACAGACAATGTAGGCAGTTCTCCAAATATTTGCTCCAAATATAAAAGGACAAATGCTAGAGACTTTATACAAAATCATTATAGAACTCTGTGAAAATGTGATCTAGAAGGGGGAACAATTTCCCAGGCAGTCCACCCTGGCACTACGTGGGTCTCTCACGTGCATTTGGCCCTTCAAGCCATGTCCCTTGGCTACCAGATGTGGCCTCCCAGCTTTGTCAACCATCATATCTAATTTATTTACTTGCTTGCTTGCTTATTTATTTCTGTATTAGTTATTATTGGTTCAGAAAATATTGTGCCTGGCTATAGTTAGCTTATCAAGTCAATTAATCAACTAAGGATTCTGAGAACCCCTTAATATAGAAAAATATGGATGGGTCAGAAGTCAGAACTAGTTTAGAACAGTGGTTCTCACACTATAGTATACATAGTAATCATCTGGAGGATTTGTTAAAATGTAGATTGCTGTGGCACCCCAAGTTTCTGATTCAGTGGGTCATAGGCAGATTCCAAGAATTTGCATTTTTGATAACTTCCTAGGTGACGCTGAGGCCTCCTGGATACATGGGGATTGAATGGATAGCATGGCACTGGTTACTTTTTGAGAACCACTGGTTGAGAATATCAGATGATAGAAGTAAGGTGACCAACCGTTCTGGTCTGCCTGAGACTGAGGAGCTTCCCAGGAAATGAGAATTTTTAGTGCTAAAACTGGGGAAGTCCTGGGCAGTGCTGGGTCAACCTTAAATATTTGTTAGTAAGACAGTACACTATGGATGTGCCATCCAGAGGGAAGTTGAGGGACAAGTTAGCCAGTTCATATCAAAGGCAAGAAGGTAGCATAAAAAAATAATTTACTGATGGTTTTTTCCTGGTGTAAAATACATGTTCCTTAAGGGCAGGACCATACATTATTCCCCTCTTATTACTAGCGTCTAACATAGTGTTGGGCATACAGTAGGAGCTCTAAAAAGTTTTGTAGATGGACTACCCGTCTGAATGTTCAAATAAATTAATGAGGGAATGAGTGGATAGATAGTTGAATGGGTGGTGAGATGGATGAATAGATAGATGGATGGATAGATGGATGGATGGATGGATGGATGGATGGATGGATGGATGGATGGATGGATGGATGGACGGACGGATGGACGGATGGATGGATGGGTGATGGAGGGAGGGAGGCAAACAATATTTCTTTCCTACGTATATTCCAAGGAAAACTTGTCTACTCCAGTGATCAAATCAAAGATCCTAGGTTGTGTGGGTTTATATCGAAGTAGGCAGAGAAGACCTGGCCCTGATCCAGTGGGCTCTGTCTTTGAACCTGATTCTATGAGCATCTTCAGGGAAGGACAGTGCAGGGCAAGGCATTCTATCTCCCAACCTAACTCTTTCCTCAAAACTCGTTCACTTCTCTTCTCCCTAGGGAACCCTCCAAAACATAGAGAAAGGAACAGTTCAAAGTAAAGTGAAAAGAAGATAAGAATTAAAATGGATTTTATTGAAATGTAAGCTTTTCTGTTTTAGAAAAATTAAGGCTGTGTGGGAGCCTCTATTGTATTAAATGTTTGGTACGTTCAGGAAGTAAATACTGTCAGTGAGAAGGCAGGATATTAAGGTGACAGAGAGGCAGTTTTGAGCCCTGTTAGATATTAATTTCCCATAGATCATCTGTCTGTTCTCTCCTTGTTAGAAGTTCCCAAGGCTGGAGGCTTCAAAGCACACATCGACTTCCATTTGCACACAGCTCATGGCTCCATGGGGAGCCGTCTCAGCAGGTTACAACACTGTCCCTGCAGGAGCCTTCTGCACACTCTGTCTCTGTCAGTCTCTGCCTTTCTCTCCATTCCAGAACATCAAGGACAATTCTACCAGCCAGTCCAGCAGCTGGTAATAAAGCCAGCTCATCCCCAACATGGTGAGCCTTCTAGGCCCTGGCTCCAGACAGGCAAATTGATTTAGGAGATGAAATGAAAATTGACCTAAACCTTTATCAGAACTCTCACCCAAATTAGAACTTTCTTCTCTTGCTTCTTTCTCACTCTTCCTCTCTACCCCTCTTCATCTTGTTTCGCTTTTATTTTACCAAAGTTTTGAGTAGTATGTGAGCCATGCTTAAATCCATCATTTGACAAAGTTATTTTTAATTATTAATTTCTTGCTGTTCCACGCTGGGTGGGGATGGATGCTTCCTGTCCTCAAGCAGATCGCTGCCTCGTAGAATAAGAATAACAATATGTCCTAAATGGTTGTTGTTACTGGAGATTTGTGTAAGGAAAAGTGGCACGGAAGTGGGATGCTGAACCCTGTCGCAAAGTACAAGGGGAGGATTCACAGAAGTGGAAAGGCTTTTTCTGACTTCACCTCCATCAGGCACCAGACACACAGCGTGTGTTCTTCCCAGAGCATGCAAGGTTATAGACCAGCTGGAATGTGAAAGGAGTTTTAACTCAGCACAGGAGTGTGGGGAGACAAGAATCCTAGAGATAATCATAGAAAACCATAGAAAATCATAGAAAACCAGCCCTCTTTTCTGAATTTGGAAATGCTATTCTTTAGATTTATTAAAAGATGATAACCACATTGAATGGAAATATTAGTCCCCAAATAACAAACTATTATTTTCCATTAGAAAGAGGACTGACTTGTGAACTGAGCATCATTTAATCACTTGGGGTTCCGGTTTTATATTTGTGAAATGCAGGTGCTGGACTGTACATCCTGCAAGTCCCTTTGTTGCCCACTATTTGACAGATCTACAATTCTAAGCACTCTGTCGCTGTATGGAACCAAAGATTTTAAACACTGGAATCTTTGCTGTAGCTTTTGCTTTCATTTAATAATTTATTTATATCTATTTGACACCAATAATCATATGCAACTTTAACTCAAAATACTCTCCTTTAGACTTGGCAAAGCAACCAACTAACCACAGTAAAATTTGGTTCTGCTTGGATTAAAGCAAGTAACAACTCAGCTTAGATGTGGACACTCAGGGGGATATATGCTCACCCACTAACAGTATCAAGACAGTTGTGGTACAAATGGCAGCCTGCAAAGACGGGAAGGCAAAGCGAGAGCAAAGAGGACATCTCTGTACACACAACTCTGCTCGGTAGCTATGTCTATTAGACATGTCAGAGAAATAACCTGCTGCCTATTCTTCCAATCCAGAAATCATATGGGTCAGTGTCCTCCCCTCAGCCCACACCTGAATTAAAGATAGTGCAGTTTGTTTATAGTAATTTCCTGCCAGGTCATTTATTGACTAAACCATCCCAGCCAAATCCAATGGCACAGCCTCACCTACTGACCTCTGAACATTGATTGTTGTTGCTCACCTCATCAGACTATTCTCCTCAGCAGCCACTGCCTCTCCAAAGGAATTTCAGCTAAGCCCTTTTGTTGTTGTTGTTGTTTATTTGTTTCTTGGTTTTCTTTAAGCGAATTGAGAGCAATGACCTTATACTTGGAAGGACGAGCCAAACTTCCATGTCAAGGAAAGGAGATCCATTCTGGCCAATCACCCTTCCTACTCTGCATCTCCCTTGTAGAAATGCATACTCTGCAGGTTTAAGGAGAAAAGGGGACTTGCCAGTATACAGTTAGACTTGCCAACCTCAGAGCCAAATGAAGTGGAAAAGGCAAGGAAATCGCGCTAGCTGTATTTTTCTTGCAGTAACAATGGGCTAATGCCCTATTCCAGCAGTTAGGGTGCACTTAACCCAGTGCATGGACTAAGTGAATATTCATTGCCTATTAATAATTGTGCAGCAATCCTTCACTTCAAACAGTTTAATTGCTAACTCAAATACCCAAAGCTGCAACTGTGAAAGTACATTTTACCTGTCAATAGAATGATTTCAAGTGTTTACATTTTCACAAATATTAGCAGGCCATTAAAGCTAATCCTGGGCATTAGCTTACTGGTAATGGTCATTGCAACCTGCACTTAGCATAGTAAGTACAGACCATGTGCCTCTAGATTTTAGCTGGCATTCAAATATGAGTGGTAGCCAATCTATAATTGCCTCCGAAATTCTGTGCAATATTTTTTGTCAGCGGGGATTTTTCGGAGAAGGGTCATAGTCCTCAAAGGATCCAAACAAATATTTGGCTCAAAAAGTATTAGGAACAAATGCTCTAAACGACAGTTTTTCCTGGGAAGAGGATCTGTGTCTTCATCTCCCTCTAAATTCTTAATTTGTCTAGTACCGGGCTTTCTTTGAAATATGCCATGGGTTAACCAAAATAACTAAACTTAAACACCTAACCATGTTGAGTCCATTTAGTCTCATATAATTATTATTAGAAGGAATTATTACACACCTATTTTATAGATATGTAATAATACTTAAGTGTAAAAATTAAGTTTTCTAAAAATCAAAATAGCTTGTGTAAGAAAAGTCAGCTATGTGGAAAGTAATTATTCAAGGCACCCTTTCCTGGAAACATTGAGAAGTAATATAATAAGCTAGCGACTCAAATAACACTCTTTAATTTTAATTTATGAAAAACAAAATAAGACAAAACAGTAATGGATCTTCAAAATGTATCGTGATGTAATTAAAGTCATGCTCAGAGGGGAAGATTTGGGTTTTAGTTTTGCCTCTGATATTTCCTAAAAGTGTGATTTGACACCAATCTGATATCTTCCAGAACTGGAATGAAAACCTAGGGCGATGCCAGATTTGAAGGCTTTTTGTAAAATGTAAAGACTACCTAAGTGTTAGTTACTAATAGTGTTTTGAAAATGAGCATGCACATTAATATTATCAAAGGTCAGAGGGAAAAGGATCTTTTCAAGAAGCATCAAAGGGGAGGTTGAATAAAGCATGAATGTTTCATGGGATGCATGCATTTTCTGTAATAAGACCCATTATGACCTTCCTCATAGCCTCGCAGGCAGTGAAGGCTCCATTATGATTAATGTTATCACTTCATCAAGACAGCAACTTTCATGTAGATCAAAAGGATTCCATATGGCCACTATTTAACCTTATTAGAGGAGAAGAAAAGGGATCGACTCTTTAATAAAAACAATCCAGAAAACTTCAACTTCAGAGTTGTTACTACTTGGAAGGTTCCATGTCTTTATCTACAGCTATTGAATTATTTGGTTAGATGAAATCTAAGGGGAAAGAGAAAAGATAAAAGTTTTCCTCCTTCATGGAGGAAAGGGAATTTGAGAGAGGTTAAGAAAAAAATATATATTCAGGATATATTGTATTTTCATACCAATTTTATATATAACCTTGAGAAGTCCCAAGAAAAATTTCATTCAATGACACAACACATCTGTGATACTCGACAACTCTGTTACAAAATGAGAAAATAAAGAATAGAGAGTAAAAAGTGCTTTATTCATTCATTAAACATTTTACTAATATAAAATGGACATTTCCTAAGTGTTGTATCCAGCTTCCAAAATGGTCCCAATGGCCCTCTCCCTCTCCCCTGATATTTATGCCCTTGGATATATTCCCTACTTTTCAGTGTGGGCTAAACCTAGTGACTTGCTTCTAACAAAGAAAATAAAGAGGAAAAAACAGTCAGGATGCCATCACTCTCTAAAATTTGGTTATGAAAGATCGTAACTTCCATCTTGCTCACATTCTATCTCTTGCCCTGTTGGTTGCTCCCTTGGATGAACAGAGCTGCCGTGTTTGGTGCTGTCATATGGAGATGTCCACGTGGCAAGAACTGAGTGCAGCCTCTTGCCAGAAACCCAGGAGGAACTGAATCCTGCCAACAACCATGTGAGCAAGCTTGAAAATAGATCCACCACCAGCAGAGATTTAAGATGACTTTAGTATTAGCAGCCACCTTGATCTCAGCCTGATGTTATATCCAGAGCCAGAAGAACCCAGACTCCTGACCCAGAGCAACTGTAAGAAAATAAACGTCTGGTGCTTTAAGCCACTGAGTTTTGGGGTCATTTGCTGTGCAACAATAGATAAGTAATTCCATATGCACCATGCACTACACTGAGTGCTCAATAAAGTTGTGCAGGCTCATAAGATTCTTAATGTTTTTTGTTTTGTTTTGTTTTCTTAACTGATATTCTGTCCTCAAACTATGGTAAAACTATAACATACAAATCTGCCAATGCCCGTTTCCTTGTTCAGAACCCACCCAGGCTGTTGGTCATCAACAGGATAACATTTGCAAAGCCTACCATGCTTGACTCCTACCTTTCTCTCCAGCTCCATCCCATAGCACTCTATAGGCACACTTTGTGTAGCAGTAATATTGGCCTGTGCTCCCATGTGCAATACATTTTTCCCCCAAGGCTGTGTCTTTTTTCTGTACCTTCTCTCCAGGGGCTTTTTCCTCACCTCTCTCCTAGCTTCTATCTTTACGTATAGAAAGCATAGGCATCCATTAGGAGCCTGATAGGACACTAGCTTCTCCAATTCCCTGATCCTCACAGTTTGGGTTAGGTGGCAGTCCTCTAGTACTCATACAACCTTGGGCTTATCAGAGTCATTACATGCATTGCATTGATAACAGCTGCATACACCCGTGTCTGTATATGTCCTTCAACTCTGAGCTCCTTGAGAGTAAGTCTATGTTTTATATATCACGTTTCCTTCTCATCTATCACAGTGCCTATGTGATAGAACATATCCAGGGTGGATAAACGAATGAATGAATGGCACTTCCCTAAGCATATTTAGAATATATTAAATACAATCCAACCAAAGTCATTGAACTGACCCTAAAGCTCATTGCAGGTAATGGTCAGACTGGGGCTATCACCATGAAGTAGGTAAACCAAATTCCAGCATGACTGGGAACTAGGCAATTTATAGATGAAGAGGTTCATTCTCCTACCTGGAAAACAGTTTACGTCACAGATTTTCTGTTTGGTCATAGGAGAACTGGTCAGTCAGGAATTCCCTCTCAGGCATTCTTATTCTATTAGTGGGCTAACTTGGCTATGGCAGGGAGCCTCAGTCATTGTATTTCTGCAGCTACCATATGGGAGAATTCCATGAATTGGAGTCAACAATGACTACATTGACTTCCTAATATAGGTAATTGGCTTGTAGATGGTAGGTATCAACTGGGTCCTGGCAATGTGTCCAACGCCTTGACTCATAAGACAAAGAAGTAGTATATTTTTAGAGCTAGAAGCAACCTAAAAATGAGATCTATTCTGCTCTTCTCGATTTACAGAAATAACAGCTTAAGTACACTTGTCCCCTATGTATGATAACTTCTCCATGGAAGCCAAGACATGCAAGACACAGAGCTTCCGGCCATCGGTGGAAAGCTGTAGTCATACAGACAACAGCAAAACCCTTACCTAGGAAGAATAATAATAATAACAAAATAATAGTGGTGAGAATAGGAAAGTATCTTCTGCTGAGCGAAAAGACAATGAAAATAGAAGGCATTGTTTAAAATCATTTTAAATCTCATCAGCTGGACTGAAATATAGTTAACGGCAGAAGCATGCATACATTTGCTCAGCTTTTGAAGGATAATATAGAGGGCTGGTACAGAAACCATGGGGCTTCTTTGCAGGTCTTCCCCCATGTCACAGAACTTTAACATGACTCCCCACCCCCAGTTTGGGTTTTTGATCTCAAGCATTCTCCTAGTGCCAGGCTCTAAGCCATAACAAGAGGATTCATTCTTGAGCTAAGAAATGGTTGGTCACCTCTGGACTGATGTCTGACCTGCTGATATTATCACACTAAGTGGGGAGAAAAGTAGAAAATGTTGCTGGACTTCAAGTATGTGGGAAACAAAGATGACTATTCCATTTCTAAAGGGACTGCATTATTTGTGTATACTGGGTCTGCCCTAAAAGGAACTGTTTGGTCCTGACTCTTCCTTGCAAGTTTGCCCATAGCATAAGTTCTGAGAACAAGTCCTAATGCTTGGTCAGCAATAATGTAGAGAGTTCTATTCTTGTACCTTCTCTTGTCTTGACTTACATTATTATTATTATTATTATTATTATTATTAATAGAAATGCCAGTCATATTATAAAATTATATAATTAAAGTACATTTAATATACAACAATAGCTAATATTCATTGAGTAATTACTAGATTTTAGATACCAAACTAAACATTTTATTATTATTATTATTATTATTATTATTATTATTATTATTACTTAAACTTTTATTTATTTAAGTGTGTTTTTCCAGGACCCATCAGCTCCAAGTCAAGTAGTTGTTTCAATCTAGTTGTGGAGGGCACAGCTCACAGTGGCCCGTATGGGGATTGAACCGGCAACCTTGTTGTTAAGATCACCGTGCTCTAACCAACTGAGTTAACCAGCCACCCCCCAACACTTTATTATTTAATGTTCACAATAATTCAATATGGTGAACATTATTATTATTCATATCTTGTAGAAAAGAAAACCGAAATTAGCACATTGTGATAATATGCCTATAGTCCCTACAATAAAAAGAAAGAGGAAATTTTAAACTTAAATCTATGATCCAGAACTAGAAACTTTAACCATCACGTTATGATCATCTTCCTATTTTATTCATTTTATGCCAGACTCTTACTGCTGAGTTACTAGCCCTTTCCCACTGCAGATTTCACTATTGCCTAGTTCTTATTTGTGTCAACTCTGGTACTATGACTTGCCTTTGCTCCATTTTCTCCCTCGCTATTATTTTCTTCCCCCCAGTATAACAAGGCTTTTGTCACTCCCTCCTAAATCGATGATTCAAATCTATTCTCACACTTGAGAGCTATTGCTCTTTCTTCTCTCTTAGCCCAGCCACAGATCCTTTTTGTTCCTAGGCTCTACAGAGGTTCTGCCTTGCTTGGCAGGGCATTTATAAAAACCTTCACCTAACAAATTAGAAAATAATTACATAATACACATTTCCTTAAAGTGTATATGAAATATTTACCACAGATTACTATTTAGGCCACAGAGCAAGTCCTAACTTTATAAATGTAAACAAAAATATAAATATAGGATACGTACTACATAAGGCCACTAGGAGACGTGGTTGATGTGCATAATACATAAAAACAAACGCAGGGAGGCAGGTGAAATAATGACAAAAAGAAACATGTCCCAAATGAAAGAACAGGACAGAAGTCCAGGGGGTGGGGGCAACTAAACAAAATGGATGCAAGCAATATACCAGATGCAGAATTCAAAACACTAGTTGTAAGGATGCTCAATGAAATTAGGGAAATAATATATCATCTCAGTAAGAATTCCAACAAAGAAATAGGAAACAATAAAAAGGAGGTAGAAAAAATAAAAAGAACCAGGCAGAAATGAAGAATGCAATAACTGAAATGAAGAAAACATTAGGGGGAATTAACAGATTAGATGAATCAGAGAATCAAATAAGTTATTTGGAAGATAAGGTAGAAGAAAACCCCCAATTGGAGCAGCAAAATAAATAAATAAATAAATAAATAAATAAATAAATAAATAAATAAATAAGGATAGTTTCAGGACCTTGGGGACAACATCAAGCAACAACATTTGCATTATTAGGGTACCAGAAGGAGAAGAGAGAAAGCAAGGGATTAAAAATCTATTTGAAGAAACAATGGCTGAAAACTTCCCTGACCTGGTGAAGGAAATAGACATACAAGTCTAGGAAATACAGAGAGTCCCAAAGAAAATGACTCCAAAGAGGCCGACACCAAAAAACACATCATAACTAAAATGCCAAAGATTAAAGACAAAAAAAATTTAAATGCTGCAAGAGAAAAGCAGCAGTTTCCTTCAAGGGAGCTCCCATAAGACTGTCAGCTGATTTATCAAGAGAAACTCTGCAGGCCAGAAGGGATTCACACGAAATATTTAACATGATGAAAAGCAAGGATCTAGAACCAAGGTTACTCTACCCAGCAAGGCTATCATTTAGAATTGAAGGAAAGATAAGAATCTTCCCAGAAAAAAGAGCTGAAGGAATTCCTCTCCACCAAACCAGTATTACAAGAAATGTTAAAGGGACTTCTTTAAGAAGAAGGAGAAAGAGTACTAGTAGGAGGAGGAGGACAAGAAGAAATAGAGAAGCAGAAAAAGATAAATAAAATATTTCAAAGAAAAATTTTCTCACTGACAAAGGCAAACACACAATAAAAGCAGTGGATCAACTAATACCAAAGCTAATATAAAGGTTAAAAGGAAAAGTAAGATCATATGTAATTACAACAGTAAATTATACACAAAAATACACACAAAAGTAGTAAAAAATAATGATAAAATACATATACGTGGAAGGGGTGAATAAAAGTAGTAGTGATTTTAAAATGTGTTCAAAGTTAAGAGACCATCAACTTAAAATAGACTGCTATAAACATAGCTTGGTATATATGAAGCACATGGCAACCAAAAACCAAAAATCTACAAGAGATATACAAGAAATAAAGAGAAAGGAATGTAAACACAACACTACAGAAAGTCATCAACATACAAGGAAAGAGAAAGAGAATAAGAAAAAAAAAAGAGTGAAGTACTATAAAAACAAGCAGAAAACAATAAAATGGCAATAACTACATCCTTATCAATAATTACTTGAAATATAAATGGATTAAATACTCTAATCAAAAGATGAATGGATAAAGAAGAAGCGGTACATACAAACAATAAGGTATTACTTGGCCATAAAAGAGAATGAAATCTTTCCGTTTGCAACACCATGGATGTGACTAGAGGTTACTATGCTAAGTAGAATAAGTCAGACAGAGAAAGACAAATAGCATATGATTTCACTTATATGTAGAATCTAAAAAACAAACTAAATGAACAAATAAAACAGAAATTAACTTACAGATACAAAGAACAAAATGATGGTTGCCAGAGGGGAGGGCAGTTAGAAGCTGGGTGAAAAAGATGAAGGGATTTAGAAGTACAAATAGACAGTTACAAAATAGTCACAGGGATGTAAAGTACAGCTTAGGAAATATAGTCGATAATTTTGTAATAAGCATAAATACTGTCATGGGTACAACTTACCGAGGGAGTCACTTTGTAAGTTATATAAATGTTTAACCATGCTGCATACCTGGAACTAATATAATGCTGAATGTCAACTGTAGTTAAAAAATAAGAAAAATATTTTAAAATAAGAAAGTAATAAAAATCAGAAAATAAACTACTGAAATAGAAAACAAATAAAAATTCTAGAGGATTGATGAAGTTAAGAAGTGGTTCTGTGAAAAGACCAAAAAAGGCTCTTGAGCATCTTTTAATGTAGGTTGAGAAAAAAAAGAGAGAGATAGAAAAGGCACAAATACACAATACTAGGAATACAGCAAGCCAGTATATGAAAATAAATTCAAGATATATATATATATATATACACACACATATATATGTATATACATATATATATATATATGTATATGTATAGTGCATTGGAAAAATTAGCATAGGTATAAGTTCAAACTACCCAAAGCAATGTACAGATCCAATACAATCCCTTTCAAAGTTCCAGTGGCATACTTCACAGAACTAGAACAAATATATATAAAACTTGTATGGAACCACAAGTGATTTTATTTTATTTTATTTTTATTTTTTTAAATTAAAGTTTATTGGGATGAAAATTGTTAGTAAAGTTACATAGATTTCAGGGGTACAATTCTGTAATATATCATCTATATATATTACATTGTGTGCTCAGCACTCAAGAGTCAGTTCTCTTTCCATCACCATATATTTGATCCCCTTTACCCTCATCTACCACGCCCCTCCCCACTTACTCTCTGGTAACCACTAAACTATTGTCTGTGTCTATGAGTTTTTGTTTCTTTGTTTGTTTGTCTTATTCCTTTGTTGTTTTCAGTTTTATGTATATACCACATATCAATGAAATCATATGGTTCTCTACTTTTTCTGTCTGACTTATTTCATGGATCTTGAGATTACAAGTGATTTTAAATAGCAAAATCAATCTTGAAAAAAAATAAGAAAGGTGAAGCTATTGCACTTCCTGATTTCAAACCATACAACAAGTTTATAGTAATCAAAACAGTATGGTGTTGGCACAAAAATAGTCACAGAGATCTATGGAACAGATTGAGAGCCCCAAAATAAACACACTTATATATGGACAATTAATCTTTGACAAAAGAGCCAAGAACATACAAAGGATAAAGGACAGTCTCTCAACAAATGTTGTTGGGAAACCTGGACAGATACAGGAAAAGAATGAAACTGGACTACTGTCAGACACCATACACAAAAATGAACTCAAAATGGATTAGAATTTAATGTAAGATCTGAAACTGTAAAACCCCTAGAAGAAAATGTTAAGCTCCTCATATTGGTTTTAGTGATGTCTTTGTAGATCTGATTGCAAAGGCAAAATAAACAAAAGTAAAAATAAACACATGGGACTACATCAAGCTAAAACCTTCTGCACAATGAAGGAAACCACCATTAAAATAAGAAGTCAACTTAATGAATAGAAAAATATATTTGCAAACCATATATCTGATAAAAGGTTAAAATCCAAAATATATAAAGAACTCATACAACTCAACAACAAAAAATAACCCAATTAAAAATGAGCTGAGAATTACAATATACATTTATTTAAAAAGACATACAGAGGGCCAACAGGCACATAAAAAGATGTTCAACATCACTATTCAGGAAATGCAAATCAAAATCACAATGAGATGTCACTTCATACCTGTCAGAATGGTATTATCCAAAAGACAAGAAATAAGTGTTGACGAGAATGTGGAAAAAAGGAAACCCTTGTGCACTGTTGGTGGGAATGTATATTGGTGCAGCCACTATGGAAAATAGTTTAGAGACTCCTCAAAAATTTAAAGCTACTACATGACCCAGCAGTTCCACTTCTAGGTATCTACTCAAAAAATATGAAGACACTAATCTAAAAAGATAGATGAGCCCCTGTGTTTATTGCAGCATTATTTACAACAGCCAAGATATGGAAACCACCTACGTGTCCATCCTTTGTTGTTTTCCCCACTGAGGGATGAAAGGATATATATAAATACTGGTCAGCCAGAAAAAAGAATAAAATCTTGTCATTTGCAACAAAGTGGATAGATCTTGAGGGTATTACACTAAGTGAAATAAGTTAGAGAAAGGCAAATAGCGTATGATTTCACTCATATGTGGAATCTTAAAGAAGCAAAACAAACAAACAAAACAAAAATAAACTCATAGATACAGAGAATAGATTAGTGGTTACCAGAGGAGAGGGGAATTGGAAGGTGGAGAAAATAGATAAAGGGGTCAATCGTATGGTGATGGTTGATAACTAGACTTGTGCTTCTGATCACTATATAGTGTATACAGATGTTGAATTATAACGCTGTATACCTGAAACTTATATAATAAAATAATTTCTGAAATACAATATATAGATAACTCAAAAGTTAAATAAACTGTTTAAAGAGGATAAAAAGTGGAAATATTTCCCAGAACACTTGTTGAGCTAGAATAGTGTTGCTACCAAAACAGGAAAAGGAGAGTGCCAGAAAAGGAACATTACAGGGCACTCACATATGTGAATGCAAAATCTAGAGTTGTTTTTTTTAAACGACCAAGTCGTTTTATCTTAGGAATGCAAATTCGATGTAATATAGAAACTGTATTAAAACGTACTAAGTTACATGAATAAATTTAATCTGGTGTTTAAAGATGATGCTCCTCAAGATTTAAGGGGCACGCAATGCATCTGGGGATCTTCTTACATGCAGATTCTGATTTAGTAGAGCTGAGGTGGGCTTGATACCCTGCATGTCTATCAAATTCCCTGGTAAGACTAATGCTGCTGGTCTATCAATTACATTTCAAATGTAACAATGTGGACGACTGTCTTTGAAGGAATAGATTTTTGTTCTCAGGAACATCTCCCCACCTCCATTCTAGAATATAAACACTATCTTATCCAATCCTTATTTAGTTTCATCTCAGGTATTTTCCTTAAGCTAGGCCCTGGGTTACACACTTCTTAGATTCATTTAGTGAGCTTCTGGAACGATTAGTCAACTTTGAAGGGGAAAAACCCCCACTGTTATTCATTTCAATAAATGCAGAATAACTACTTAATAAAATGTGATACCTTCTTGATAGAAACTCAAAGAAAACAGTGCATATAAGGGACTTCCTTAACTTCAAAAGGGGATTTACTAAAAGGGTATGATAAATGTTATATTTAGTAGTGCAGCTATTAGAGGCAATTGCTATAATGTCAGGAAGAAAGCAAAGATGTGTATTTTCAAGGTTTGGGTTCAAGAGTGAGTTGGAGGACAGAGTCAGTACAGGGAGACAACGTGAAGAAATAAAGCTGAAAAGAAACAGAAGAAAAATGACTGCCTTATAATGATTTCTAATTATATGATTATGTAGAAATCCAAGTAAATCAAAAGATTAATTAGAATTAATATATGAGTTTTAAAAAGTTGCTGAATATAAGATCACTATAGAAACATTAATTAAATGTTTAAACACAGAGGCACACAAATAAAAAATTGATTAGACACTATTTATAATGGGAACAAAATAGAGTTTGTGGGAATGACTGTACAAAATCTGTAGGAGATTTACAGCAAAAATAAGATTTTATTGAAAACGAAAAAATGAGACCTAAATAAATGGAAGCACGTTACACGTTCATGGGTGGAAAAATTCAACATCACAAATATACCAGTCTATAAAATCATTCTATAAATTTAATTTAACAGAACTCTACTCAAATTCCCAAGAGAATTTTCCATGGTATTAGACATTAATTTTAGAAAGATAAACAAGAAATAACCAAGATGAATTTGAAAAGCAAGATAGGAAGACTCATCCTACTAGATAGCAAAACATATTTCAGAGCTACAGTAATTAAGACATTATATATGTGTCCAAGAACAGACAAATGGACCAGTGGAACAGAAGCCCCAGAAAACAAATTATGTGGAATCTGGATTTAGGGAATAATGGACATTGCAGGTTCTTGGGGACTCAATAGATGTTGCTGGGACCTCATTTGCAACCATACACAAAAATCAATTTCAGGCTGATGTAACAGCTAGATACGAGAAGAAAAGCTTTTCATTTTTAGAATACAAACATAAGAGAGTGTGTTTATGTGCTTCTTGTAGAAAATTATTTTTATGCTAATATATATATACATATATGTATAATTTTAGTTAATTAAAACAAAAACTGAAAAACTTCTTTACCCCTCCAAAAATCATAAAGTGAAAATGCAAATCAAAAATGTTAAGATTTGCAAAAATGACTGGCAAAAATGTTAAGATCCAAGTAAAATGGGTATTAAGCACGTCTTTATGCTTTATTATTCATTGGTGTTCTATATATTTGAAATCTCCATATCATAAATGTTGATAGCGATTTTCATAGTGTTTGCATTAAAACATACACAAATTTCCTTACTCCATGGTTGATATATTCAAACAATGTACTGTCACAGTGTCTTATTTTATTTTATTTTTTATTAGTTTCAGGTATACGAAGGAACATAGTGATTAGACATTTATATACCTCACAAATCAATAACCCCAATAAGTCTATTATCCCTCTGACACTAGAGTGTCTTTTGAAAAGAGGCCAGTTTTCCATGATTTCTTTTCCCTCTTTATGAATATGCTCAGTAAATAATATACATCTTCAGGTCATCTCCAGGTGTCAGCAGATTTGTGGACACTATTTGACAACAGGCTCCTGACTCTCAGTGCTCTACTTACCACACCACATTTTCTTAATACAGTAAATAGTATGGAATGAAACAGAAATCACAGCCTGCAAAACTGTACTATATAACTCTCCAAACACATAAACTCTACCAAACCAAGACACGCAACACAAACAATCTAAACTGAAGTTGTTCTATTACCAGATCATTCAGATCCTTATTTCAAAAATAAAGTCATAGAATAGACCAAATTGATTTATGTTTACAATATTTGTTAATCTCAGCTCAGTCCCCTGTTCACTAACTTCTGCCCTAAAACTGCTCACTGGCTAGCTTCAGCTACCAGAGCCCGGAAAATTGCCCTTTCCTAACTCTGTGCCCTTCTGAGATTCTCTCAAGGTGTTGTTCTCTCTTGCTCAGAAAATTCAATTAACCAGTTTTGTATGATCCACAGGCTTCCCTGGCCATGTTTGAATGTGCAGGAGCAAATATGGAGTTTGCCCTGTCCCCTGACACACTTGTCCCCTGCTGAATGGTCACTCAGCATCTCTTGCTGCTATTCTATTTTAAGCCCCCAGCTCTGAACTTAGTAAACCCCTCACATATTTCTAAAGGGAGCATGTTCATTCATTCCTCAGGTTTTTGTCACTTCTGCTCCTGCAGCTGTAATACTCTTCCCTCCTTTGCTTTCCACACTGACTCCCATTCTTTTCTCAGCCCAGGTGGTTCTTCCTCTGGGAACCTTTTCTGGTCCCTCTACCTGAGGTGGTAAGCCCTCAGTTGAGCTCCCATTGTGCCTCACACTGACCTATATTTCCATTTTCTGTTTTCTTCTCCGTCTTTCCCACTAGATCAGTAGTTCTCTTCCATGACTACATATTAGAAACACTGGAGAACTTTTAAAATGTTGCCTTCTTGGTATGGGGTATGGCCTGGGTATTTGGACTTTTAAAAGCACACAGGGGATTTTAATGTTGAACTAATATTGAAAATCACTGAATTAGCTAATAGCCAGTGAGCTCTTTGATTGCAGAAGTTACGTTATGTGCCATTGGAGCTTTAACACCTAACACAGTGCTGGACACTTAGTTTGTGTGTGTGTGTGTTTTTGTTTTTGTTTTTTAAGCCAATGGAAGGCAACTGTGGAGAACTACGTTCTGATTCTGATGTAAAGTACCCCACCAGCTTGCTATGTCACTATATTTGGCAACAGTACTTGGCAGTAATTCCCAAAACGATGACTGTAACTCAATTATAGAATTATCACAATTTTTATAGCTATCGATTTCATATTTCAGTCTCTCTTGCTGCAGTACTGTGAGTTCTATGAGGGGAGAGTCTACACCTTATTTATTTTTATATCTCCAGAGCCAAGAGCAGTTCATGACCTACAAAATGTCTCAAAAATTTGTGCTTAACTGATTTAACAGACCATAAATTGAAAGATCTCTGTTTAAATTAATCAACAAAAGCCTCAAGAGGGCCCGCAGAACTGTGTACCATCCCACTAGCTCATTCACTGTCCCACTCCCCAAGATGATCATTTTATACCTTCTCCTCTCTTCAACTTCTTACATTCCCTCCACCACCCTCAAATTGGCCTCGTGACCTAACTTGTTACTGCACTGAAAAACTTAAAACTGTGTGGAAGAGTACTTCGTAGACTCGCCCACCCTCCTTCCACCTGCCAGCATTGGTACCCACAGCGGTCTCCAGTCAGCACCAGCTCCTGCAACGTCTAATTAGGCCAGGACATCACTCATGTGTCTCACACGCTCCTACAGGCCATTTTTGCTCTCCCTTCTGAATCGTTCCCATCAACATACAAATGTGCTGCTGAACCTTCCATTTAAAAAATACAGCCATTTTAAAAATTAAATTTATTGGGGTGACTGGTTAATAACATTATGTAGGTTTCAGATGTACAATTCTGTAATATATCATCTGTATAATCATTGTGTGTTCACCACCCAGAGTTAGTTCTCCTTCCGTCACTATATCTTTGACCCCTTTGACCCCTTTACCCTCTTCTACCTTTCCGCCTCCTGGCTTGCTCTCTGGCAACCACTAAACTGTTGTCTATGAACCCTGATATACTGCTGGTGGGAATGTAAACTGGTGCAGCCGCTGTGGAAGACAGTATGGAGATTCCTTTTAAAAATTAAGAATAGAATTACCATATGGCCCAGCTATCCCTCTTCTGGGTATCTACTCTAAAAATTTGAAAACGTATATCCATAAAACAGCCTTTTAATTTACCTTACTTCTGTCATTTCTTTGCTCCCTTCTTTAGGAAAAAAAAAAAGTCCTTAAAAAAGTTGTCTATTTCATTGCTCCTGTTTATCTCTTCATAGTCTCTCTTCAGTTCTCTTCAGTCAGGCTTTTTTTTTTTTTAATTAAATTTATTGGGGTGACAATTGTTAGTAAATTTACATAGATTTCAGGTGTACAATTCTGTATTACATCGTCTATAAATCCCATTGTGTGTTCACCACCCAGAGTCAGTTCTCCTTCCATCACCATATATTTGATCCCCTTTACCCTCATCACCCACCCCCCACACCCTTACCCTCTGGTAACCACTAAATTATTGTCTGTGTCTATGAGTTTTTCTTTCTCATTTGTTTGTCTTGTTCTTTTTGGTTTATATACCACATATCAGTGAAATCATAGGGTTCTATGCTTTTTCTGTCTGACTTATTTCACTTAGCATTATACTCTCAAGATCCATCCATGTTGTCACAAATGCTCCTATATCATCTTTCCTTAAAGCCGAATAGTATTCCATTGTGTATATGTACCACAACTTCTTTTTTTTTTTTTTTTTCATAAATTTATTTATTTATTAGTTTCAGGTGTACAAAACAAGGTAATACTTAGACATTCATCATTTATATCCCTCACACTGTGAACCCCCCTCCCCCATCCACCATCCCTCCGACCCCACACCGAACCATCACATTATATATATAAAATTATAGTTGGCATTCATTAATGTCCAGCCTCTGGTGTCCAATGCCATGATCAGGTATCCACAGCATCCCTGAGGTGGTCTCCCAAACAGGACGCATGCCCATCGGATACCCAACAAAATCTCCACAACATTATAGAATACCTTCCCCAAATTAATTTTCAAAAAAAAAAAACAAAAACAAAAAAAAAAACCCCGAGGCCATCTTGTGGTCACCAGCTGCCTCCAAATCCCTTCACCTTTCCCCTTATCCCCAACCCCCTCCCACACACCCATCTAACCACTCTCGGTTTTTTCTCTGCGTCCCCAAAACTGTCTCTGATTAGTTCATTCACATAGTCTTTTCTTTAGATTCCATATATAAGTGAGATCATATGGTACTTGTCTTTCTCTTTCTGACTTATTTCACTTAACATAATGTTCTCTAGATCCATCCATGTTGCTGCAAATGATAAGATTTCTTTCTTCTTTATGGCTGCGTAATACTCCATTGTATAAATGTACCACAGCTTCTTAATCCAGTCATCTACCGATGGGCATTTCGGTTGTTTCCATATCTTGGCTATTGTGTAAAGTGCTGTACCACAACTTCTTTATCCATTCATCTATCGAAGGACATTTTGGTTGTTTCTATGTCTTGGCCACCGTTTTTTTACTCTCACTATTCATCTGAAAATGTTCTCAAGGTTTCTGTTGAATGCCCTGCCCCCAAATGTAATGGTAACTTCTCAGGCCTCATCTAACCTAACCTATCAGCAGCATTTAGTCATTCAACCCTCCCTAATCTACCTGCTTCACATGACATCCACTGTCTTTGTTTTTCTCCTGTTTCACTGGCTGTTCTTTACAGTTCCCTTCTCTGTGTCCTCATTTTCTCTTCTACTCCTTAATATTGGCATGTTCAAGGACTCAATCTTTATCCCTTTCCTCTATTCTCATTCACTTCCTTGGGGACCCCATTTGGTCTCATGGCTTTAAGTAGCATCTCTATGACAACAACATCAAAATGTGTATCTTTGGTACAAATCTGAACTATAGAAGTGAATATGCAATTACCTGCCCTTCAATTATCAGCCTATGCCTGATAGACACAATAAACTCAGCATCTTCAAAATGAAACTGCTGCCCTACCTCCAAACATGAGGCACTCATAGCCCATCTCAACTTATGGCAAGTCTATCCTTCCAGTTGTCCAGGCCAAATGTCTTGCTATCATACATGCTTCTTCCCTCCCTCTCACACTCGAAATTCAGTCTATCAGAAAATCATATTTTCCTACCTTGGAACTATATCCAAACACTGATCACATCTCACTAGCTGCACGGCTACCATGTTGGCCTGGGCCACCACTATCTCTTACATGCATTATTACAATAGTTTTCCTATTGTTCTCCCTGCATCCACAGTTACCCATACCCACCCAAATACAGTCTTAACACTGCAGCGAAAAATTCATGATGCTTTTCAATGTACATTCTGTGCAAAACCCTGCAGCGGCTGTCAATTTCTCTCAGAGTAAAAGCCTATCGCCTTACCGTGACCTATAAGTCTCTTCTTTTTTAGCTTCCTGTTATCTTTATTACCTTGACTCCTACAATATCCCTGGGCTCACTTTGCTTCAGCCACTGACTACCTTGCTTCTCATTGAGCATGCCCAGCATTCTCCTTAGGGCTTTTGTGCTGGCTGATTCCTTGCCTGGACTATTTTTTCCCTTGACGTCTACATGATTCATTTCCTCACCTCCTTCAAATATTTGCTCTAGTGTCATCTTATGAGTGATGCGTACTCTGAATACCCTGTTAAAACTGCAACCTGCCCCAGCCCTGAAACTTCCAATCCTTAACCCTTTTCTGTTTTTACCCTATCTTAGTATCTTAAAACATAAAACATGATTTACTTACTTATTACATTTACCATTTATTGCCTCTTCACTTATCCATCTTGATAATCAAAACGTAAGCCCCTATTTTTTATCCATCCAATTCCAGTATATCCTATCAGACCAATTTGAGTGTGTATGTTGTATTGAGGCCCACACATAAACACATACACACAGTCATGTATATTTTAACTTGCTTTCGCCTGTTCCATATTTTCACACTGACCACTTTCCTATTGACCATTCATCCTGGCATTGAACTAAGCACTTTAACTACACTATCTCCAATCCTCACAACACGGTTGAAAGATAGATATGATTATTTCCATTTTAAATATGCATAAAATCCAACCCAGAGCGATTTATTAATTTTAAATACAACCAATAAACCAGAGTCAGGGGTTGATTCCAATGCTTTTCAGTCTAAAGCCACTGCTCTGATTTTTCACCTTTTACTGGCCCCATAAGAATGCAGAAGACAAACAAGCCTGGGCATTTCATTTTACTATTTCTGCATTTCCCACCAGTACTTAATATAATATAGGATATTCCTTCCGGATCTTTGATCCTATGTGGCTAGATTCCTGACACAGATGACAGAGTCCGCCTTCCTGGATGTGTAATAACTGAGCATGCTCACAGTTTGGTGCAGTCCACGCCCCGCCCACTGCTGCTGTAATGCTGGAACCAGGTCTCCCTTCCCACTACCTGATGTAAAAATAAATAAATAACTGTGAAAAAAATTCAATCTCCTTTTGGAAGCACTAAATCCCCTCTCCTTTCCAGATGGCTGGGAGATTTCTCCCAGGTGGTAAATATATTATTAAGAACTCATTTCACCGTGAAATTGACTATTCAAAACACAGACAGAAGTTAATATATTAGGACAACCTGTCTGAAAACCCACGTTAGAGAAAATTTATTTTTGTTTAATATAAAACCTGGTATTATACACGACCTCTTTCTAGCTTCCACTGTTAAACTCATCCCCAGACAGAACACCTGTTCGAATGTAAGGGAGCGCCACCACCCAGTCCTATGTCCCGGGTAGAACCCACCCTATGTCATGGCAGTTAATGATGATGGGTCTCAAGTCACATTACACATGGCCCCCAAGTAACTTTTTCCACCAGTTTAAAAATCCTTTTCTGGGCTTGTTCTAGGTTGGCCTTCGAACTAATGATTAAGGGCCATTCTGGGCTAATGTAGTGGAAGAATTAGCATCACTTAGGGGTGATGGGTTCCATCGTCAGAAAAACCATAACGATCACGAAAGAGTAAAGGGGCTCTCAACAAGGATCAATTGGTTGTGAAGCTCCTAAACATTAACTCATTCATGCCTTGTTGATTCACTCTTTAATAACTAGGTTGATTTCTTAGATTATAAAGACAATTACTGGAACAAGTTACAGTCTATCAGTAAACACCTACATTATAATGAGAACAGTGTTTTCGGATTTATACACTCTGTTAGAAAACCCAACTTACAGAGTCTCTAATTACTTAATTGAGGGAGTAAGGGTCATAGAAGGCATGACAGAGGGAGTGCCTTTTTCAAATAATCCTGGAGGAGGAGTAAACTTCATAAAAGCCTGTGTAGAAGTGCTTATCTCTGAAGGGGTCCCCACCTACCCAAATCTTGACACCAATATGGCTCAAAAACACCTACTCGTTCCCCACCAGAGTTTTCACATGTTAATATATATGTGCTTTCTTCTGTACCCTGATCCTTTTGTTTTGAGTTTTGTCCAGAAACTAAAATTTAAAAACAAAATGCAAAATATTTCATAGCTTATACTAGGGAATGTTTGGGTTCTCCATAAGCCTCACAAGAGACTTCTCTTTTGTTTTAAACAGCATCCTTTCAGGAGTGACAGATTTATTAGTAATCATGCAATGAATTTGTTATGTATCATCAGTAGCAAAATCAAACTGACACCTAAATAATGTCTATTAAAGAATTTCTTAATTTAGTCAATTATTTTGATCCATTTAATTATTCGCTTAGACAAGAATTCATTCAAACTACTACCTAGATTTCTTTTTTTAAAAAGCAGTTCCAGAGTAATTAGTAAACCAGTAATTAATAACCCCCTGAGGAATGAAACCATTTTTCACATTTTTAAAGTAAACACAACATCCCTTATCAGGTAACTGACTTCTGCAGTGACTCAATAAAGAACCATCCACTCATAAAATGGAGAGAACCATACAGGGGAGATCATGGTCACTAAAACATCATTTTAAATGAGTTTGAATTCCCAGGCTCAGATAAATCACATATTAGTATAGATATGGGGAAAAATACTTATTAATGTGATTTAGAAAACATTAATTCATCCTTTCATTCACACATCAAGCATTCATTGTCAGCTTACTGAGTTCCAGACATAGTGCTGTGCAGTGGCATATGCAAATGAGAATTTCCTTCACAATTATTTTAATGTATTCACTATTTAAATCCAGAAAGATTTACAAAGGGTTTACAAAAATCTAAAAGTAAGAATTCTGCCCCGGAGAAGCTCTGAAACATACAAACAAACAAAAAGATTCCATGAAAAACTTTGCAAACCAGAAGAAGAACCAGGAATGGAAGGTGGTAAATATCTTAGTTAATTTCAAGGAAAGTTTTATGGGAGTATAAGATACCTATAGAAAAAAAAAGAACACAGCATATGTAAGTGCTGCATGACAAAAATATTCATATATTCACAGTGAATACATCTGCATTGCAGCACCTGTTGAAGAAGTGGAACCTTACCCATACTCAGAATCCCCTCTCTTGACCGCTACCCATCTGTCTCTCCAAAGGTAACACCATCTTGACTTCCACCTACTGGTTAGTTTTTGCCTGTTTTTGTACTCTATGGAAACAATCACTTGTTATGAATTCTTCAGTGTCTGATTTCTTTGATTCAATATTGTATTTGCGAAATTCATCCATGTTATGTATAGTTTGTCAGTCTCAGTGTTTTATAACATTCCATTGGATGACTATGTCTCAATTCAGATATCCATTTAACTGTTCACATTTGAGTTGCTTCCAGTTTGAGGCTAAAACAAATAGTGCAGTTATGAACATTTTTGTAAAATTCCTTTTGGGGCATGTATATATCTATGCTTGGGAACTTATTCTGTCTGTAGCAATTTAGATTCCCAACAGCAATGTAGGAGAGGTCTAGTCAGTCTATACCCTCACCAGCACTTAGTATGGTCAGTCTTTTTAATTTCTGCCCTTCTCATGAATACATAGTAACATATCACTGTGGTTTTAATTTACATTTACCTAAGGATTAGTGGAGTCCAGTTTCTTTATAAATTATTGATCATTTTGTGAAGTGCCTTTTTAAATATTTTACCCATTTCCATTGGATGTCTTTTTATTTTTGATTTGTAGGAGTTGTTTATACATTATAGATGTCTTTTGTCAGTTATATATATACTAAGAATATCCTAAATGCTCAGACTAGGGAACTTAGAACCACTCCCAACAACATTCTAGATGGCATATGTCATAGCGTCCATACATACACACATATATTTGGAAATTGTCATTTGCCATTTTGCATGGGTAAGGTGGGACTTGTTCATTAAACTTTGCACTATCACCGGTACCTTAAAGACAGAGAAATGGCTCCAGATATGAGCCCAGAGAGCTATGGAAAGTCTAAGTAAAAAACAAAGAACAGGTATCTACTATCCCCTAAAGTCTTACATTTTTCTTATAATACATTTAATCTCCAATTTAGTAAACCACATAAGGGCAGACATTTTTGCAGATCATGTTTGCTACCTTATTCCTCTGTGTTGAGAACAATACTGAGCACTTAATAAGAACGCAAAAGATGTTTGTTGAATGAAAAAAAAATGATCAGGGTCACAATGACAGTTACTTCTCTCAGAGAATTTTAGCTGCCTAATATCCACCAGTAATGAACATTAACTCCATCTTACTTCTTAGATATTAAAAAAACAAATACAGAGCCTTTCCATTGTGATCACAAAACATGGTGAATGCTGCTGCCGAATGCCATCCAATGGAAAGGCAGAGATCTTCAATACAGGAAGCAGCACCTCGAACCTTAGTAACAGTGTGTGACAAATTTAAACTTCTTCGGTGCAGTCAGTCAGGGGTGAGGTACGGTTTAGAGAAGGTGTGTTTTAAAGTGTGCTGTACATCATCCTCCATCATGACAAAGCTCCATGTCACACAGCACTCTTGGTATGCGGTAATTTCTGTCCAATAAAAACATTATGGCGTGTCCTCACCCACCTTGTTCCCTGGATCTGGCACTGTGCAATTTCTGGCTCTTCCCCAAAGTCAAAATGATTCAGGACACTGAGGCAGACACGACAGTGCATCTAAAGACACTCATGAAAAAAAGACTCCAGAACCGCTTCAAAATGTGTCAAGAATGATGGGATAAGTGTGTTCAAAGTGAGGGGGAGTATTTTGAGGGGGATTAATGGCCATGTGTCTTTTACTGGAATAATGTTTTTGTTTTTTTTGATTTAAATATTCACCGTATTTTTTTTATCACACCTCATATGTCCGATGGGCTGCAATGAGGTGACTTAAATCATGGCCTATGAAGCAAAACCGCCTACGTTTGGATGCTGGCTCTAGTACTACGAAGCTACGTGAACTGGGTTAAGTTATATAACCTCTCTGTGCCTCAGATTCCTCATCTGTGAAGTACACATAATAATACCACTTATCCCACTGTGTTGCCGTACAGATGAAATAAATTAATATGTGTGAATGATTTACAGGAAGCTTGACCGACAGTAATTGCTCACTAACTAAGTAGTATGATGATGATGTTGACAGTAAAGCTCTCTGTGGCCAGTTCCCATCTATGTTACTCAAATCTACTACCTCAAACACATTTCCTACCACATGGTAAGGATCCAATAAATGGTTGTTGACTGAATGAAAGATGAATCAGTAATTAGTTAGAGGCAGAAACTGTGAAATATGTCAAACAACAATGGGACATGTAAGTCATAAAGAGGATCATAGGTGTGGAAGATAGTGGAGAGTAAGAGTGAGAAGGGAAGAGGTGCTAAGCCTGATCATTAAGGAATTTCAAACTTTACAAGCTTGCTAAAGGAGCATGAGTATAGTGGGCTCTGAACCCCCTGTTCTGAGTAGCTCAAAGGCAGAGAAATAAAGTGAGATAAAACAGAGGTCAGTGAACAAAGACAAGGCAGAGGATGTCAGGATGAAAATGAGAATACGTATACTTAATGTTCTCCCTCCCTCACCCCATCCTCATACCAGGAGGCTATGTAAGCTTTCTAGAAGAGATCAATCCCAAGTAGAAAAGGTGAAGACAACAGAGTAGAGAAGGGAACAAGGGGGAGTTAATAAAATGTCAGAGAAAAAACCTTGGAAATCATTAGATGAAGATTTCTGTCACTGAGCAAAATAGAGTCTTGAAACAGAAATTGAGTTATTATAGGAAGAAAAATGACGTTACCTTTTTTGCGTAATGGAGTTTATGCCCTTGAATTTTGCCCCACCTTATGTTTAACAGCTAGACTACACTACCTCCCTGGGAGAAAGAAAGCAGACCTCCTTTCTTAGGACACAGGCATGAATGGAAAAGGTGAAGCAAGAAGGAAAACCAACTAAGAGACAACTGAGTGTTCATTTCACTGAATGCTATTTTTTAAAGGCCTGAAGTCACAATGCATTATTTAGCCTTGACAGACACCTTCTAACTCACATGTAAAGTGAGAGAGGCCCACAGTGCACAATTAGCCCTGCCTCACCACCATGCCTAGCATCAGTTTAGATGCTGAGAGGTGAGAGCTTTACTGCTAAGTGAAGCCTATTGGAAAAGCCTGGAGTTTGAAGATTGGCAGATTTTTATCCAGATCATGGCTCTGCCTTTGATAACATGTGGATGTGAGTAAATATTTGACAGTAACCTATTAACACTCAATTTTCTCATCTATAAAACAAATAAAATAATATCTATCTAACAACATGGATGTAAGGATCAAAAATCATATATTGTATTTAGAGCACCCCCACCCCCCAAAAGAGTGTGTATGTAGCTGGCTCTCTCACGTGGTGACAATTGCTAGATTTGAAGTTGTGCTCATAGTATAACATGTTACTTTAAGACCTTTTCTTCCAGTTAGGAGCATGGGTCTGGAATCAACTGCGGTTCAAAACATCCTTCTGTCACTTACTAGCTGTGTGACCTTGGGCAAATTCTATAAACCTCTCTGTGCTGTAGTTTCCTTCCCTATAAAATGGGGATAAATTAGTATCTACTTCATCAGGTATTCTGAGGATTAAATGAGATAACATGTGTGAAGCACTGGGTACATTTCCTGGAGTATATTAAATGTCAGCCAATGTTAGCTACTGGTAGCAATAATAGAAATACTGAATTACTCGTGCTGACACACAGAATGAATGCTGGCACATAAGTGCTCAAACTCAGGTCCATTTGGTTGCAAAATCCATTCTTTTTACTGTGCCACAATTCTTAAATAAAAAAGTGGTAAAGATACCTGAAGGAAACAGCTGAACAGGTATAATTTAATACATTTTGGTAAGAATTATATTTACTCGTATAAACTCCTGGTCAATATATAGCTGATAGCATAAATTTTGTAAGCTTAATATTTTCTGGGCTAGTTACTATCAGAGAAAAATTTCACTCTATGGGTATTAACTATAATTCTAATCCTGCCATCTCATAAATATTTTGTTCACTCTATGAGCAAAAGCAAATTAGTTCAGAATTACTAAATAAAAAAAAAACATCATTATAACAGATACCTTACAACAGAGCAGCCTAAATTATATTTGAAAATTAGTTTATCATTTGTATTTCACTGAACATTTTTCAAAGTGTTCTCATATGTGTATTTGTGCACACAAGTATGCATGTAAGTGTATATGTGTGTGTGTGTGTGTGTGTGTGTGTTTGTACAAACACACATACATACATTCACTTTCCTCCACTGATTTCCAAAGCATTCTTGAGAAGGAGCTCCTATTATCTTCTTTGCTTTATAGCCAAGGAAACTAGTGCTTGGAAAATCTTAATAAATCATCTGAGGCTGCAGAATTAGTAAGTGAAGAGTTCGAACCTCTGATAGCAGATTTTGTTCTGGGTTTCCCTGCACTATATTGCCTTATATCCAAGTTGAGGGTGAAGTCAAAATTAATTTTCATAGGCCATTGAGATTTATCATAACAAAATATGTCCTATATTGGGATTAAAAATAAAGCTCATAGTAAGTTCTTTACTGCTTCTGAGTCTATAGAATCATAATTCTTTTTTAGCATCAAAGAATAAATATATAGGTCAAATCCTCCTCAGGGCATCCATTTTTGTTTTTTCTTAGAAGTGAGGTTTCTTTGTAATGATTGCTTTGCCAAACATCACATGCTCAGTCCCCTGGCTATTTAGTCTGAATTTGGTCTCTCAGACTCTGACATTGAGTTAGCAGGTGAAAAAATTACTCTGAACTCATGAGTGAATAGAGGAAGCATCAGGCATACATATGACCTCTGCTTTTTTTCTTCCTCTAGCATCTAGAATTTGACATGAATGTTTATACTTGTGTTTGGATGTGTGGCTTGTTTTGATGGGTATTTTGGGAGTTTGAGTAGGTTTTCAAACAAAGGGTTTTTTGTTTTTGTTTTTGCTTTGTTCATCCATTTGTATACAGAAGAGTCTTCCTCTGTAGGAGAATTGAGTAATATTGACTTTTCACATATATATGTACTAGAAAATCAGACCGTTCTGTTCTCTACCTTCATTACATAGATTAATTTGGGGATCCTTTATGCTTTCATGAATATTTAAGGGACTCCTATAAACCCTGAGATAATCTGAACATTAGTCTCATCTGAGAGCAGTCAAGTAAAATTCATTCTCTTTAATTTAGGTCTAGAGGGAGAGTAACTGTGACCTAATTTTTGCTGAAAAGTCATAGTATAAATACAATTCCAGAATGCTCTCCTCTGGAGCTCACAGAGTGACTTCCCTAGGGCAAGTTATTGCTACACAAACTGTGAAGACCCCTGGAAAGTCTGCACATTTACAACTTTGAGAGTGGGAAGCTTTTAGTGGCCTGAACCCTGTAAACACTGCCCAGATCCCTGACCTCCTGGAGACTTGGAGAAGTCACCAGAGTGGGGCAGGGACTCCTATTAGAGTTCACACACAGGTTCAGGCCTCTGCTTTGTCTATTCCCAGTTGAGTGGACTGGACACATCATCTAATCTCATGGCAGAGTTGGCTTGTCCGTATAATGGGGTGTTAGTGCTTCCTCATGATTGTGACAGGCCTTCAAAGGGATTAATTTGGTATTATGCTTTGTAAGCAATAGCAAACTATGAAAATGCCATTCCTTTATTAATTTTTTATAGATGTAGATATCAAAAGAAGCCCTCTAACATCTTGGAAGCTACTATTTTCAGTTAAAGAAATGAGTCCCAAATAGGAAAAAGGTTTCCTCTGAAATGATAGGATCAGCGCTCTGGGAGTTCTAATCACCAGTATTGAGATTTAGGTAAAGGGATGATTAAGGATGTTACATACCTTGAGTTTTGGAAGAAAGTGTGTGTGTGTGTGTGTGCACGTGTGTGTGTGTGTGTGTGTGTAGAAAGAGAGAGGCAGAGACAAAGACAGAGAGACAGAGGCGGTCATAGTAGGATGGTCGCCATGAGGCTAAAATGAACCTTTTTGCAAGCTTTATTTTTTTATGGTTAATTGCTGACTAGTTTCAAATATAAAAGTGAGCTTTAGATGTTCTAATACTTTGAAAGGTTAATAGAAACTAGGGTAGTCCAAAGAACTGAGAGGAAAAAGAGAAACGAAAAGAGTAAAAGTTGCATGGATTGAGTTGGTATGTAGGTAGTCTATGAAACATATGAAAAGGACATTTGATGATCAGAATCAGATCCCAGTGGTGTTGGTGGTGATGATGTGGATAATTGTGTGGATGGTGGTGGTAGTGATGATGGTGACGATAGTGACAGTGTTGATGGTAGTGGTGGTGACAATCATGCAAACAATAATAACAGCGGACATCTCTTGAGCACTACTATGGACAAGGTTGTGATAAGTGCTTTACATGAATCCTTTCATTTAGACCTAAAAACAGCCCTGTGAGGTCTTTACAAAGGAGGAAAACAAGACATGGAGAGTTTAATAGCTTGTCAAGGGCACATAGCTATGTGCTGAACTAGCAATTTGAACCCAGGCCATTTGACACCAGAGCCTAGCCATTTTGCAATTCTGCTCAGAAAGGACAAAAAATTAAGGGCCATACACTAGATAAATCTGTTCCAATGGAAAACTGGTGTATGTGTCAATGCATGAAATGGGAGGCCTAGAGAGTATATCACCTAATGATGTTAGGGGATTTCTTAAAGCACAGATGAGCATTATCTTAAAAGTAGAAAAGGATGAACTTAGAAATTAGGGTGGTAACTGTCCATAAAATTTGATCATTGTGTTAGAATGTGGCAAGCCAAATTAAGTAATGACATCCGATATCTATAATTTACCTATCTGTACATTTCTTGAAATTCAATATAACCATTCAAAGTGAAAATAGATTTTTGTTCCACTCTTAGCTAACCTACTAAGATTGGGTTATACTGTATAATCACAGTGGAGGAGTGCGATAGAGAGAAAACGGTGTGGTTCCATGGTTTCAGATTTTTGAGAAAATACAGGCCATTGAAAATGGGTTCATTAGGGACGAAATGACAGGCAAGTTGTTGTCAATAGCAATGAATTCTGAATTTTCCTAGTCACTTCACTCATCTTTCCTTGCTGTTCTATAATCCTTTCTCCACAATACAGTCATAATGATCATTTGCAATTCCATTGCGTACAACCCACATGGCTCCCCGCTGCCCTTTCCCACCTCTGCCAGGAAGGCTTGCTACCTCCATGATTCACGTGGCCAGATCCACCTAATTTCTAAAACTCTCTGTTTGTATATTACCCAAAATCTCTATAAATAAAAAGTCTCTCCTTTTCTTTTCTTTTCTTTTTTTTAAGGAGACAAAATGTATATGTTTAAAGTAGTAATCTGAGTTCTATTTTCATTAACCAATACCAGGCAGTTAAATAGGTGTCTAGTTTTATGAATATAAACTAATATGTGCTTGTTACATAAAATTAGAAAACTAAAAAATTATTTAAAAAAACAAAATTAACCTGGTAATCACTGTTAACACTTTAGTATATTTTCCATAGACATTTTTTTTAATCAAAAATTTTTGCAGGACTGGTGCAGCCACTATGGAAGGCAGTGTGGAGGTTCCTCAAGAAATTACGAATAGAATTACCATATGACCCAGCAATCCCTCTCCTGGGTATCTACCCAAACAATCTGAAAACATTTCTCTATAAAGACACGTGTACTCTAATGTTCATTGCAGCTTTGTTTACGGTGGCCAAGACATGGAAACAACCAAAATGTCCTTCGATAGATGAATGGATAAAGAAGTTGTGGTATATATACACAATGGAATACTATTCGGCATTAAGGAAAGATGATATAGGAGCATTTGTGACAACATGGATGGATCTTGAGAATATAATGCTAAGTGAAATAAGTCAGACAGAAAAAGCAGAAAACCCTATGATTTCACTGATATGTGGTATATAAACCAAAAACAACAAAAGAACAAGACAAACAAATGAGAAAGAAAAACTCATAGACACAGACAATAATTTAGTGGTTACCAGAGGGTTGGGGGTGGCGGGTGGGTGATGAGGGTAAGGGGGATCAAATATATGGTGATGAAAGGAGAACTGACTCTGGGTGGTGAACCCACGATGGGATTTATAGATGATGTAATACAGAATTGTACACCTGAAATCTACGTAAATTTACTACAATTGTCACCCCAATAAAAAAAAAAGAAAAATTTGCAGTCCAAAATTCAGATATTTTGTTATCTTTTTATTTAAAAATATGGCATGATAACTTTATAAATTTATTACCTATCATTGAAATTCTATTTTCAAGGATTGAAAAACAAAATTATATGAATATACCAAAATTATTTATTCAACTTATTAGAATACATTACAACTAGAATTATTTTAAACTATGATAAGTGATACTGTGCTTATTTCATATACATACATGTATATAAAATTTTACATCTTTGATTATCATCTTAGAATAGGTTCCTAAAAATCAGATTAAGGAGCCAGAGGGTAAAATATTTTTTTAAAACTCAAAATATATTTTTCCAAATTCCTTTTCTTTTTTTTTAATTTATTGAGATGACAATTGTTAGTGAAATTACATAGATATCAGGTGTACAATTCTGTATTACATCATCTATAAATCCCATTGTGTGTTCACCACCCAGAGTCAGTTCTCCTTCCATCACCATATATTTGATCCCCCTTACCCTCATCTCCCTCCCCACACCCCCCTAACCCTTTGGTAACCGCTCCTTTTATTTTCTGTCATGGCATCTTACCTTCTACCCGTATGACACTTTTTCAACATACCATTACATTTATTAAAATGTGCATTGGTTTTGTTTGCTCTTTATTTTCTGTCTTTCCCAAGTAAACATTAGGAACCTTAAAGGCAGAAATAACATTTTTTTTCGTCCATCAATGTGTATCCAGAGCCCGGTAAAAAGTAGATACTCAAAAACATTTGTGGGATGAATAAGGGAAATAATGGATGCATGCATGAGAGAATGAATGAGAGCACTCCCTGTGAGCACTACCATCTCCAGTCATAAACCAGAGGGACGGAGACTCTCCAGGCTCTATGTGCACACGGACTAGTTGAAAGGCCACTATCCTGTGCCGTGTAAGTGCAGCAACTACATACCCGCATCTACAACCACACTTCTCCTTAGTAGGCGGAGACTGCAGATTCTGGAGCTCACTTCAAAAAGCTCTAGAAATCAAATCAAATCTCTGGCTATTAGTAACCATCACACATCCTCTTACATCTTCTTAAAAGGAACTCTTGAGACTGAACCACTAAACACAAGGTTCTTGTTCCTTTTTACCTCTGTCAGTATCAAAATGAGAAGATCCATCTCCACCCATCCTTTCCACCCCTGGTCTTTGCTCCTCTGTCTTCTACTCTTCTCTCATCCATCAGTTCCATTTAGAATATTTACTCCATTAATTTTTCAATATGTTATGACCAATTCCTTAATTTAGTTGACTGTCCAAACTGTCCAAACCTGAATATCTACTGAGGACACTGCTCTCTTTGCAACCTTAGCTTTATATTCCCTCAAGCTTACAGCTGCTTCAGAGTCTACACATAGGGAAGTGTCTTTCCTGGTTATTATTGTTCCTTCCATACAATTAATCATTCACCTCCTTGTTAAAATTTCTTCTTTGAGTCTCACTCCATTTGTCAATTCCACCTACTTCTCTCCTTATTGCTGGCTCAATAATTTTTTTTGTCCTTCCCTTATTTATCAAAACTGTGAAATCTGCATAACTTATCCAAAACCCTGATTTCTTAGTCCCTGAACTTCTAACAAGCAATAACCATTCTCCCTATTCCACCTCGAGGTTCTACTCCCATAGAGATCACAACCTTTGTCAAAACTTGTAACTGAACTACTTTTGAAATTATTGTCTCAAGCTTCTAATCTCTTGTCATAACATCCTACTATTCAATTTTCATTTTCAATGACTTCCACTAGAAAAATTCTTCAACTTCACTGATATCTCAATATTATATTTTGATATTATATTGAGATCCCCCTAATTTTTCATTTTTTCAAAACTCAACATCTTGTCCACATTGTCTGTTAAATTGTTTGGCTTCTATGGCCCTTTTTGTCAATTAATTATAGTCTTGCCAATATCTCAAACTCCTTTGTCCCCCTGTTTCCTTTGCATTTTTTTCGTATCTTAAACTGGGTAGGAGTCCAAACATGTTTTATCTCTGCTTGCACCTGAGCAGCCAATGTGTCAGGCAGCAGGGCAGATTAATCCCTGAACAAATATGTCATCAATAACCTCTAGTGAATCCCCATTAATGCTTGGAAATCCTCCTCTGTTACTCTGTCCAACCTGTATTCCAACTCTCTTCCATACTCAACTCCCTGTTATTTTATCCATGTAATAACATGAAGTCAAGTGCTAAGTAGATATTTTCCAATTTTTCAAAATTTATCATTCCTTATCTCACATCATTCTCAGTTCAAAGAAATGGCTGTTGTGGTTCCAATAACCTCCTCAAGGGTTTGATCTAAAAGATTCTGCTGTGAAGGACAGGAAAAGAGAAGGAGGGTACTCCTTGACTTATTCTTCTTTCTCAAATAAAACAGGATTGCTACAAAAATTTCTCAGGAAATTGATGGTGCCTGTAATATAAACTAAGTCTTAGAGTTGTCACTCAGTGAATAGTTTGTTGAGTTGCAAGACTTACCTTCCTGAGTTATGTTGTTAAACTGGAAAGATGAGCACTAAGAAGAAATGGAATGGTGTATGATCAGAGGAGGAGATCACAAACAATTCCCTCAAGTTCCAACAGTCCTGGAGACTTATACGTGATGTGTCTGACAGTGTTCAAAAACTATGAGGCGATGGGTGAAAATGCGGCATTGGTACTTACTGGGGACTTCTTCAGATTGGAACAAAGAGTCTAGAACATGTGAACAAAGTCTTGAGTTGCCGTGAACAAAGTCAGGGTCAGCTGGAAGAAGCAATTAATCTCTGGTTCTTAAGGAAGTGTAATAACACCAACTAAGGGAGTTGCTTGGGTTTGAGACTCCACTTGCTGGCCCTGTTAGGTTTCCCATCTGACCTCCCTAAGTCTATAGATGATAAGCTAGATGAGGAGTTAAGACTCACAACTTGGAGTGCAACCAACACTCTGGCAAAGACTGCACTCTTTTTATTTGATTGTATTTTGGTGTGTGTTTTTCCAGCTTTACTGAGAAATAATTGACATTTGAGGTACGACAATTAAATTTGCAAACCATTCCTAGAAAAAGTGCTATATACTTCATTGTTGAATATCATATCACTATAATCACCTTTGAAGTACTCCCCTTGGGAAGCTATGCACCAATGCCAGTGCCTAGTCCACCCTTCAAAACAATTTTGGAACTTTTTTCTGGAATGGCCATCAGAGCTGTCGTCGTATTACCCTTGATGTCCTGAATATCAAAGAAATGTCTTCCTTTCCATATTTCCTTTATATTTGGGTAAAGAAAGAAGCCATTGGGGTGAGATCAGGTGAGTAGGGAGGGTGTTCCAATACAGTTATTTGTTTACTGACTAAAAACTCCCTCACAGACAGTGTTGTGTAATCCGGTGCATTGTTGTGATGCAAGAGCTGTGAATTGTTGGCGAAAAGGTCAGGTCGTTTTCGTCTAACTTTTTCACACAGTCTTTTCAGCACTTCCAAATAGTAAACTCGGTTAACTATTTGTCCAGTTGGTACAAATTCATAATGAATAATCTGTCTGATATCAAAAATGGTTAGCATTGTCATTTTGACTCTTTTGATTTGGACTGACAGAAAATTGTAGTGGAGAATTAGCTACCTTGGTACACCCATGCTTCACCATTAGTGATAACACAGCCCAAAATATCATCTTGCCTCTCCAAAAGTTCTTGACAAACTTCAACTCTCCTTTGCTTTTGTTCATCTGTGAGCTCCTTTGGGACCATTTTTGCACACACCTTTCTCATGTCAAGATTTTCAGTTAAGATTTTCCTAATTGTTTCTCTATCGATGTTTACTTGGTCTGCTATGCTTCTCACAGTCAGCTGACAATTTTGACACACAATTCAATGAATTTTTGCATGTTTTCATCACTTCTGCTCGTTCCTGGCTGCCCTGACCTCTCTTCATCAGTGACAGTCCTCCCCCTCAGAAAAATGTTTAATTCATTTGTACACTGCCATTTTCTTCATGGCATTATCCCCATAAACTTGGACTAGCACGTCACTTCCACTCCACTCTTGCCAAGATTTCACTTGCACTCTTGCCAAGTTTAACAAGAAATTTAATGTTTGTTTGCTGCTCTAATTGAAGCTCAGGCATTCTTGCGATGACACACAAAAACATGCAACAATAATGAATGCCATTCAGCAAGACACTGTCACACAACAACAGCAACACAGCTGTGATACACTGATATACCAAGGTTATGAAACCTTACTGAGCAGTTTGTACAGTGCTGCCAATGAACACAGTGGCAAGTTCGCAAACTTAATTGTCAGACATGGTATATCATTGTATAAATTGAAGGTGCACAATGTGTTGATTCCATACACTTATATATTGCAAAATGATTATCACCATAGTGTTAGCTAATACTCCCACCAGGTCCCATGATTACAATTTAGTTATTGTGGTGAGAACATTTAATACTTACTCTCTTAACAACTTTCAGGTATATAATACAGTGTTAACTATAATTACCGTATTGTACATTCGATCACATGAACTTGTTAATCTTATAACTGGAGGTTTGAACACTGTGACCAAAATCTACCCCTTCCAGACCCTGGCAAACGCCATTCTACTGTTTGATTCTATGTGTTGAGCTTTCATACATTCTATATATAAGTAATAGGATACAGTACTTGTTTTTCTCTAACTTATTTCACTTAGCATAATGACATCAGGGTCCATTCTTGTTGTTGCAAATAACAGGATTTCCTTTTCTTCTCAAGCTGAAAAAATATCCCATCATATGTATATAACACATCTTTAGTCATTCATCTGTTGACAGACACTTAGGATATTTCCATATCATGGCTATTGTGAATAATGTTGCAGTGTATATGGGAGTGCAGAGATCTCTTCAAGATCCTGATTACAATTATTTTTGGATAAATGCTCAGAAGTGCAATTGCTGGATCATATAGTAGTTCTATTTTTAGTTTTTCTGGAATCTTTATACAGTTTCCATAGTGGCTAAACTAGTTTACACTTGCACGAGCAGTACAGAACAGTACACAAGGTGCTATTTTCTCCACACCCTCACCAACATTTGTTATCCCTTATCTTTTTCTGTATGATAGCCATTCTAATAAGTGTGAGGGGATAGTTCATTGTGGTTTTGATTTGTATTTCCCTGTATTAATGATGTCAAGTAACTTTTCATGTATGTGTTGGCTGTTTTGGGAAAAATGTCTATTCAGTTCCTCTACCAATTTTTCCATGTTTGTTTTTTGTTTTTGTTTTTTGGTTTGTTTGTTTTGTTTTTTTTGTTTGTTTGTTTGTTTTACTATAGAGTTATATGTTACTTATGTATTTTGGATATTAACCCCTTTTCAGATATATGTTTTGCAAATATTTTCTCCCATTCCGTAAGCTGCCCTTTCATTTTTGTTATTTTTTTCTTTTGCTGTGCGGAAAATTTTCAGTTTGATGTAGTCTCACTTAATTTGGCTTTTTTGCTGGTGTTTTTAATGCTACATCCAAAAACTTGTTGCCAAGACCAATGTCAAGGAGCTTTTTTTCCTGTTTTCTTCCAGGAGTTTTATTGTTTTAGTTCTTATGTTTTAGTCTTTGCTGCATATTGAAACATTTTTTTGTGAGTGGTATAAGATAGGGGTCTAATTCGGTTCTACTGCATGTGGGTATTTAGTTTTCCCAACACCATTTATTGAAGAGACTATCCTTTCCCCACTGAGTATTCTTGGCTCCTTTGTTACATATTAGTTGACTGTATATGTGAGGATTTAATCCTGGGCTCTTGATCCTGTTAAACTCATCTATCTATTTTATGCAAGCACCACACTGTTTTGATTACTGCTGCTTTGTAGAATAGTTTGAAATCAGGAAGTTTGCCTTCAGCTTTCTTCTTCTTTTTGAGGATTGCTTTGACTATTCAAGGCTCTTTGTGATTCCATACAAATTTTAGGATTTTCTTTCTATATTTCTTTGAATGATGCCATTGGAATTTTAATAGGGATTGCTTTGAATCTATAGATGGCTTAGGGCAGTATAGATATTTTTAACAATATTAACTTTTTCAATCCATGAACATGAGCTATCTTTCCATTTGTTTGTGTCTTCTTCAATTTCTTGCATTAAAGTCGGTGGTTTTCAGTGTACAGATCCTTCAATTCCTTGGTTAAATTTATTTCTAAGTATTTTATTGTTTTTTGATGGTATTGTCAATGGGACTGTTTATTTCTTTTTCACATATTCTCTTGTTAGTGTATAGAAATGCAGCTGATATTTTGTATGTTAATTGTGTATCCTGCAACTTTACTGAATGATATATCAGTTCCAACAAGTTTTGGATGGAGTCTTTATGATTCTTATATATAAGATCATATCATCTGCAAACAAATACAATTTTGCTTTATTTTTTCTGACTTAAATGTCTTTTATTTCTTTCTTGTCTAATTGTTTTGGCTAAGACTTCTAGGACTATGTTGAGTTGGAGTGGTGGGAGTGGGCATCCTAACCTTACTTCCACTCTTAAAGAAAAAGATTCAACCCTTCATTGTTGAGTTATGTTAACTGTAGTCTTGTCATATATAAATTTTATCATGCTGAGGTATGTTCCTTCTATACCCAATTCACTGAGCATTTTTTATCATGAAAGGATGTTGTATTTTTTTTCAAATACTTTTTTTTGTCTGTTGACACACTCATATATTTTTATTTTCATTCTAATCACATTTATTGATTTATGTATGTTGAACCACCTTAGAACCCCAGGAATAAATCCCATTGTTGAGGTATATAATTCTTTTAATGTGCAATTGAATTTTGTTTGCTAGTATTTGGGGGGAATTTTTGTATTGATATTCATTAGGAATGTTGGTCTGTAGTTTCAGTTTCTTGCAGTCTTCTTATCTGGCTTTGGTATCAGGGTAACACTAGCTTTGTAAAATGAGTTTGGGAGTATTCTTTCCATATCTCCTTTTTGTAAGAGTATGAGAAGGATGATATTAATACTTCTTTAAATGTTTGGTAGAATCCACCAGTGAACCCATCTGGTCCTGGGATTTTCTTTGTTGGCATGTTTTTTTCCTATTTTGATTCAACCTCCTACTCATTCTTGGTCTGTTCACATTTTCTATTATTTCACAGTTCATTATCGGTAGGTTAGATGTTTCTAGGAATTTATCCATTTCTTCTAGGTTATTCAATTTTCGGCATGTATTTATTCATAGTGTCATGATCCTCTGTATTTCTTTGGTATCATGTGTAATGTCTCCTCTTTTATTTCTGATTTTACTTATTTGAATCTTCTCTTTTTTTTTCTTAATTAATCTAGCTAAAGTTTGCTATTTTTTTATATTTTCAAAAAACAATTCTTAGTTCCATTGATCTTTTCTATTATTTTTCTGCTCTCTATTCCATTCCTATCTGCTCTGATCTTTGTTATTTCTTTCCTTCTGCTAACTTTGGGCTAAGTTTGTTCTTCTTTTCCTTGAAGTGTAAATTTAGGTTGTTTATTTGAATTGTTTTCTTAGTGTAGGCAGTTAATGTTATATATTTCTCTCTTAGAACTGTTTTTGCAGCCTCCTATGGTTTTTTATTAGATTGTATTTCCATTTTTGTTTGTTTCAAAATATATATTGTGTTGTTTTAATCCAAGAGTTGAGCAGCAGTGTGTTGTTTAACTTCCACCTTTTTATGAATTTTTCATCCTTCCTCCTGTTATTGATATCTAGTTTTATGCCATGGTGTTTTGAAAATATAGTTGATATGATTTCAATCTTCTTAAATTTGCTAAGACTTGTTTTGTGACCTATCATATGATCTATATTGGAGAATGTTCCATGTGCACTTGAGGAGACTGTGTTTCCTGTTCTGCTTTTAGAATGTTCTATATACACTATTAGATCCATTTGGTTTAAAATTTGATTCAAGTCTAACATTTCCTTCTTTATTTTCTGTCTGGATAATGTATCCATTACTGAAAGTGAGGTATTAAAGTCCTGTACTGTTATTGTTGTTACCTATTTCTCCCTTCAAGTCTGTTAGTGTTTGCTTAATGTGTTTATGTACTTAAATGTTGGATACATGTATATTTATGATTGTTATGTCTTCTTGATAAATTGACCCCTTCATTATTATATAATGACCTTCTTTGTCTCTTGTTACCATTTTTAGCTTAAAGTTTATCTTGTCTGATAGAATTATAGCTACCCTAATCTCTTTTGATTTCTATTTGCATGGGATATCCTTCTCCACATCTTCACTTTGAGCCCATGTGTGTCCCTGAAGCTGACATGAATCAGAAACTGTTCTTTTCTTTTAAATTTTTCCTTGCAGGAACACTATCTATCCATGGAAGGGTTTAAAGAATGAGTAAGAAGACCATATTCACAGCCCCATCTACATCCCAAGGCTTTCAAACAAAAATCAATTTTTTTCGTGGGGAAGCAGATTTGCATAAAATATGAAATTACAATATTAAACCAGACTGGTCAAGTTTTAAATTTTGATTGAATAGTTATTGAATTAAATAGATATTAAGAATCCCTGATAACCTTAAGAAAAGGGGGATTTTATTATTCAGAAATGTTGAAAGAAATCATTAGAAAACTATTCGGTGTTTCTACTCAAATGGAGTACACCCACTGTCATTTCATACCTGTATCAGAACACATTACCTTCTTCCTCCCTATTTTTATAATATAGGAGTTATTACTCTTTCTAGCTAAACTTTCTCTCTCTCTCTCTCTCTCTCTCTCTCTCTCTCTCTCTCTCTCTCTCTCTCTCTCTCTCTGTCTCTCAAAGTATTTCAATTGGGTCTTATCCTCTTATCCTCTCCACCCTTCTTTAGAACCTAATACTGATGATTTTTTACTCATTTGTTTAAGTAGTTCTTTCCTATATCAACATTATGCATGCTCAGTCTATTTTCAAAGTCTTTCCCTTACTCCGTATTTCTCTTTAGGCATAGCCCCGTTTCTCTTCTTGCATTCACAATCAAATTCTCAAAATTCTTGTATATGTTTTGTATGTTTTCTCTCTTCCTATTTACTCTTCATCCCACTGCAGTAATAACTATGGTACTATGCTAAGACTTCAATGAGTTTCATGATATGAAAACAATGGGCATTTATTCTGCCCCCACCTCGTTTGCCTTAATATCATCATTTTGCATTGTTAACACTTCCCATTTTTGAAATGCTTTCTTCCTTTGACTTATTTGGCTTCTTGCCCCTACCTCTTTGGCCAATCCTCTACACAGGCTTAAACCACTCCGATTGTCCTTAAGAATCATAGTTTATCAAAGCATATTTCCAGGCACTCTCCATGTTATACTTCCTGCTCCATAAGACATTTTATTCATGTACACAATTTAACTTATGAATTAACATATGAAACAATCATCCCCGAATTTATAACTCTAGCCCAGGCCTCTTTTCTGAGCTCCAAGATGCTCCAATAACATACTTATTATCTCCTTTAGGTTACTTCAAAGTTACTTCATACTCTACTTAGCCAATACTAAATTCTAGATTTTCCTTGCTAAATATGGTCCTGTGTCACTAAATGATACCACCTTTCATCCAGTTGCCATCCTTGACCCTATCTACCCTCTTCTTATCACCAAAATCAATCACATGATCCAATTTATTTTTATCTTTTAAATATACCCAAATATATATATTTTTTCCATTTTTATCTTCTCTATCCTCATATACCCTAGTCAATCATTTGTCACCCAGATGACTACAATAGTCTCCAAAGAATCTGTCCATACTCAAACGTTCCATGATAAATCCTACAATGAAAAGGCAGGGTCAACTTTTTAAAGTGCAAATTTGATCGTGGCATCCTCTGCTCAAAATTATAGGATAAAGAGCCAAGTTTCTAACATGACCTATCAGTCCTCAAAGAAGTCAAAAGCATAAAGTGCCAGCCTCACTGTCAGCCTCATCCCATACTATAAATGGGTTGAATTATGCTCGCTTCACAATTCATATGCTGAAGTTCTCACTCCTAATACTTCAAAATGTGAAGTTATTTGGAAATAGGGTTACTGTAGATGTGATCAGTTACATTAGGATGAGATCATACTATAGTAGGATGGGACCTAATCCAATGCCATTGGTGTCTTTATAAAAAAAAAAAATGAAAATTTTGATATAATGAAAAAAGAAGAAAATTTGTCCCCACAGGGTAGTGCCACATGAAGATGAAGCTCAGAGATCAGCATGATGCTCGTACAATCAAGGAACACCAAAAAGGGCCAGCAAGGAACAGAATTTGAGAGGCAAGGAACCATTTGAGAGGCAAGGAACAGAATCTGTCTCACACTCTTAGAAGGAAGCAACACAGTGCTGACACTGTGATCGCAGACTTCTAGCTTCCAAAATTATGAGACAATGATATCTGTTGTTCTAAACCCCCCGGTTTGTGGTACTTTATTCCGGAAGACTTAGCCAATGGATACACAAGCCACGTTGCTCTTTGCTTTGTGACAAACATCCATGAGGGCCTGCCTTCTCCTCTATAACGTGTGTTCCTCCAAAAGCAGAACCTGACACATACCTTTCCTTCAGTCTGGAATGCGTTCCCTCTCTCTTTTATGTTGTTAATTCCTACTAATTCTCCAATTCTGTGACCACATGAGGAACAGCATCCCTGAGGATGATCACAGCCTAAACAAGGTTCATTTTTTATTCAGCTTGTTTTAGTTTACAATTGTGTAGCCATTCATGTCATTCTTTGACTAGTATAATATCTGTCACAGTGTAGGCAACATATATATATATATATATATATATATATATATATATATATTAGGATGAGATCATACTATAGTAGGATGGGACCTAATCCAATGCCATTGGTGTCTTTATAAAAAAAAAATGAAAATTTTGATATAATGAAAAAAGAAAATTTGTCCCCACAGGGTAGTGCCACATGAAGATACATAGTGCCACATAAATACATAGTGCCATATGTATTTATGCATGTGTTCATTCATTCATTCATTCAAATAGCAATATATTGATATAAATACAAGTCCAGGCAGAATTAATTGCTCACTCGTCTGTATTCTCCTCATGATGCACGCTATCCACAGTTATAGAATTTTCCACATTACCTTCTATTCAATGAAGTTCTAGGAGCCAGGACTTTTTTTGAGCCTTAATTTCCCAAACCCAGCACGCATCTGGAATCTAGTGGGCGTACAACAAATATTTATGGAGCTGAATTATGCAGAACTGTAGAGAACAATATACTACAACATGCTGAATGAATGTAAGGGATAATTATTACTAAATGGCTTGAATATACTAATATACTAATATACTATACTAAGGAGTTTTTAAAATTTGCTTGTTCTGGTCAGTAAAGTTATGCCCAATAAGTTCTTCTTTTTAGCCTCCAGCTTACGTGGAAGGAAATTAAATGTCTCTTCCCCAGATTCATTTATAACTCACTCCTCAGCTGATGTGCTCCACAATGCCTTTTGAGAATCCCTTTCAATTCTCTTTATCCTCTTATCCTCCCTCCTCCCTTAGATGTTTGTAACCCAGGGGAAAACAAAGCACTTAAATGCAACTAACACTGTAATCATACACAGCCTTGAATTGTTCAAAGAACAAACAGAAACTGGAAAATCGTCCACTTACTCTCACGTCTTCTGACTTACATTCTTGTATTTGAACATTTTAAATGTAAACAAAGGCCAAAGTAACAACCTTTTATGTTTGGGTAAGCCATTCGAATCCATTTAATTCCAGTTGAAATAATACAATCACGGTTATTTCTCTAACTCAAAGTTATTTTATTTTTCATTTTTTAAATTTTAAGCAATGTATATCAAGGCAAGTTGAAGGAGATATGGAAGTCTTATAAGTATACAACTATGATAGGAAAATATTATTTTCAATTAAGGAGTGATAATAATAATTTATATTTACATATTTCTTTTTTTATTCAGGGCATTTCTAAGGACTATATTCTGTTTTATTAAAGTCAAGCAAGAATTATTATCTATAGTTAACAGAGAACAAAATCCAGATACTTGTTAATTAGAACTCTTGTCACAGGTCATCCAGGTGGTTCATAGCAAATGCCTTCATTCAACCGTGATGTAATATGCATCTCCTGTGGGTCAGATGAGCTAAATCTGTTTATAATATAGTTTCTCTCACATCTAATTTCATACTCAACTAATGCCTTGGTCATTTAATCTTCCTCTGAAGGACAAAACAAGAGATTTATATGAATTCAAAGAAGCTGTGAATGACTGTAGGGTGAGAACCTGTTTGGACTCTGCCCTGCCTCAGGTGGCCAACTTTTCATTATCCATCGTTGGGGAAGAAAATAACCTGCTAAGAGTCAATGAGGAATTTCCCTAGTCTCAGGATGTAGGGTGATTATCACCATTAGTTTAATTCACCTCCAAAGTAACATAAATTTCTTCTCCATTTCTAACACTTTCAGGTGACTCTACGAAAACCAGACTCCTATTGGATTAAAGACCAGCTCACTTGTCTCCTGACCTTCAAAATGAAAAAATGAAGAAAAAAAAAAGCGACTGCTCTGAGACCAGATGGATATTGTCTTTTAGTGTATGTGCAGAGAGAAGGTGTTTTCTAGTGTGTGTCTTTCCTTTTAAACCTGCCTCTTTTGAGAAGCAAATCAGTTATTGAATGTTGAAATTCCACATCGATCCCCACTTTGGTTTTCATAATTTCCCCTTTTCCATCTGTCCTATCCAATGGAATAAGATATCATTAAGCCAGTGGAAAGGTAATGAGCCCTTTCCTCAACTATTGGAACACATCTGAACTCCACACAATGTTGACATCATGAAAAACGATTCATTGGAGTTTTTTACTTTCCTTCCCTGTATCAGTTACTCATTCAAGACACTGAAACCAGATGTTATGAGGGGATATTTGCTTTACAAAAGAAGAAAAGCTCCCTCTGTATACACATTCTTATTCTTCCTACTGATTCGAGCGTTAATAGTGTTTGACATGTTGGTAATTTGTTTGGGTTTTTTTTAACTATAATTCATTTCGTGACATTCTGCTTCCTCATTGTACATTTTTACATGTTGGTGCACAGAAAACATTGTTGATGTTTTCTTAACATTTCTATTCCTTCCAGTAATTACTCATTCAAGAGGGATACATAGGACTCTTTGGGGACAGGGTGGTGAATTTTCTAGGTGCCAGGAAGCAAAGAGAACAAGGAAGAAAACATGAGGAGAGGGTGAGAAGTAAGAGCATCAGGATGGGTGGGACCTGGAGATGGAAACAAAGAAAGAAGGGATAATTAAATAGGGTGACAACTGCATGAGAAAACCATAAGAATTGTGAAGAAGAGAACACCATGAAAATACCACAGCCTTGTGCCCTTTAACATACGGTGGATTCTGACCCTGCCCTCCCACCTTTAAGAAAATCTGAGAAGTGTCTGGACATTCCTAAGTTTTTATTGAGAGAGGAAGAAAATTACTCCTCCACTTCTCCAGAGAACAATTACACAAAAGTGAAGAAGAAAGTCAAGATAGAAACCTCATATACTCATATTGGAGACTTTAGTTCATACAGAAAATGGTTCTACTTGTCTCCTGGGGGTAAAGACTGGGGTAAATGTAGGAGAGTCCTCAGAAGTCCACCTTTTTCCTACACTGTCATGATCAATCCATGAGGTCAGAATACCCAGTGTGTTTCAACCTTAAGATTTGGAATCAGAAGGAAGAGAGGCAGGGGTCAAGGCTCTCTCCCTCAAAGGAGTCCTTACTTCAGCAGTGGATTCAGGCCACCCTTCAGTAGACACGCACAGCACAACATGCATTTAAAGCCATGTCTGCCATTTACTGGGCAATCACCAAGTGCCAAGCACTCTGCCTTATGCCTTGCTTTTTTTCTTTCATGCTCACAATTTCATGTGAGAGGATAGTGCGATTTTTTCTTTTTACAGATAAGCAAACAGAACCTGAGAAGGTAAGTATTTCTTTGTGATCACAAAATTTGTGAGGGTAAAAATACAAATTCAAGACAGACTCAAAGCCCCAATTTTTATCAGTGTTCCTACCTGACTCTGAAGCGTACATGGAAAGAGAGGAGAGAGTACTAACCAGCTTGGAGCTCTGGGTAGCTACGGAGAGCATCTTTCTTAGAGCTGGACCAATCCTGCTTGGGCCACAAGAAAGAGCTGTCTGTGACTAAGGATCCTACCCATCAATGGCTCTAGGATAGAAATCAAAGTCACCAAGGAAAACAGGAGCAAGGGATGAGTTTCCAGTTCCATTAGGAGAACAGGATGCTTCTATTCAGTAAAATACCCTGGATGGTGGGAGATCAAGAATGGAAACTTGGGGAAGTGGTTTACCTTTCCTCAGTGCTATAGTCTTTCTAGATAAACAAAGGGTGGCATCATTTCTCTGTGAATGTGAAATGGGATTAGCAATCCTTACTTTTCATCTTATCACACTTTTAGAAGAAAAATCCCCATGGAGACACCTTGGCAATATCCACTAGAGTTGAAGATGTTAGCTTTTACAACCTGAAATCCCACATCTATGTTTGTGCTGACGGAAAAGCCTGTATACGTACGTGAGGAGATATGAACCTAGATATGATGGCAGTGACATATCCCACAGCAAAATGAATAAGCCACTAAATGTCCTCCAACAAACAAATAGGTAAGCACATTATTATGATTTATTATACAACAGAATAAAGTACTCGGTGATAAAAACAAGGAACTTTAGCTCACATATCATGTGGAAGAATGTTGCATATAATACTTACAGATTGTTGAATACACTCGGTATGGGAACATTTGCGCAAGTTTAGAAAACACACCAGCAGTATTCCACATTGCTTAGTGCAATACACATATGTGGTAGATACATAAATGAATGTTTGGGGATGATACATTTCAAATTTGGAATAGTATTGAACTCTGTGAGAGAGAGGCTCACAGAGAGAGGCTGAATGGATGAGAGAAGTATTCTCAGGAGAACTCACCTCTATGAGTGGTATATGTTTTAGTAATCTGTGTGGTAGATACACTAATGTTCATTTTTCCTCTTTCTCTCTCTTTTGTATGTTTAAAATATTTCTTAATAAATATTTTAATTGAAAATATGTACTAAGGCAAGCAAGCACAGAAACTCCTAAACGCCAACAAGCAACAATCATTGGGATGGGTAATTCCTATCCCTGGAGAACTGAGTCATAGAGCAGACACAGGTGCCATGTGGGGGGCAGGGGGTCCTGTTGCCACTTGGAATCTTAGGTGGCTCCTCTTCTTGATAGACCCTTATGCTGCTTTGGATGGTGGGAGAGTGTCCACAAGCAGATAGAGATGTAATGGGGGAGAGACAGGGCATGTAGAACAAAAGATGGAGAGCGGGGACCCAGCAGATAAGTGAGAGGAGGGGCCCTTGTTAATCTTGCCAGGCTGCTGTGGTTGAAAGGACCCACTTTGCTCCCAAGCAGCCGCTTATGTTATTATTTCTCTCAGCGGGTTTCAAGCTGCCTGCAATTCTGTGTTAGTTAATAAGAAAAGTGAGAGATGCAACAATTGCTTTTGCTTGGCTGACTTGTAAAGGCTTTGTCACTCAAAAATGGAACAAAGGCCCTAATAACACCCTGTGCTGCAAAGGCAAGTGTCAGGGAACAGACCAAAATCAATTATCTGGATGAAATTCAGAGACAGGAGGAGCAGCACACACGCACACAGCAGTATCCACACCACATAATCCCATTAACAGGGTGCTGCTGCTCTCATGGGAAGACAGAGCCACGTAGGAAAATTATAATTAAAAGTAAATAAAGGGAAACGAACCCCTGGTGCCTTCTGTCATGGCCCTGATCAGGAACATGGTCCCAGCAGATGGAGGCAGGGCTCGCGGGAGGCCCCTGTGTAAGGCAAGCTTGGAAAACAAGACGAGCTGCTGGCCTGCAACGGCTTGATGGCTAATCCTACTTGTTGGGGATGTTCAGTGACTGGGGAAGGGATGTGGAAAGTGCCTGTGGTGTGCTAGGAGTCTGACAGGATCTTCCGGACAAACAATATGGACTACTTTGGAGATTATCTATGTACATCTCTCTTGTTAAATTAACACTTAAGGAAATATGTGGAATGGAATGAATGAATGAATGAATGAACAACTATGACAGTAGAATGCATGGGTGAATGGTCCATTCAAGTTGTCTCTAAAAGCAACACATAAGAATCATCTAGGACATTTTTTTTTTTTAAATTGGGATGTCCAGACCTGGAATCAAATCAAATACATTAAAATGGAGGGTGGGGGCGGACTGGAACCCAGTCTTCAGTGGTTTTACATGCTCCTCCAGATGACTCTAAATGTGTAGCCAGAGTTGAGAATCTTTGGACTAGATGTTCTCTTACAGCCTTCTCCGGCTAAATTTTATAGGTTTTTGTCATGAACTTACACAGTAGAAATATTAGCCAGAAAGCAATTGGGAAAAATGGGGGTCTGATCTCACTTCCACCAGTAACTGGCTTTGTGACTTCTGGCAAGTAACCTAAATTTTCCAAATCTCAGTGTCTTCATCAATTTTGAAAAATGGGTAATCTGATAACTAGATACCTTTGAAGTCGCTTAGGGTGTGATGGCTCTATGACCTTCAACTCCATGCTCCAGAACTCATGTAGAACAATCAGCATAAATATTTACCAAGTGTACCTTTCTGTGTACTAAATCTCTGTGAGGAGATCTAAGATGTGAGCCTGATGAGAGGCAGAGATAAGGTCTTGCAATCCCTGCTATACTCTGCATAGATGCTAGATAGAAAGGCAGACACACAAACAATTGGCAAGAATAGATAAGCAGTATAGATAAGTGCTTTAGTACCAGACTTAACACTGTTGTTTTTCCCCAGTGTCTCCAGTTACTGACAATGCCTGGCACAGAAGATATTCCATAGCTATTGGTTAGATGATGAATGAATGAATGAATGAATGATGCCTCTAATGGTGAATCAAAGTATGGCTTGCCTTGGGAAATTGATTATTTCTGCCTCACTAGATGTTAACTAATCACCCTCTCCACAACTTTCCAAGAGGCAAATGGCTGCACTGAATTGTGCTTGATGGTTTGTAATATCCCAGCCCAGCTCTCCAAGTCCATGGATTCTATCAATATGCAAATGTACAGCTTTAGAGCCAAGAAGGATATGGTTTCTTCTCCAGGTGGGATACATTTGCACCTTGTGAGATTTTAGTCTATGTCACTAGATGGAAGTACCTCTAACTCCTTAAAAAAATGCCTTCTATTTCATTTAAATTTGTTTTAGCCATTTATTAAATCAGTAGGAGAATCTGAGTTGAAATCAGGCAGGCCTGGGATAGTGGGAGCCCCTCTGCAGAGATACTGACAGGATAGGAGAAAGCCATTTAAAATTAATTCCCTGGAAATCATTGTGAAGGATGCACTGTAGCGTGAAGGTGGGTTCTGAAGCAAGCAGGATGATTTCATGTCATTGTCCCTCTCAGACTCCTTCAGTTGATGACTGTTGGATGCAAAAAATAAAAAATAAAAAATGCTAATGTGTGAGAATAACGAAATGCAGAGTAAATACCCTGCTCCCCAGCTTATCATTTTCAGTTTTGTTGGTGATAAAAAAAAATCTGGAAAAAAATACAAGCAAGAGGATTCACCCTTATTTGCAAAGACAGTAAGTGGTACAATTCAAACCCAGCAAAAGCAGCTGCCACCAGCCCCATCTACTTCTCAGGCCCTGTGGGCTTAGGAAAATATTCAGAAGTCATTCAGCATAAACTCATGGCATAAAGCAGCAATGGTGAGTCTTCAGTCAGGGCACACAGGGCTGGTGATTGTGGTTCATTAGAATAGTGTGGCCAGTGCCTCAGTGCCAGACAATGAGTTAACTCAGAAAAGTAGAGCCAGGGCAGTGGGAACAGGCAGTGCAGACCTTGGTACAGAGGTTCAGCACTCCCTCCCAAGATAGCCTTTGACAAATGGTGCAAGTGCTTGCTGCACAGAAAACACTGAGCATTCCTGGGACACTCAGATTGGCTCCCTGCCTCTTTATATTATTGGCTAAGAGATGACAGAGCAGCTGTAAATTGGAGGGTGACACCTGTCCTAGAAGAGCTGCTGCTAAGATGCCCCGTGAGAGACAAGGCTGGTTTGAGGTCAGGCTGAGGGCAGGTCAGACTATTCCTAATGAAAAAAAAGACTGAGAGAAGCAGTTTTAGGGTTAAGTGTTTGTTTTTAAAAATCAGCACCATCCATTAAATCCTCACTCTCCTTAAATTTCTCAAGATGATTTTATTTTTTAAGCAGATCTGTGTGAAATAATTCTTGGTCTTAAATGTCATGTATATACCTTGAAGTCATATCGCTCGGGGTGCAGTAGTAATGAATCAGATACATTATTAATACGCAAGTACAATGACACACTCGAGTCTTTCAGGAAAATTCACACAGGTATATGGAATGCAAAAAAACAGCCTGAATGTGAATGCAAAGAAAGCTTGAGCAAGTCAGGAAGAGACTTACTTTTAAAATACTGAAGTTAAAACCTGAAACAATAGATCCAGTTCAACCAAAATTAGGCGATGTATCCTCATGTTCCTCCGGGTTTTAAAAGGCCCACACAGCCTGGAGCCTGAATAAGAAATATTTGGAAATAGATGGTGTGCCATAGGAAAAAAAAAAAAAAAACAGTTAAAATTCTCAGGGAGTGTTAGGTAAAATATCTGAAATTTCCAGATGCTCAGAAACCCACTCAGAGTACATGAAACTACACAGCACAAATTCAACATTTATCCAATTAATGTTCGCTCACTGCTTCCTATATTTTAGACTAGGCGAAGAATGAACCCGTGGCCTAGAAACTCAACTCTAAGTCTTCAAGCTGAAAGGATCCTCAAATGGTACATGACCCAATTTAGCTCGTTGTAGGGATCCTATAAAAGTCCCAGAAAACCCTCAACTTCTAGAACCTCTAATGTGGTAAGGCAAAAACTAAGCCAATCCTAATTCTATTTGTAAGCCAGCTCAGTCAATATAGGATTGCATGATTTGAGGGTTAGTCCCCAAGATTTGTGTTCTTCACCTGCCAATGATGAGTTGGATTAAATAATCTTTAAACTTCTTTTACAGCTTTAATGTTGTGGGGACGGAGTCCCAGAGAGCAGTTTCTAGGCTCTTGGCCTCGCATGGAAAGGTGCTGGCTCGGGTAGTAGATGGCCATCAGCTGTGACTAGTTGGCCATCAGCTGTTATGGGTTAGCCATTAGCCACTGATATAACTGTCGTGGCTAGGCTAGGCGGTTGGTTGTTTGTTGGTAGGAAAGTGGACGGCAGATTGTGGATTGTGTTGGTCCTGCTTCCTGTGTCTCCAACCCCTCCACCAGTGAGAATACACTGGTATGAACCCCCTATCCATGGCTCCATTGGTGCTTCTTTTTGGCCTCACCATAACCTGTGTTCTTGTGCGGGTCGTGGGACCAGAGACCTGGCATGACAAATGTCCAATAAAATTATTTCCCCACCCAGAAGGCAATTTTTTTTTTTGGTCTTTAATCCATATTAACAAAGCCTTTAAAATATGGGTTATCCAAGAAGGGACAAAGCTCAGATTTTGTAAAAATGTCAACTCTCCCTTTTCAGGGCTTTAAAGAAACTATCATACTGGATCATCGAGGGGGCAACTGTCTACTATATGGAGAGTACTGAGAACTAAGGGACAAACACTACACCCCGGGCCATACCCCATGACGCTTGTGAAAACAGCAGATGATCTGAGATGCAGTCACGATGAGTGAGTGAGCCTCAGCTATTTCCCTCCATGGATCCACTTCATGTGATCCATAATAAATTCTCTTCTGCTTCCATGTCTCTGGGATTAGCCTTGGTTGTTATTTAATCCACAAATCTAGAATTTTCTAGACACTAATGGAGCACTTCACATTTAGAAATAGGAAAATTGTCTAAATCGTCAATAAAGGAGGAGAAAAGAGAAGATAATTAACTTGGGGTCTTAAAATGTTGAAATGGAAACAACTACCTCTTTACAGAATCTCTCCCCATTCCCAACTCCTGGCTTCCCCCATGCATAATCCCCCTACAGCCTACAACTCTGAGGCTGGAGACACTGCAGCCCAGCCCTGCCTGCAGACTAGAATCTGCTCCCACCACACAGAAGGAAGCAAGATTAAAGGCAGCTGTTAATCCTCCTGCAAAGCTTCTGAAGCATTTCTATCAGGGTCAGCTCAGTCCGTGTTTACTCAACCTGCCTGTGGAAAATATCCCAATTTAGGCCCTTCCACTGACTGTCACATTAAGAGAAATGAGAGACTGGATCCTGATCAGTAGAGAGGCTGGGGAGAAATGCAGGTGGCAGAGAGAGGGCAAGTAGTGGGAAGAAAACTAAGGCATCCCTTTCCTATGTAGAGAGAGGGTCACATTCCCACTCCCAGGATGATTTTGGTTTTACCTTGTCTCCCTACAACCCAAAAGGATTTTTCAAATGGATTCTTAAAGAATTCTACCAACATATATTGAACACCTACTGTGTTCTAGGGATTGTGCTAGAAGGTCCCTGTGAGCTGGAGAGGTAACATCTGCTCTCACAGAGCATAGCCTGGCAAGGGCGACAGACCGTGGTCTGAGAGCAGCTACAATAGAGCATAGTGTGGTGAGTGGTATGATTTATGGTTTGGAAAGCTATGAAGCACACAAATGGTACATAGAGCAGAGTATAGTTGGGTTGGAAAGCTTCTCAGAGGAAGTCATGTTTAAGCTCTAAACCAGCAGATAAATTGTAGGTAGCCAGTGCCAGCAGAAAGGTGGGGTTAGGGGACAGGGGAGTGGCAACAGGTAGCAAAGAGGGCACTGGGCATGCAGAGTCATGAAGATTAGGAAGATCCTTCTCACCCAAGCAAGGAGTTCAAGTTTGACCCCATTCTGAGGGTGATGAAAAGCTATGGAAATATTTCCAACTGGAGAGCAATAGAACCACCTTTGCCTTTTATCAGATCTCTGATTGCTCAATAGGAAAAAGACTTGGCGGAAAATAAAGATAAAGGACCATCAAAAGCCATCACCAGCAGTGTGTTGGTATGGACAATGGCAGTGGAGCTAAGGAGAGGTGGTTGGTTTTGAGAGACATTTGGAAGGTTGAATTGACAGGCCTTGCTTGGCTATCGTCTGGATGTGATGCTGAGGGAGAGAAAGGAATCGAGGAAAAGGCTGCTTTCTGGTCCAGGGTGAGTGCAGCAGTGCCAAACGAAGGACAAGAACTTGGAGTGGTTTTAAATGGTGCCTCTCATTTCTCCATTCTGTTTTGCTGTTGTTGTTGTTGTTTTTAGTTTTCTGGTTTTGTTCCCGATTGGATTGATTAAGGATGGCTAAGTTTAGGAGTGATTTTTAAGATCCAAGCTCCTGATTAAAAAAAGAAAAAATTCAAAGCTGTGAATGGGGAGGAATGAAAATATACTGCCATCTGAAAATGCATGGAAGGGTTCCAGAGCCTTTGTTTTCGCTTGATAACACACATGTGAGATAAGAACATATTTGTGTGGACTCACAATCTGGTGTAGCAGAGAACCAGCTGGGGGAGGCACCTAGAGGGAGGGGTGCTGAAGAAGGAAAGCCAGGTGTGTGTGTTCATAGTAACTGTGTTAATGATCTGGGATAGAAAGTAAACTGCACATTCATGGAGTTTTTAGCTGAATAGCAAAACAGGAAACACTAGGGAAAAATAGCAAAATAATTGGAGAAAAGCCAAATGGAGAGCAGAGAATTGGATCATATGTACCCACTTTTGTGATGATGATTTATTACAATGGGACCACTCTCTTTCCAAAGAGAGATGAGAAGAGTGCTCTATTAGTTTCTAGGAGGTACATTAGCTTCAAAAGTTACTGTGTTGTGGTTCATTCAATGTTTCATTAGGCATTAAATGACAGATAATAATAATATTAATCATATCTGGCTAACATTTATTTAATTCTTACTGTGTGTTGGCTAAGCAAATTACCTCTTTTAACATTCTATGAACTCTATGAAGTGGACGCTATTACAAATGAGGGAAATGAAGTTTAGAGAGCTTAAATGACTCATCCCAGATCTCACAACTACTACGTGGCACAAAAGAAATTACAATTTCAGGTCCCTGTGACTCCAGAGGTTCTGGTCCTGACCACCATCTTACTGCCAATTGCATCACAGAAGTAATGTTATAACCAAGTCCTTAGAATAAAAGATTATTGTGTAAAGCCAAATGAGCCTAATGCTCACAACATTATTTTAATTTTATTGTTGAAATTCAATGAAACAGCTATTTGCATCAAAACTCTAGCTTCTCATCAGCAAAATTTACCCATGTAAAACTCCTAAGTATTTTTTTTAAGATAAAGCACAGATAAATCTTTTGTCGAGCATCCCAGATTCCAGAAAAGGCCATAAATTCTTCTCTCTAGAGCCCAGTTCATTCTTTCCAGTAACTTGGTTTGTGATTGTTGGCAATCATTCTTTACATATGTGTCTTCCTCATTATCTTATGAGAAGGACTCAAGTTATTCATATTTATGTCTCTATCACCTAGCAAAGTGCCTTCAACTTAGTAGGTTCTCAATAAATATGTTTTGAAGGAATAAAAGTATGTTTAGATGATAAAGTATTGATGCTGTTCACTAATGTATAAAATTAATTTGCTGTCATTATAGCGATCATCTGGTTATTGAAGAAGTTCATAAATACAAGGTCTGGCAATTAAATTTGTGAACTTGTTGCAATGATGTTGCTAACCTTTTTTGATATTAGAGGGATTATTCATTACAGATTTGTACCAACTAGACAAATAGTGAACCAAGTTTACTATTTGGAAGTGCTGAAAAGGCTGCGTGAAAAAGTTAGATGACCTAAACTTTTCGCCAACAATTCATGGCTTTTCCATCACGACACCAGCTCACAGGGCACTGTCTGTGAGGGAGTTTTTAGCCGGGAAACACATAACTGTATTGGAACACCCTCCCTATTCACCTGATCTGGCCCCCAGTGACTTCTTTCTTTACTCGAAAATAAAGGAAATGTTGAAAGGAAGACATTTTTATGATATTCAGGAATCAGTGGTAATATGATGGCAACTCTGATGGCCATTCTAGGAAAAGAGTTCCAAAATTGCTTTGAAAGGTGGACGAGGCGCTGGTGCATAGCTTCCCAAAAGGTGTGCTTTGAAGGTGACCATAGTGATATTCAGCAATGAGGTATGTAGCACTTTTTCTAGGATTAGTTCACGAACTTAATTATCTGACCTCATACGTTAAACTGAATTGACAAATATGTTTGGTAAATCCTTAGTTCCAAATATTTGATCTTTATTACAAGCCATGAGCACTCCCAAAGGCATGGCTTTAATGATAAATTTTACTATTGTCAACATACCTTCCTTACCACACAGAAGGAAGACCAACTTATATGAGGCAAATACATAGACAGGATAGATTTAGTACACCATCATATGTACCAAAAGGTCTTGTGTGTCATAGTTCACATCGTTTAAACAGGTGCAGTCAGGCTCTGCAGGATACTGATGGTTTCTTTAGCCTCATTTCTTGACTGTTCCTTCTCAAGTGCTACTTTTCTATTGCATCACCGTAGTTAAAAGTCCTTGAATTTTCCAAAAACTTTCTTTCTTTGGACGCATGTGCACCATCCTTTTTTTTTCCCCTTGGTAAAATCTCCCCTCCCCACTTTGTTCTCCTTTGCCTTGCTAACTTCAGTATTGGTTCAGATGCTAATTCCTCCACGAATTCCTCCCTGTATATCTGATAGCCATACCCCCACCCTTTGTCCCATGAAGATATCCCCTATGGTCCCTCCCTGGCATTTATAGCAGACATCATAAAATATTGTCATGAGTTTCTTTTCTTCTCTGTGTCTCAGGTTCTAACTCCGTGCCTCATCTGCTGCTGCGTCTCCAGTACCTAGCATGAGACCAGCTCATCTGGTTTGGTTCATGTCGTATGGAGAAGAAAACGAAGGAGGAATGGAGGGAGGAAGGAAAGGTAGGAAGAAGATTCTAATGCTATACGGTCACTTTTCTAATGTTGGGGGCTAAATGTAAAGTGTTCTTTTACCAGCCAATTTAAGTCCAGAAGTCGCTGATACTCTCATATGTAATAGACGTTAGCCCAAACATAATAATTGCAGTGTCATTAGAGAAGAAAGAAGGGGAGAATAAAAAAGAAATATGCACACACAGGGAGAGAAAGAGAGAGCATCTTCCTGACATAGAACAGAAAAAGCCATGAGAAGGCAAGAGTTTGGGGGAGGCAAATGGAATTTTAAATTCAGTCTTTCAGCCTTTTACATCACTACTAGACAAGCACACTGCGGTTGTTAGGCTGGGGACCGATAAAAGCCATGGAGTGCTTTGGGTTGCTGACAACTTCCGTACCAATGAAGTTCAAACCAGCATCAGCCTCTACTGTAAACTCTCAATCCAGGGACAGTATGGTGACTTTTTAGAAAACCTTATAAAAGATGCAGATTATCTCAAGGCTAAAAGGTAAAAAAATAATAATAATAATTATATCTTTAAAGTCCATTGCAAGTTCTAGATGCTGTCACAGCTGTATTTTAATATTCCAATACTAAGGCAAGAGTGGAACTCTATGTGCCTCTTATCTTCCCCTCACATACCAGTGCTGTCAATGCCATTGGCAATTTTACATGTAAATGAGCCCATCCATCATTCCTTACTTTGCAGCAACTCACTTCTAAGCCTGCCATAGAGTTACACCATTAAATCTCCCTGCTTTACAATATACATCATGACATATTTGACATCAATCAGCTGTGTCAGCCTGCTCACTGTAAACCATAAACTTGCTCTGCATCCCTCTCTGCACGGAGTGATTAAACCTGCCCGAGGTAGCTTCCTGATTACAGTGATAAATGGTGATTCCTTTTCCACTCTCTCTTCCTCCACCTATTCCTAGCCTCTGTCCCAAGCTCCTTGTACCTGCCTTTTGGAAGAGGTAGTGGTCAGCATAAAGTGTACACTGGAATGCTAATGTGTACATTTGGGTTCAAATGCTGACTTTGGCAATCACTGATTGGTTCTGGGTAATGACTTTGATATTTTAAAATAAGGATGAGAAGTTGCATTTGTTGTCATGCTTTGAGGACACAAGATGAATAGCACTTCTAAAGACAGCTGTCCTGCCTAGAAGAGAAAGACAGACCAGTGCAGTAATTCTCAGTTCCACCAGACCTCTATAAACAATGTGTCATTTCTGCCACATTACCTCTAACATCTGATTCCTGTAGAAATCACACCAGAATTCATGTGAGGAAAAATGACATTATTATAAGTATAACCTTGAATTAGTTCTATTTGATTGTTTTAAGTAGTTCATTTGCAAACTTCAGCACTTTATTCTAGAAGTAACAAATTACTTGTGATATGCTTGGATGTTGCGTCACACCATAAAGCTGACTGCAACACACCAGTGTGTCATGACACCCCAGTTGAAATCCACTAGACTAGCTGATGTCCATGCATTTTTCTGGCAAGGAAATCTAAGGGAATTTTAGCAATATGAAGAGATACTCCACTGAACTGAGTAGGCAATCCATCTGATCACTCCAAAGTCCTTTTGCCCTTCCTTCTGTTGAGTCTGAGATAACAGCTACTTCCCCTGTTTCCTGGCACCAAGATCAAGCCATCTGCTGACCAGTGGAAGCAGCCTCGATCATGTGTGCACTTGAGAATATCTCCGAGGCAATAAATCAGAAGGCTCTTTGAAACCAACAAAGCACACAGTGGTGAGCATTTTTCATCCACATGTACCCATTTCAGCCACCACCCTAGTACCTACCCACCTGCCTCTTGTTCTGATTTCTCAGTCTGGCTGCCTGGGTATCTTTTTCCTAATGATCTCATTCATCTCCTGAGTCCAGAGTGGTTTGTCCAAACTAGGAAATACAAACCCATCTGGAAAGAGCAGTGTGGAGGTTGCTTTATATATTAGAGCCCCAAATGAGATTCAATGTCTTATCACTTCCAGGATGCCCACAAAAAGGACATCTTTGGGGTGGGTGTTAGGGGTGTGAAGAAAAATATAAGAGGATATGTGGGGACAAAACCCCAAAAAACAGTTTCCAGGCTCTCGGCCTCACATAGAAAGGTGCTGGCTCGGGTAGTAAATGGCCATCAACTGTGATCAGATGCCAGCAGCTGTGGCTAGTTGGCCATCAGCTGTAACCCGTAGGCCATTGGCCACTAATATAACGGCTGTGGCTACGCTAGCAGAGAGGAATGGGGGCTAGCAAGAAGATGGTGGCTGGCAAGCGTGGACTGCTGTTAGGCAGATTATGTAGATCCTACTTCCTGTGTCTCCAGCCCAGCCGCCAGCGAGAATATATTGGTTTGACTCCCCTATCTATGGCTCCGTGGGTGTTCCTTTTTGGCCTTACCGTGTCCTGCGTTCTTGGGCGGGGAGTGGGAGCTGAGACCCTGCACGACAGGATATGACAGAGATGGGGAAAGAGAGTAATTCTGTTGGGGCATTCAGTTGGTCTCCTGAAGTAAAAAAAGAGGGTGGGCAGAGAATAGGAGGGAAGAAAGAATCAGAAAGCATAGGAGAAGCAGGAAGGGAACAAAGGGAGAAAGTTAGCTTCTTGCTTTCATTCTTGGGACATCCAGAGTAATGAACACTTTTCTAGAGAAGATGAATGGGCAGCTGTAGAGATTATGAGTGAGGTTTTATTGCAGATCAATAAATCTGTGTCACAGATCCCCATCTGGAGAGAGTTTTAATTTAAAGGAAGAGTGATGAGCTCACAACGACAATAAATCAAAAAGTTGTGTATTCACGTATGCATTAACCTTCTATCAAAACATACATCGACACCAAGGCAGGATTTTGGAAACAAATCTGGTAGGTGATTTGGAAGACAGCCACTGGAGCCCAGTAGCTCACTTATTTTGGGACAGAGTCAGAGAAGCTGCTGTCTCACTTGGCACCCTGGCTCCTGTGTCTTTGAAGAGAACTGAGGGGAAAGCTGAGGATTTATATCAGGGCCGTTAACAGGAATTGACTGGTTGTCACCAGAGGACAGCTGCCTCAGATCAAAATCAGGGAGAGTTCTCCAAAAAGGAGAAAGGAGATTTCACAGCAACAAAACTGAGACAGCAACTGACAAATAAAGGGTAAGGGCACATCGAGGTAATTCTGAAACCTATGTTCAAACACAATTTGAAGTGCTGGGTGTAACTTGGTGCCCACTATTTTATAGTTTCTCCCCCTCCATGGTCCCCATCTTACACTAATGTCCTCCATACCGCCAGAGCAGTAACTGGTTGCTCTGGACGTTGTGGTCATGAACTGATGGCAGCAAATCCCCTGGGACAGTTGAGTTTGGATACGTAACACAGCACTGCAATTTGAAAAGCAAATCAAACACAGACAGTACTCAATCAGGAACCAAGATATCCCAAGGAAGGTGGCAGTGTGTGAAGGAGGCCCACTTATTGGCTCAGCGGTGCCATTTTTGCATGCAGGTCCAATGACTGAGCTATTTTTTTCAAAGACTTTTCCAGAAATTGAAGATGGGACAAAAGAAGTTAAGCACTGAGTGTCCATCACCAAATCAATCAGTATCTTTCTCTGTAAGCATTTCATATATGTAAAATTGTAAATGGGTATCCACAAAAGCAAATATATCCACTTATCATATGCATATGTACTAACTCCTTTATAGTCTAGTAATAAAAATTGTTAGACATCTTTATTCACATTAGCACTGCTAGGTAGACATAAAGAATCATATTACTGATAAGAAAATTGAGACATAAGAGGGTGACGAAGCTAGGCTTCAAGTCCGTATCTGTCTAACTTCATTGGCCAGGTCTCGCCTTCTGTTCCACCAGTTTCTTGCTGTGTGAGGTGTGTGTATGTGTGTGTGTGGGTAGGCACACGTGTACATACACATGCTTCATAGACATGACCCATTCCTCCTTTTCCAACCCAGTTCTTACTGTGCTCCCTCCTATGTGGACTGCTTCAATGTGGACTACTCCTAGGTGGATGATTTAGTACAAGCTGTGTACAGGCTGTTCCCCACCGCCGGGAACACGTCCCCCATGATGCTCCTCACCCCTGGGCACCCAGCTCATGACTCTGGCACCTCCCTTGAACAACGCTAACTCCACTCAACACAGCTAATTCTTTGCTTTCTGTCTCATCTCTCTCTCTCTCAAAGCACTTTTTTCTCTTCTTTGAATTTATTATGTTATAGGTATGATTTATTTGTGTCCACAGTTCTATGAATTGTGGGTTCTAGGACTTCTTTATACTTCTTTACATCACGCTTAGCACAGTGTGTGTGACCCATAAGTGCTTTAGAAGTGCTTGCTGAAGGTGTCTGGAAGAATATTTTTCACTAGTGAAGTTTTCATGAAAAAAAAAAGTTCTGAGCAAACACATACACACCTGTAACAACTGAAGAGCAAATCAGACTCCAATCCACGAAGGTTTGTCACTGACTGGACTGCCAGTTCCTTATCCTCATTAGGAATGTGTACATATGCCGTGAGCCCTCTCCACTACTAAGCCTACATCCTCCTTAAGCCAGCAAGACATGTGTCCTCATAAACACAGAAATTTATGTGAGGTCAGCTCATAAATCCCATTCCAGGGATAAGTAAAGTGAGTCATAGAGAGTGCATGGCCCTGGTCTCATGACCCAATGAGTCAAGTGAGCAACCAAACAGAACCCTACTCTTCTGAATTATTGCAGCTCAAACTTAGCTCACTGGTCTGCTAAATCAAATTCAAGGCATGATGTCTCCAAAGTGCTGATCTTCAGCTTCAAACTTCTGTTTCCCAAGCCCTCTGCTGAATACATTGAAAGTGATAGTATGAGAAATGTTCGTGATATTAATAATCTTCCACATATCAATGCATACTCTCTCAAGACACCAGTTATAACCCTTATGTAAACAACTTCATATACAATCGTATGAGGAGGGTATAGAGGAAGAAGATGCGAAGCAGAAAACTCTGGTCATAATAACAAAAGCAATAATGAATATGTATTAAATGCCTAATATGTGTCAGACACTTTTCTAGGCACTGGGACTACAACGGCGAGTGAAACAAAGTGTTTGCTATCAGGAAAACTGCATTCACATTTAATATCTATATACCAAGAAAACCGCTAATATTTAGTGAGGACTTCCTGTGGGCCAGGCCTCCCTTTGAGCACTTTGCAATTACAACACTGTGAGTGGACACTTTGAAGATTAAAAAGTAGGCACAGAGAATTTAATAAACTTGTGAAAGGACACAAAGGAAACAGTCTGAATCCAGAACCCAAGCTGCTAATTCTCCTATTCTTAGCACTATGTTCCTACCTAGAGGCAACTTTTTCTGGATTTTGAAAGAGCCTTGTAAGTGCTGTCCTTGCCACCAGTCTCTCCACTTTAATCATACTACAGACAAAATGGTTTTCCAAAAAAGATAGTGCTCATCTTCGGTCACCTTCGAAGGCTCTCCCTTACGTGTCAAATAAAGTCCCAGTTCCCAAGCAAGGCATTCATAGCCCTCAATGACCTGGCAACTTTTCCATTCCCAGTCTTCATTCCATAATTCCTACTACAGCTCCTTCAAGCCCCAGCCTTGGGAGAGGCAGTGCCACCCAGCCCTCTTCTTCATGCTCCTGGATTTTTCCTTTGCCCAAACAGTTTCTTTCTTTTCTTAGCTTATGGCTGCCATGTTATTTTTTCCCCCAAAGATCAGCCAAAATATTACTTCTTCTACGAATATCATTCCACAGTCTTGAACTTTGTCTATCCTGTAATCCAATTTATTAACTCCGTAAACTATGAGCCCACAGCACTTTCTCTATATCATCACTGCAGTATTATTTCCTAATTAAGTACTTAGTAGTGGTTTATGTGTTTTTCTCCTCCATCAAAGTTTGTTAACTTAAAAGCAGAGACTGTGTAATTTATCTTGTAATTCCTATAGTGCTTAGCACCATGCCTGGAACATAATAAGTGCTTAATAAATATTAGCTGAATTGAATTGGTTATTTCTATTAGTGAAGAGTGCATCGCATCTGGGAAATGGCTGATATGATGTAATGTGTGTGAAGAGTATTAGACCAGGAAAAATGAAACCTGAAATCTGCTTCTTGCTCTGACAGTAGCTTGCTGTGTGACTTTAGGCAAGTTCCTTGTCTTCTCTGAGTCTCATCATCTCATCTGAAAATGAAAGGGTGGCTCTAGATAATATGAGTTTTACTATGTCACATTTTAAAATTCTCAAAAATCTTCCTCATATTCTTTATGTAGTCAATAAATATTTATTAAGCAATTTTTCTATTCCAGAAACTCCATTAGGTTTTATGGTTGTGTAAATCAACAACCTCACATGTGGTTCTCATATCAACTTTGCCATCTAAGCAAGGTGATTATTATTGGGGTTTATTTTGTTTGTTTGTTTCTTTCATTAAAAGGGACAACTGAAATTCAGAGAGCTTTAAATTTGATGATTGCGAGGCAGTCTTAAGAGTCTGAGGCATAGTATTTAAAGGCATATAAACAATTCTTTGTAAATTTCCCCATGGTTGAGAACAAAGTTCTTCAAAGGTTTTTCACTTAGATTTATAGAAAAGCTCAATTACTGCGTGGAATTTACCAGGTAATCTAATTTACCTCATTGACCACCTTTGAAAAGAATGTTGTCAAGTCAATGATGTTTCATTTTTTATGCTTATAAAGATACAAGAGGCAGCCCTCACAGAAAGGATGAGGAACATTTCTGATAAAGACACTAAATTGAAATGATGGTGTCTAATCTAATTTTCCCATTGGAATATGTTAGCATGTAGGTTACATTCCTCACCAAAAGTGTGATGTCCAACATTTTATAGGCATGACCATAAACATCAAATTTAATTTTGTGCACATAATAAAGCTATATTCTTTTGAAGCATAAAGCTTTCCAAATCAGTTTGCTCCATTAAATTCAACAAATATTCTAAAAAAGTCAGTTATCTAAGGGTCTTTGATAGTCACTTGTGGGAAAATAAATGTGAATAAGCTATTGCTCTCCCACTGGGAACTTTGTTCTATTATTGACAATAAGAAAATGACATGGATGCCTGTACTAAAGGTCATAAAATAATAAGTACCTTAAAGAAAAAAGAGCATGGATTAACATTCATTGATCATTTTCTGTGTGCCAGATGCCAGTATAGGATCTTTCATAAGTATTATTGTTCTTGAAAGGGAAGTTGTATTAGCGTAAACTTTAAAAAAAAATGAAAGTTTGTCTATTTGTCTGAGTCCATATCATAATGCAAGTCTGATAATTACAAATCATGCTCTTTCCACGTTTTGGGGTTCACAACACACACACACATGCTTGCACACACACGAAAGTACATTTGGTAAAAAGAGATCAAAGAAGTCTTCTTGTGGGAGAAGATAGTTACACTGAGTTTTGTTAAGGATGGATAGAATTTTGGTGAGTAGATAATAGAGGGAGGATTCCAGTTGGAAGGAAGGTCCAGAGCAAAAGAAAGAGAGGGAATCTTAGTTATGCTCATGTAATAACAAATATTCTAGATTAGCTAGAAGGCTAGGGCTGATCATTGATCCCTTGTTTACTCTATGTTGAGTGCTGGGGTTACAAAGATGAATAAGATGGTCCATATGGTCCCAGCCTTACAGAAGCAGATACTATAACGTAGAAATATACTAGGCACTGTGAGAGTAGAGAGAAGGGAATGGCTAACCCTGCCAATTTAGATGAAAAAAGACTTTGCATGAAACATAATACTGCCACTGAGTTTTGAAAGGTGATAAAGTGTTTGTTGAGGTGGAGGGGATGGAGTCAGAGTGAGTAGGATGGGGGAGGGAATGATAATGCTGGCAGAGGGAACAACTTGATCAAATTCAGAGACCTCATCCAGTGTGGCATGCTCAGGAAAGTAGTAGTTGTGAAGTGTGGCATGGAGTGTCTGGTGCATACAACGAGGAAAAAGGTAAGGGTTTGAGATAGACCAAAGCACACACAGGACATTTAGTATCAGGCTTATTGACTTTGACCTAACCCCTCTCACCCATGCCTGAAAAAAAAAAAAAAAAAGAGATTTAGCTTTCCTGGCAAGGAGGTACCATTAAAGCTTCTGATTAGGGAATATCAGGGTCAGAGTTGGGCTTTGGGAAGATTAATATAGCAGAGATATGAAGGATAGAGACAGAAGGGAAAGTGATTAATTAGTTGGTTGTTCTGATAGTTCAAGTGAGAATTAATGAAATAATAATCTAGGAGGAAGGTGGTAAAGATGAAAAGAAGGCATGGGAATTTATAAAATTAGAATCAACAGAGTGACAGACCTAAGAGAGAGATTTTATGTAGGGGCAAGGGAGACAGCGCTGGTGGTATTCCTCAGGCAACTATAAATGCAGGGTTAGGTTTCAAGATATGAGTCAAGGGTGGATACCAATTTTGGCATCATTCCCACAGAGGTGATAATTGGACAGTGAGAGGTGATAAGAATACCAAGGAAGGAAGTATAAAAAAATGAAAAGAAAAAGAAAGGGTCCTGGTGAATACTTATGTTTGCCAAGTGAGGGACAGAGGATGAGTGGCCACAGAAATAGAGGGGGGTCAGGAAGGCCAGTCTCACAGAGAGGAACTGAAGATGGTCCAAGTAAAATGTTGCAGAAGGGAGTAGCATGGATTGAGATTCAGCCAATTTATTTGATAATTAATAAGTCAGTAAAAAATTTCAAGAGAAGAGTGGGAAGAGAGTTTTATGGGGAGAAAACACGTGGGAAGAGAGTTTTATGGGGAGAAAACACGTGGGAAGAGCGTTTTATGGGGAGAAAACACGTGGGAAGAGAGTTTTATGGGGAGAAAACGTGCAGAGTATGGGGTAGCACAGAGATGGCAGTAAACACTAAGTCCACAGTGTTCTCTTTCAGTGTATCAAAGGAAAGAAAATACCCCATACAATTAAGCTCACCCACAACCTATAGAGGGAAAGTTATTTACAGTTCCCTTATTTGCTACTTGGCAGCTCCGTGAAACGTTGGGAAGCTGAGGACCTCAGGTAAATCAAATGTTGGAATTATTCGCACATGTCAGTGATTGACACGGTTTCTGACCAGTCCGGGCTTGGGTCTGCATCTGCCCAAATTCTACCATCCCATCAGACTCTTTCCTAAGTAAGAGGCAGTTGTTCACAATTCTCAACAGCAACAAAGGCTGTAGCACAACAGAATGCATAAAACGCAATCAATAGTCCAATGAGAAATTTTGCAAAGCAGGGGGAAAACAGCACTGTTTTTGTTTTTCCATTTGTTTTTGCAGGTGCTCAGGCATACGAAGTTCGACATGAAGTTCAAGAAAGAAAGTCAGTACACACTCTTGCTGCTCAGGAAACTAGCCACTCCCAACACATGCCCACAATTGACAATTGATCAACACATCAACAGCAGGGCTGCCGATGCCCCAGGAGAGTCACCACCCTCATGACCTTGGCTCTTGACCTCGCACTTTACTAGCAGCAATCCTTCTCATTAGTGCCAGGACACTCCCATGATATCCAGGCCTCCAGGGTGCTTGTTCGTAGCTGCGACACGTACCCTCTTACCTGAAGGCGCCCCACACTTGATGGGTGAAGAGATGAAGGCCATATCAGGGAATTATGAATTCTGAGGGAGAATCAAGAGCAGCAGATGAAACCCCAAGTAGCTGAAATGCTGCTTTCATGCAAATGGCCGCAAGTAAAATGACGAGAGGCAGGGCTGGGAAGGAGTGAAAGGAACAAGAAAAGGATGCGAGAGAAAAGCTGAATTAATTCTAAATGGAAGATTTTTCTGAGAGGCATTAGCCACTCTTGAAGGCAATGAATAGGCTTTCTCCCCACATTTATTAAATTTCTATGATTCTCCAATTTAGGAGTCTTTTATTTTTCAATGGAAAGAGGAAAAACCTCAGGTGCATTTCACAAAGAGAGGATCTCTATGACCTTATTATTGCAATACTCAAAATGACTTCCTGAGGGAAGATGAAGCTGAGGAGAAACTTCCTTGAGGGAGAAAAGCGGTCTAGCAGGAGGTCTGAGTGGGCATGGCAGGAGCAGGCCCTGTGGATGCTGTCAGAAAGGATGTGCCCAGCTCAGACTCACAGGGAGGGCGTGGGAGAATATGAGAGGACATCAGAGGGTTATGGAGGGAGCACCCGCTTCATAGGAAGGTCTGGTTCTAGTGCCACCATTATTTGGAGCTGTCATTTAACTTCGGTTTTCTTTGTTGACAGTATTGCATTATAAATAGCTCCCCTCCCTTCTGTACTGTGAGAATAAAGTGGGATAAAAACATTAAAATGTGCAAGAAAATGGGTTAGCATAGCTCTCTATAAATACAAGATGTTAATATGCCTGAAAGAAGAATAGAATATCTCTTGGTAAAGGCATTTTTTAATAAAATAATACATCTATATATCGCATTGTGTGCTCACCACCCAGAGCCAGTTCTCCTTCCACCATCATATGTGTTGACTCCCTTAAAGGCATTTTAAACAAATGAAATGACTTTGTCCTAGTGTAACCCCCCATGGTGTCTAGGGGCATATCCTGAATGGAAGACAGTCTCTAAGGGGAAACTGGCCTCCAGTGGGGACATTTTATGTCCTGAGGTTATTGCCAGATGAACAAGGAAGAGAAGGGTAGCACTGCATTCAGCTGCTGGCCTGTTCCCTGGCTCAGGGAGGACCTAGGCATCTTAGCTGAGTTTTTTGCCCACCTGATATGGCAATTCCTAATATGCAATTGAACTAAGTAAGCTGTCTTATTATCAGAAGGACATATATATTCTACCCATATCTGCTGTGTTCTGATTTAAAAATCTCAGCATCAGAAAAAGTCATTCCTCTATTTTTCCTCTTTGACCTGGTAAAAGTAGTTTACATGGGTCACAGTGGGTTTGATTTGATGCAGAGGAGACTCACTGGGTGTTGTGTAAAAGTGCTAATCTTCCCCCAGCCACTTCTGAATTCTTTAATTCCTCTGACACATTAATTCTAACCCCAGCATAAAATGTCCCAACATCCCTGAGAATCCCAGAACAGAAATTATAGCAATTTCCTATAACTGGAATCAAATTCCAAGGTTGGAGAGCACGGGCCACGTCCTGCCATTAATTCAAACATTCATGTGAAAGATTATGGTGGGCAGCTGTGATTCCATTAAAGGGGGCAATTTCAACTCCATTTCCTTGATAAACAGACAGAAGCTCGCCCCTAAATTGGGCTTGATAGATTTGATTAGGGTAGAGTTTTTGGAGGTTGTGGTTTCTGCAGGAAAATTGCTGTTTGATGTGCAAGGCCAAATTGCACTTGAAATCTCCTTGCACCCATAGAGGGGCGGGGGGTGGGGGCAGCAGAGAAGGAAGAGGATGGAACACCTAGCCAATTGCTATCATCTAAGCAGCAGGGAAGTCAAGCTGTTGTATTCAAAATATCTGTTAGGTATGCAGCCTGTGTGTGCTGCAGAAAGCATGCCCTACTCAGGGGAACCAATGATTAAAAGCAGCAAAACCAAATGGTGTTTAAACAAAGCAAAATGAACCCATCCAATTTCTTTAGCTCACGTGAATCTTTTGCAGGGAGAAGGAAAGATACATAGCCTCCTTTGGGGACACCTGTGGTTCCATGTTTCAGAATTCCCACTGAGAGCCTAGGTTCCAGGGAGCAGTAGAAGTTGAAGCTCACAGCTTTAAAGCACATTCTGCCAGCACACAGGCTGATGGGCTAAATGGCAGTCACACCTCCTAGACTGTTCCGTCTCCAGTAAATGGGAAACGCCACTTCTTTAGGTCGGCTACACCAGATAAGACAATGGAGATTGTGCTTATTTCTCCAAACGCTGTTCTAATTTTCCAAAAGTCACAAACCCTTCATGTTGGTAAATGTGTTTGCTTTGTAAGTGTAAGCACTTACAGGAGCACTTGAACTCCTTCAGCATTGTCTCTTTTGCCTGGCCTGGTGCCAAGTGCATAGGTAATTGAGATTTATGGAGAATCTAGAATGTGCCAAGATCCACACGAGGTGCTTTATGTGCATCACTCCATTAAATCCACTAATAACCTCCTTGGAGGTGGCTACTGTTTCCTTATTTTCAAAAAAAAAAAAAAGGTTATAAGTTTCATCTAAGTTAAAAACAAAATGGCCAAGGCCTTGTAAGTGGTGATAGGTCAACTAGAATCACCTAAAATCTCTTGATGCCAAAGTACACATTCATTTTCTCAGATGGGAACGCTGCTGTAATTGACCCCAGGGCATTAAGGGTAGTGGGAAGGGGACACAGCCTGTCCCAGGACTAGAACGGTTCCAATCGCGATAGTAGGATCAGAGCTTGAAGGACGGTCAGTATAAAGACTGAGAGAGGATGAAAATGATACATCATTTAAATTATTGGGATTTAGCATTATACAAAGTCATTATCAAATCAGCCTCTGTCAAAGAAAAAATAAAATAAAAAGGATTGGCGATTGCCTGTCTAGAAGCATCTATGTTAAGGCTACCTGAGGAAGAACTCTCAAGGACACAGGGGTTCCATGTATTCTTCTGCCACTTGCCAAAATGCTCTATGTTGTATCCTTTGGGATATTAACAAATGTAGAAATCCATTAAACATCATGTTCTTGAGTATGTCAATAGAATTTAATGAAACCACTATGGTACCCCAAAACACAGCTATTTGAGAATCCAGGCCCCACCCACATAATTCTACTTTTTCACAAAAGCACTACATTTTTCTCCTATGACATTGCCTCTACACATCAACACGGCCAACTAAGATGCTTAATGGCATTTACTCCAACCATGATTTTGAAACGTTTCTGTGTGGTTGTTTTTCCATCCTCTTGGCACTTCATCCATCTATCTATTACATCAATGCTTTCGCAAGCAACTTTATATATGAATCAAGTGCTGTATTGAGAATATCAGAACATACTTTGTCACGCCGGGAAATGAGCCGATCTCTTAAAAATACTTATTTTCTATTTCCTTTCTCTCCCCCTCTTTCTAGGTGCCCACCCCAGAGCAGGAGTACCACTTTACTTAGAACTGTCGATCAGTAGCCAGTGGAGTCAAAGCGCCAGAACCTGCCTCCCCTCTTCTGGCATGCAAACAGAAACCAAGTCTCCCCTGAGCCAAGATGTGTCAGAGTGACTCCAACCCTGAAGATGCCCTGGTTTCCCGACTGCCTTCAGTGGCCTTGAATTACCACTTCTCTTCTCCAACCGAGACGTTTTAATGAATCCCACCCTACACGTGGTTCACACATTACCTGAGGATCTAGGAGAAATCAATAAAGTCCTTTAAATCTGATTTGTGCTCCTGCAGTGTTCTTGGTGCAAGGAGTGGAGATGCCTAATAGGTCCGTTCAGACTATTCCTGCCGTGGCCCCTGGAGACGCCCGGTGCTCAGTGCAGAGCCTAACATCCCAGCCTGACTGTGCTGTAGCACCGGACAGTGTGCAGCACAGCCTGCACATAGGCTGTGACAGTCACATAGGCTGGGACAGTCACATAGGCTGTGAATCAGGGTTGGGGTCAGACTGAGATTGGGAGGCTGGCGCAAAGCATATGTTGTCATATATGTCTTTCAAGATAAATATGATTAATAGATTATAAAGGGTGTGAGGTGTTGGCAATTTTATTCTTTGCTCTTTTTACTGTTTTAGACTTTTTGATTAATATAGGCATGAACTCTGTTCTCATGGAACTTAATGGTCTAGTAGGTGAGAGATCATTGAACATTTAGAAATTCACTGGGTGTTGCCATCTGCTTCCTGAAAGCACCTAAATAACCCAAGGCAGGTGTGAGTACAGATGGTCATTTTCCATCGACAGGGAAGAAGACTGCAGATACCCTAAATGATCCATACTATTATACCTCAGAATCCATAAAGTTAGCTATAAGCTCTCTGCATCAGACCTGATAGACTCGCATTAGTCGAAATGAACAACAACCACATGTCATTTCGTGGACATGGCCCTAAATTGCTTGAGATGAAACAATGCCTCTCTTTAAAAGTTAGGAAACCTTAAAATCAGCACTAACCATAGTACCTAGCTCATAATAAGTGCTCATTAAACGTTGGTTCAGTGAATCAATTGAAAGATTGCTATCTGCTCTAAAATAATCGGGCTCTGGATTCCTCATTCTTGCCAACCCTACTGCCATCCCCCTCTGGTGGAAGCTAGCCTGTGGGAGGGAAAATGCAAGGAAGCATCTGGAAGAGCCTCCCTTTCCTCCCTGTACTTAGATGCTGCTCCCAGCCACAGAAGGGAAGGAAATCACACCATTGTGCTGGTCCTCTGATGGCACCATGTTAACAATGGCAATGAGGAAGAGCGACAGAGAGGTACCAAGGGCAACCTGTCGACCGCAGCTCATACCCCCACGTGTATCAACAAGATAAGGCTCACAAGAACCACTTTAAAGCAAATCTTCAGCTAATTCATTTTACCCTGCATCCCATTATTATTACCCTTTCCTTGTTTAGGTCTTGGGTCAATATGCTTGGCTATTTTCTTTTTTCTATCCAGCTGCCAGCCTTGGGCAGAACATCTGGTGCATCCCCAAAGGGCATTAGCCCATTAAGAAAGGCAAATTGATTTTTAAAATTTTCATAAATCAGCAGTCAAATGAAAAATGTCATTTTAAATTACAAACATAACTGAATCGAATGCGTGGCTGCTACTTGTGCACAATTGGAATTATTTATGACTGTTTAATATTTGTTAGGGGGGCATTGTAATTTTAATTACATGATACAAGGTGAGATAATTATTTACTGCTGCTGACATGGAATTGCCAATAATTGCTTAATATCTGTTGGAAATTATTCAACAGTTTTTAATTAGTGATACATATTAAAGTGATTGTTATTTTCCAGAGAATATGAAAATCCATCCATGAGAAAAGACACCTGGGACTTATATTAATAATTGCTCTAAAATGTATTATTGATTTATACACATTAGCATACCATGGTATTACTTTTCAATAATTGAGGGATTCTTGCCTACATCAGCGAAATAACAAAAAAGTAAGCAACAACTCTCACAGTGGGCCACCCACTGAAAGAAAAGGCATGTACAGAGGGTGCCAAAAAATGTATATACATTTTAAGAAAGGAAAACTGTTTTAAAATTGTAATACTGATATATACTGATATCAATACATACTGATAACAAAAGATGAATACAAGTCACGTTTGACTTTTGCAATTACAAGAGGTGCTCAAAGTGGTTACCATCAGTGTCCAGACACTTCTGATTATGGTGAACTAGTGCTTGCACAACGTTGACCAAAGTGTCCACTTATGTACATTTTTTGGCACCCCTGGCATTTTCACAGGTCTCATTGGTCTCATATTTCCTTTGACCCTACCCAGGATTAAAAAAAAAATAAAAATGTTGTCATAAGCACACACAAATGCTGTTTGTCCACTGCATTGTTTCATTTCAATTATAAATTCCTTGAGGGCAGGACCCAGGCTCCCTTATGGAGTCACACCTAGAACCAGTGTTCCCTAAAGGTGTATGGATGAAACTGTGGCACCGAGATAGTTGCTCATCTGTACAAAATGCCTTTCACTATGTTGTTGATGTTCTGTTGTTCATCCTAGGAAACCACAAAGAGGAAAACAATGAAAAATAACTTCACTAGCTTCTAAATAAATGGTCTTAAGTCATCTGCTTGGTGTAAAGATTACTTAGGAACACCGTTACTTACTAAATACATTATTCAGAATCCTTTTTTTTAATGTTAAAAAGCATTTAATTAAACTTACATTATTAGATCCTGCTAAGTATTTCCTTTAGTTATGCATTAAACAATGAAGTGCTTTACTAAGAGAAAACAAAAGAAATAAATGAATTTCTATTTAATCATCTGCTAAATATCTTTGATGACTTGCTAAGGGTCACTTCCAACTATTTGTAAGTGGAATGAAATCAATTCCCCCTATGCTGACTTGTTAATGTCACCTTCTCCAAGAGGAAGGGAAACAGGGATTCATCCTCCCCTGAAGGCACCGTCCACACTGTGCCACAAAGTACAGGGGGACGACGTCTTGCCTCCCCTGGGTTCTACCTGGGTTTAGCCTCTTACCTCATCTGTTGATACCAAACTCATCCTCCATTCCTTAAAAGCTCCTGTGTCTCTCAACAATAAACACACCCTCTATATTCTGCCTTGTGCTGCTGAGGCTAGGATCCTACAAACCATATTTCTTTTGTGCCAGCTGGCTTCCTGTCAGGTTCTTCAGCAGGAGACATAAAGAAAGGGCAGAAGGCAGGAAAGAGACCTGCTCCTTGCTGTTGGTTTGCTGTTCCTGTTGGCGTTGCCCAAGGAATGACCGTTCATACCCCCTGGCAGCAATACTTTGTTCCAGAAGCTGTTGTTTCACTTTCCACATCCCCCAACTCAGCTCATTCATTGTTCGCTGTCATAGGAACGAACATGGGCAATGGCAATGCCCCCTCCTCAGAGGTCTAACTCTCAGCTCTGCATGGTCCCTCCTATATGTTCCTGGGAAACAGTGGCAGCCGGGCAGTTTTCGTTCCTTGGAGTGCTGGGCCCAGCTCTGCAGGGCCCTTTCTATAAACCCTACACATTCTAGGTGCAGACCATCCCAACTTCTTCCCTGGTTTGCTCAGCCCCAGGAGGGTGACAGGATGTCCTTTTAATCTTTCAACACCTGGTTGCCCATTTCCGTAAATGAAATGATCTTTGGTAAAGTGTCTAATATGAGTTACATCTTCCTGCCCAGCACAGACTGTTACACCTCTACAAAAACATGCTGGCTCATAGCCTTTGCTCATGAGTTCCTCTCATCGGAAACATCTTTTCCCCTTCCTTACAGGTAGAATGTCTTACCAACTTTCATGATACAGACTGGGCATTGTCTATTCCAAAAAAGTTACCATGCCGCACCAGACTGGGCACCCCCTCTCCACATTCCTGGAGCACCTTGTGCATTCTTGTGACTCTGCCCATTACTCTATCACAAGGATAGTCTTATGGCCCTGTCTGCCTAATCAACTGCCCCCTCCCCACCAGGCCGTGCCATAAAATGGGTTATTGCCTCTCCCAAACCTGGGACCAAACCCAGCGTAGAGAAGAAGTATCACAAATATCTGGTTTGCCCTGACACCGTACTAGCCTGGATGTAAGCTGAAGTCCTAGAAGGCTCCCATGCCTCTGCACTGGTGGGATCAGTGTTCTCATGGAGAATAGCGGATGAATATGCCCCTGCTGGATTCTCACAGAGCAGTGTTTCGTTATGAGAAAGAATCATAGAAAAGGAGGATAACAGACAGCTTAAGCATTTGATCTTGTACCAATGGTCCAAGCATAGTGCTAGGATACCACTATTCCTTTCCCAAGTGAGGTTAAGCAAATGGCAATAACAATAGTATCTACCACTTACTGAGCATACACTAGGAACACCTGAACACTGCACTATCTCATTAAATTTTAACAGTGACTCTAAGAAGGAGAAATCACCTTCCTGTTTTGCAAATGAAGAACACGTGATACAGAAAGGGTGGGACTAGGGTGAGGTGAGTGAAGACTTTGCCTTGGGAGCAAAATTTAAAGTAGTGACAAAAAACTCAGTAACCAAAACTCAGAAATCAACCTACATATTTTTAAAAATGAATGCAAAAATCAATGATAAAAAAGATGTCGAAATTTAAAATAAAGACTAGCATTGCTGGTTCCCCCCCTCCCTGGGTCTCAGGTTCCAATAAGCCTGCACTGCTATGGCTTCTGTAAGTGGCACAAGGACGCGCACATCCAGTGAACATGGAGCTGTAATGCAAAGTCAGGTCCTCCTAACTCCCAAACCTTAATCTCCCACCACTTATTACACGGCCAGAGTGATCATAATATATATATATATATATATATATATATATATACAGGGCATCACCTGCTGTAGCTTTCTGAGCTGAGCTTTTTATTTAATGTAGAGCAATTTAGGTAAAGGCTTTCAAAGAACATGAATGTGTCCACATGTCACACGAAACTCTTTTATTTCTCTAAATTCTACACAATTCGGTTTTAGATGCTATGCATTCTAGGGCACTGTGTCTTAAAAGTGCCTGCAGAAAGGTGCCACGATATATACTACTTATTCACTCATTCATTAATTCATTCAATTAACAGTCATTGAGTACTTGTTTTGTATCAGTCTATTGCCATTATTTAGTCAAGCACTTGTGGAATTCAATGAATGAATTGGTAAAAAAGTAGCAAAGAGTGAAAATGAGTCTTCTTTAGGATAACTCCCAAAGAATAAAATAGTAAACTATAGATGAAAAATAAAGGCAGCCTGCTTATATTTCGGTACTGATTTATACCAGAAACTAGAGATCATGAAGATATCAGATGACTTATTTGGATGGTTATTGTGAATAATTACCTGAGTTCCATTAACTCTGAGCATCACGGAGTTAGAGCAACCCTTTACCTCTGTTACCTTATTTTAAAGTAGGCCATAACAAAATGACTTCCTGGGTGCTAAACACTGGCTTGTATCCAAAATGTCAGTATGACTTTCCCCAGGGCCAATGCAAACAGAGATGGAGTTATCCTCTCAAGTCAGAGGTGCAAAAGAGACCCTGAACACCCAACGTGGCTCCGGGAAGGCACGTGGCACTCAGCAGGCTGCACATGCCATCACGTTTCATGCCCTCCCAGCCCCCCTTCTTTCCTTGCCGACAACCAGCATCTACTTGCCTGGAGAGTTCAGTGGTCTAAGGTGATTACTCCCAGCAAATATTTGTAGATGGTTATCCTGTCTGTCCCACAGTCACAGCTCAGACAAATGATAAATACTGAGGTCTTTTAATCTTATCTCACAAGTCAATCCCTCCAGCCCTCTAATCATTCTTGTTACTCTATGGCAACAACCTTTCCATTTGTCTACCTCCGTCTGATACAGAAACGATAGGAAGCAGAGCCCAGCACAGCAGCTGGAAGGTGGAGCTTGACCCCAGCCTGTGTTCTGATGCTCAGACAAATGCAGAGAACTAAAGACTTTGCATCTTGGCTTCAAGAGTCTTCTGCCAGGATCTCTTCCTAGCACACTGATGAGAGAGAGGGAGAGAGAGAGAGAGAGACAGAGAGAGAGAGACAGAGACAGAGACAGAGAGACAGAGAGCGAGAGAGAGAGAGAGAGAGAGAGAGAGAGAGAGAGAGAGAGAGAACATGAAGGGTACACTTGCATAATATAGGGATTTTTAACTGATCTAAAGGGAGCATTCTGCCTTGTATTTCAAAACCCAGCACCATTATAGAGCAGTGGAAAGTGCTGTACAGACTCAAATGGGAAAGGCTGGGGAGGGAAAGCTTAGGTGCTGTGGTTTTGTTACATTGCGTAACATCTCTGCCACTCGTTGTTTTCTTTAATCTACAAAATGGAGGTAATGCTTCTGATTTTATTAGATTGTTTTGAGTTAAAAGAGATGATATAGTAAAGTATTGGGCACAGTATCTGGCATTCCTTTAGCCAGTCATTAACTAATACATACTGACTTCGTATCTCCGGTTCCCTGGACTCTGCCAATGTCAAGTGCTGAGGTTAGGGTATAAAACAGACAGGATAGCCTTTTATTCCAAGAAGTTCAGCAGATTCTTAGTATAGTTATTATCATTAGTAATAATAGTAATAACAATTAAATAAGTAGTCACAGACAAATAGTAGCAGCATTACCAATTTTACTCCTATCAAAACTATTCTGCAAACAGAGCAGGCTTAATAAAATCCTCTTATACCACATTTCTAGGTATCACAGCTTTCGGTGTTTTGAACATTTTGTGATGGAGATGGAAAATGGAAGGACTGAAAAGTCCTAAACAGTGGCAGTTCTCACTAAGGAGAGGTCCAGGGCCTGCCTGCCCTGTGACCTTGACTCTCGCCACCCCATTTCCACGTGCACATTTGCCAGTTGCATTCTGGGGAATCTGATCCAGATATTCCATTTCATGATATAGAAAACTGCTAGTGAGAGAAATTAAGCAACTTAACTAAAGTAAATAACTATACGTTCCATAAATATGTACCTACTAAAGAGATACTTGACAAGATATGTAGAAAACAAACATTTTTATAGCCTAATCATTCTGCTTACCTATCAAATCAACTGCCTTTATGCTTACTCTTTTGTAACTTGAAAACAAAATGAAAGCAATACTACTATGAAGAGCAAGAACCACACTTGGCATTTCAGGAAGAGCAGTCTAAAGATGCCATGTTCACTTATCAATGCTGTGTCATCTGCATCCTTTGCTGCCTCAGATGGAATAAGGAGCAGCAAGGAGGCGATGATGGCTGGAGTGGTGATCAGATAGAGGAACCTTTGTGCAGAGGCGGTGGCAGCCCTTCATAGAGGTAAAGAGCACGAGCTCAAGTGGTGGTGGCGGTGGTGGTGCGGGTCAGCTGAGGCGAGATTAGCGTGGGGACTAGAACAATCATGTGTAGAGTTGGCACCTGGGCATGAGACATGCAGAGCTGGAATCTGGACCAACTTAAATCCAAACTGTTGGGTGAGTGATCCACCACCATGATAAGCCAACACCTGGGGCATCAAAAATCAATGAAAACTAACTAGGATCAGAGGACACCATAGGCAGAGAAACACAAATCCAGAAGAGAACCTGAACTTACTCAAGGCACAAACTAGCTGCATTTCCTCCCACTCCTATGACATTCACTGTTTTTGTTTTTAGCCAGGATGTGGAGTATGTTTAAATGCTTTCCACTGTTTTAAAATGCCATATTTTTAAAGGCATTTGGTTGTTATTTAGAGGACAGAAAAGATCAAGGAAAGGGGATTAGTCATGCCCCAAATACAGACAACTGGATCTCTTTTCTTTCCATAACAACAACAATTATTAGGTACCAATAATAAATAGCCTGTTAGTTGCCAAGCACTGGTTCTACATACATTAACTTTACAGCTTATGAGAAACAGCCTTATGAGGAATAAATTTTTGTTTCTATTTTTAGGTGAGCAACGTGAGGCTCAATGACATTAAATAACTTGCCTCAAATTACACTATCAATTAAGCTTTAATCTCTGGCTCCAAAGCCAAATTTGGCAATGTTTCACATTCTAAGGGTCTCTTCACTTAATACTTGGTTCACTCAGTTGATGCATTCTTTTATTGATGCATTCTTTTATTCACTCTTCCAAGAAATATTTATCAACCAAAACAAATGTTCTGTATTAAATGCTATATATAGATGGTAAGTCAGATTGTTCTTGCAAAAGTCCTGTAGGCTGTTGGGAGTCAGGGTAATTGTCATGCTTGGATGTGTGGATGATGACTAAAAAGGAGCATGAGGGGGCTTCTTGGATGTTGGTAATGTTCTATTGCTTGATCTTGCTGCTAGTTATTACATTGATGGGTCTAGTTTGGAAAATGCATAAAGCTGTGCACTTACAATATGTAGACTTTTCTGTATGTATTACCATGTTTCCCCCAAAATAAGACCCAGCCAGACAATCAGCTCTAATGCATCTTTTGGAGCAAAAATTAATATAAGGCTCGGTCTTGTTTTATAATAATATAAGACCTGGTCTTATTTAAGACCGTGTCTTCCATTAATTTTTGCCCCACAAGACACATTACAGCTGATTGTCCAGCTAGGTCTTATTTTCGGCGAAACACGGCATCTATACATGTATACATACATACACAAATGACAATAAAAGTATGAACACATACAAAAATAAACAAATAGGCAGCAAAGATACTGTCCTTTGATTTAGAAAAATAACACTGTACCAAATGAAAGAAAATAACTCTTCATTAGCCAAAATATCTGAAAATATTCATATTGATGCTGGGCATAGTTTACTATTTATAAAATCTACGTGTGTGTGTGTGTGTGTGTATGTGTGTACTTTACTACTTACTACTTAGCTTAAGTAGATAGAATAGCCTAGACTTTCTCTTGCTTGTCAAAATAATTCTGCAACAATCATTGGACTTGGAGAAAGAAAGCCTTCGTTTTGTTGTTGTTCTTTACCAACTTGTAAATTTAGGCCCTGCACTAAATACGTTGAACCTTTGAATACATTGAAATCCGTTGAATACGTTGAAATACGTTGGAGTTTTTTCACAATCACTCCCACAACATAGGATGATTTCAAGGATCAAACGTGTTTGGTAAACTTCAGAGGGCTCCTGTGAATTAGTAGTGGTTGTTGTAGCTGCTGCTCAGATTGTGGGTTTGATAGAGACGGCTCCAAAGATAGATCTGAGGGATCAAAACAAACCTGGTAAGGTGATGGCCTGAATGCCTCTATTTTTTCCTTCTTTCCAAATTTAATGTGTCTCTCTTGAATCAGATGTCTGGGGCCAAATGTCAGTCTAAGGCAAGCAACTCTGATGGAATTGCTGTGAAGAGAATTTCTATAGGACTTGCTGTCCCGTGAGCTGGGAAAGAGCTAGACATCACCTTCAGGGAGTCTTTGTCAAGACCATAACGTGGTGAACCTTGAGACAAGCCTATCCCATAGCAATTTGTGGGATCTTAAGTGGAAGAGCAGCATCTCAGCATCTGCCTGGTTGAAATGGCCTGGTTCTCTCAGGTCCTGGGGAATAAGCTGAACTGGTGGGCTTAGTCCTCCTTGCTCCTAAGGTCAGAAGGGCAAGAGGAAATGGGGGCAGGGAGAAACTTTATTTTCTATACCACTGATCCCTACGAGGGGAGACCACTTCATATCCCACCACTTGTCTAGTAATTTCTCAATATGACCCGAATCCCAATTTATTGGAAAAAAAAATCCATTCAAAGAGGTCCCTCAGTTAGAGAATAAGAGTCTGTCAAAATGAACAGGACACATGCTCAGCAAAATAGAGCTGCTGAAGATGAACACACACACACACACACACACACACACACACACACACACACACACATTCAAGTGCAGCACACAACTTTTCTGCAGTAAAAATAAAATTGAATAATATCTCAACCAAATATTTTGTAGTTGAATATAAAGAGAAATTGCCACTGTTGAGATTCAAATAAGTTGCTTGGAGTATCAGGGGCAAAGCATATCTCAAAACACAGATTAAAAAGATAAAGAGATGATAATCATGAAGATAGACACAAAAGTTTAACACACACACAAAGCAAATAAATAAAAACTTTTAATATAGAAGAAAGAACAACTGAGAAGAGAGAAGCAAATTTTGAATAAATAAAAGAAGAAAATTTGGAGAAGCTGAGGATAGAGCTAAGTCTCAATATTGAATGAATTTCCTCTATTCCAGGCTGAATTGATAAGAAAAACACATGCTTCAGCATACTGCAATACAATTCCAGAATTCTATATAAATATATAATCTTACAAACTCCTACACAGAAAGAATAAGTGGTTTACAAAGGAAAAAGAATCAGACTGGCATTGAACTCACTGGCAACACAGGAGCTGGAAGACAATGACATAACATCCACAGATGACTGAGAGAAAATGACTGCAATATTAGAATCCTATGCTCAATCAAGATATCATTTACCTGTCAGAGCAAAGGAAAGATACTGAGACTAGGCAATAATTCAGAAACTGCTTCATGCGTATAGCTCATCTGAAGGAAATACTCAAGAACAACTCCAAGCACACAGGGATGAGGCAGAATGGAGGTTGCAGGATGGGGAAAGTGAGAAAAGGAGAAACAGGGATGATAAATGAGCACCAATCTGCGTTCCTCCCAAAGTGGAAAAAGAGAGATTGCTCCAGCATGTGCTTAAGCCTACCCTTGAAGGGCTTTTGTACTCAAAAGGAAATTATAGAAATTGTCTGGAATGCTGCATCAAAACCCACAACTTCAGGTTGGGGATAAAAAAAGTGGAAGAAGGAAGGTAAAGGATATCAAAGATTTCATGTGAATTAAGGAGAAGGAGGAGGAAGAATTTTCCAAACATCTTCTCTAACTGGGGAGGATTGAGGAGTGGTAGAAAAATAGAGCTGAACCGAAGCCCTACAATAGTGAACATACAGAAGAAGCCACCTCAAGACTGGCAGGAGGGACAGAGATACAAAATGGGATGGTCCCACACCCACGTGTGACCATTAAAACTGGGAGAAATATCTCAGCTGTGGAGGTGCCCCATGGGAAGTGAGGGGTCCCAGCCCCTCCTCAGCCCAATGTTTCAATGATGGGGAGAGAAGTCCCCATAATTTCTTGCTGTGAAAACCAGCAGAGATTGTGGCTGAGTGAGAGGGAGGGGCAGCTGCATTCCCAGGGGCTCCTACTAATGGGACCATGCACAGATTTACTTGTTGATGGATTCATTTGCTCTGAGTTCCAGCGCTGGAACAGCAGCTTGAAAAGTCCTACTGACATATGGGGAAGACTGAGCTGTCTCGCTGCAGGTTGAGAGCTGGGGGTGGAGGTTGGGGGGAGGGCATCTTTCTCCCCATCAGAGGACCTGGTGAAAGTAACTGTTCCTTTGTTGAGTCTTCCCAACTTCCTGCGTGAAGACACAGGCAGACTCGATATCTGAGTCTCCATTAAACTGGCTCTCTCCTTCTGTCTTCCCCATGCTAGTAATTCCCTGAGACCATGCTCCACCCAACTTTCAGGCACACCCAAACTCCTTCCAGTGCCTTTTCCATATAAACAACCTGCCTTGGCTCTTGCTGAGGACATTCTTAAAAATCTTTCAAAGGTTCACAAAATCTAAACAAGCAGCATCTGGCTTCCGCATGTCCTGTACCTCTGGCTGAGCAGCACCTCCAAACACAACATGGGCAGTGGACATCTCTGGATTGCTTTGTGGCTCATGCCAGGTGGCCCCAGGCAGAGCACAGACTGCAGGTGAACTTGGCTTGCACTAGGTCTCCCCCCAGGAGGCCCCAACGATGGCAGCCCCAGTAACCAGCTTCAGACTGGGCCAAAGAATCACCCGACCACCTGCAAAATGACACCCGCAAAGGACAGACTGGGCAGGCACAGGAGCTCTGTTAAAGCAAATCTTCTCTGTAGTTTCAATGCCTGCCCAGCAGCTCCACCACTGTAGTCACAGCCAGTCCTCAAAACCAATCAGCCTAAGAGTCACACCCTCCCATTAACATACAAACAGCAATCAAGTCTCAACTACAAGGGAGGGCACACACAACCCACACAAGGGACACACCTGGAGCACTCATCTCTGGTGACCAGAGAGACTGTACCACTGGGACCCACAGGATACCTACTACATAAGGCCACTCTAATAAGATTGGGAGGCATAGTAGCCCTACAGAGAAACAAATACAGGGAGGTAGCCAAAATGGGAGACAAAGAAACATTTCAAAAATAAAAGAACAGAACAAAGTTTCAGAAAAAAAATAAAAATGGAGAGAAGCAATCTACCAGATGCAGAGTTCAAAACACTGGGTATAAGGATGCTCAATGATCTCAGGGGAAACTTTAACAAAGATATAGTATACATAAAAATGGAGATGGAAAACATGAAAAAGAACCAGTCAGAAATAAAGAATACAATAACTGAAATAAAGAATACATTAGAGGAAATCAAAGAAATCAACAGTAGATTAGATGAAGCAGAGGATCGAATCAGCAACTTAGAAGGTAAGGTAGCAGAAAACACCCAATCATAGCAGCAAAAAGAAAAAAGAATCCAAAAAATGAGAGTTTAAGGGACATCTGGTACAACATCAAGCATACCAACACTTACATGATAGGGGTGCCAGAAGAAGAAGAGAAAGAACAGGAATTAAAGCACTCCTATGTTTATTGCAGCACTATACACAATAGCCAAGACATGGAAACAAGAAAAATGCCCATTGGTAGATGACTGGATTAAGAAACTGCGGTACATTTATACAATGGGGTATTACGCAGCCACAAAGAAGAAAGAAATCTTACCATTTGCAACAACATGGATGGATCTAGAGAACATTATGTTAAGTGAAATAAGTCAGAAAGAGAAAGACAAGTACCATATGATCTCACTTATATGCGGAATCTAAAGAAGAGAAGAAGTGAATGAACTAATCAGAAACAGTTTGGGGGACAAAGAGGAAAAACTGAGTTGTGAGATGGGTGTGGGCGTGGGGATAAGGGGGAAGGTGAAGGGATTAGGAAACAGTCGGTAACCACAAGATGGCCTCACTGTTTTTGAAAATTAATTTGGGAAACATAATCAATAATGTTGTAAAGATTTTGTAGGGTATCTGATGGACACGTGTCCCATTTGGGAGAACACCTCAGGGATACTGTAGATACCTGATCATGGCACTGTACATCAGAAGCTAAACAATAATGAATGCCAACTATAATTTTATATATATAATGTGATGGCTCGGTGTGAGGTTGGAGGGATAGTGATAGGGGGAGGGGAGTCCACAGTGTGAGGGATATAAATGATGAACGTCTAAGTATTACCTTGTCTTGTACACCTGAAACTAATAAATAAAAATAAATACAAATAAATAAAAAAATAAAGTCATTGTTAATGGAAAAAAAAAAAAGGTGAATTTATGGCGTATGTAACAAAAGTCTAGGGATGAACCAGCTGTGTCTATGGCTGGATTCAGGTCTCAAACCTGTCACAAGAACTTGACTTTGCTCATCTCTCTGTTGGCCTTCCTCTCTATTGACTTTGGTCTTGGCTCCATTTGTAGAAACTGGCAGCAAAAACTTTATCCCCAATTCTTCTCATGTTCTTAATTTCTTTAATGAAATTCCAGGAAGTGAAAAAAAAAAAAGCTATTTGAAGAAATAATGATTGAAAACTTCCCTAACCTGGAGAAGGAAATAGATCTACAAGCCCAGGAAGCACAGAGAGCCCCGAATAAGATGAACCCAAAGAGGCCCACAACAAGACACACCATAATTAAATTCCACCAGTTAAAGACAAAGAGAATTTTAAAAGCAGCAAGAGGCAAGCAGTTAGTTAACTACAGGGAGCTCCCATAAGATTATGTGCTGATTTTTCAACAGAAACTTTGCAGGCAGAAGAGACTGGCAGGAAATATTCAAAGTGATGAAAAGCAAGGATCTGCAACCAATACTACTCTATCCAGCAAAGCTATTATTTGGAATTAAAGGACATATAGAGCTATCCAGAAAAGAAAAGGCTAAAAGAGTTCATGACCACCAAACCAGTGTTATGAGGAATGTTAGGATTTCTTTAAGACCCAAAAAAATCTGAAATATGAATAATGAAATGTCAACAACTACATATTTATCAACAATTACTTTGAATGTAAATGGATTAAATGCTCCAATCAAAGACAGTGTGGCTGAATGGATAAGAAAACAAGACCCGTACATATGCTGCCTACGAGAGACTCACTTCAGATCAAAAGACACACACAGACTGAAAGTAAAGGGATGGAAAAGATATTTCATGAAAATGGAAACAAACAAACAAAGGAGTACAAATTGGTTGTTACACAGTAGTCAGGGGTTGTAGCGTATAGCATAAGGAATATAGTTAATAATATTGTAATAACTATGTATGGTGTCAGATGGGTACTAGATTTATTGAACTAATACAGGGGAGGGGGTTTGGAGGACAGGGTGAAAAAACGTGAAAGCATTAAGAAGTACAAATTGGTGGTTACAAAACAGTCATAGAGATGTAAAGTAAAGCATAGGGAATATAGTCAATAAAATGATATTAACTATTTAGAGTGCCAGGAGGGTACTACAGTAATCAGGGGGATCACTTCTTAAATTATATAAATATCTAACCATTATGTTGTACACCTGAAATTAATATAAAATAATACTGAATATAAACTGCAATTGTAAAATTTAAAAAGGGGGAAAGGTGAAGGGGAATAAAAGTTTTAAATTTCCAGGTATAAAACAAATAAGTCATGGGGATGTAATGTACAGCATAGGGAATATAGTCAATAATATTGTGATAGCATAGTGCAGTGTCAGATGGTTGCTGGACTTATCTTGGTGATCATTTCTTTATATAAATGTTGAGTAACTATTGTGTACACGTGAAACTAATATATAATGTATGTTAACCACATTTTAATAAAAATCTTTAAAAAATAGAAATAAAAACAAAAATAAGTAAATAGCTGTTTTAAAAATAAATAAATAAAAGCATAATGGGAAACCTTTACTGAGAAAATAAGAAATACATCCAAGATCACCATTGGGTCAGAAAAAAGAATTGCAAGTTATCTAATAAACAAATTAAGTGAAAATATCTCATTAAGACCATGGAACACCAGGAGAATATAATGTATCCTTAACTGTCTTTATTATCTATGAAGAGAAATGAAAATGCATAAACAATAAAATAAATAAACAAACCTAAGAAGAAGGGACTAACATGGATGTAATCAATAATTAATTAAAAACAAACAAATAGAAAAGAGAAGATGGGGCGGCCGGTTGGCTCAGTTGATTAGAGCACAGTGCTCGTAATACCCAGGTCACCGATTCAATTCCCACATGGGCCAGTGAGCTGCATCCTCCACAACTAGATTGAAAAAATAAAAAACAAAAAATGACGACTTTCTTTGGAGCTGATGGGTCCTGGAAAAACATACTGTTCCCCAACAACCCCCCAAAAATAAATAAATAAATAAATAAATAAATAAATAAATAAATAAATAAGAGAAGGTTAAAAAAAAAAATCCAAGAGCCAGTTAATTGAAAAGCCCTCTGTGACCCTAAATAAGAAGAAACAGGAAAGAAAACAACAACAACAACAAACAAATATAGACACAATTAGGAGTGGGAAAAGAGAAGAAGAGAAAAAAATAAACACTGATTCCAGAGAGATTACAGCATTTTAAGAGAATACTACATGAACCTCAATAGATGAAATGAATGCTGTCCTAGCAAAATGCAAATTTACAAAAATTCACTTCAGAAGTGGAAACCCTGAACAGATCAAATTAAACAACTGCCATTTTAAATAGGAATCAGGACAATATGGGTTCACAGTTGAGGTTTAAATCCCAATGATATTTGAGCAATTTGGGGCCATAGGATAAAAAGAAACTTCCAAATTTATTTTATAAATCCATTGTTACATTAATACCAAAACCTAATAAAAATAGTATAAATGGATCTCATTCTTACATATAGACACAAATGTTATTAAAATATTGATAAAGAATTGAGTAATTAGTTAAACAATATTATATTATAATAAAGTATGGGGTGGGGAAACTAAGTAAAACTAGAATAGAATCAAGAGATTACTGGAAATTACATTTGTTTGAGAGGTATTTTCAACTCAGGATCTTCAAAATATAATGTTTCTACCTTATGAGTGTAGTTGGGTAGTTAATTAGAGATTTGGTCTTACCTGCCAAAGACAAGAGCAAGTGTTAGTAATATTATTCTCACAGAATGACATATGCATAGATACTTACAGAAACTCAAAATTTGTATAATTCTATTTAGATAACTCCATCATATTAAAAAAAAAAAAAAAACATGACAAACGTCAGTCTACTTGCAATATTCATTAAACTGACCTTTAGCTCAATAGACAGGAATCGTCTATGGTCAACAGACTGTACTCTATGAAAAACTTTTAAACTTATATTTAAATTCTACTGTTAACAACCAATGTTGATAATGAAAACAAGTCTCCTGCAGGTGCAATCTCTTATTTAATGGTATCAATTAGAGTTGTACCTTAATATATTTTCTAGTCCTCCTTTCATAATATATCATATATTTCATAATAACATGATAAATGTATTGGATCAATCATGTCTTGGTACATTTCAAGCTCTTTAAGAATCTATTATTTATTTTCTTTTTAAATCACCTTAAATGCCTATTACCATTTCTTTATCTCGTTAATGTCTTGGGGAGTGCTCAGTAATCATCTGGGACATTAATAAAGCTGAATTAAACTGGGCTTTCTTCCAGTCTCTGACTTTAGTAATGGTTTGTCTCAAGAAGAATCAGAACCTGAGTATCTCAGCATCACTTTTACCAAAACTGCAAATACTACATTTGTAAAGCATTGATGAGCACAAATACACATATGTTAGAACATACATAACCCCAATTCACAGGTGAAAATTTCAAATCACCATGGAACACTCATCTTGGCAAACACATTAAGATATAGTCTCTCTAAAAGTTTTTCCACAGAGATGACACTGAAGCTTATTTGATGGACGAGCTGATCAGTTGTAAGGCTTGTCTTAAAAAATTTTTAAGCTAAAGCCCTTTTTTCCGGGTTGTGCAAAATTTTGAGGTCTTTCACCAAACATGCGCTTAAGTACTTTAGAAGACAGAAAGCTCTTCCCTGAAGAAAATGCTGGCTCTACCTGAAAGAAACCCTGCTGTCCCCACCTGTTCTAAAGTGAAATAGCCTTCTGTCTGGCTCCTCAACTTTCATAACAGAATGACATCTTCCTTCCCATCTGGTATTGAAAGCATATGGCCATCACAGCAACATAGAATGCCTGCGCTCCAGGTACTTGTTAGAGGATTCAATCATAAATTGTCTCAGCCCCAGCATCAGCCAGAGACTCTTCTAATATATCTGAGATTTGAGGAATATTGTTTAAAAGGCATATCAACTATTTTTTTTCTTTTATTCTTGCCTAATGCTATTACCACTGTATTAAGTTACATTATTAGAAAACAGTGCCTTAACCTTGTGTTCCCAATTGACCATCTTTATCTGGTCTCCATCTTTGTGTCACCTCTGCCTTCTTGGACACAAGGACCGTGTCTTCGGGCAGGGTTTCTGACTTTTAAAAAATTCTCTTGAAGACACAATTACCCCATTACCAAAAGTTCATCGTGTCTATAATAAATTCTGTCTCGAGTTTTGCTTCAGGAACACATTTTCTATCAGAAAATCAGTAGGCTTTCTTTCAGTGGGAAAGGATAATTAAGTAATGCTACATACTTTCTTTGTTAGCCTTAGCTGCCAAAGGCTCAATTGTAAAATTAGCTTTTCTGGGTATTTGGAAGAATCAACTCTGCTCATTTTTGAGACTATTTTGGATCTGTGTTTTTATCTCTGTCTCTTTTCACACTATGTTTCACTGGTTAAAATTCATATAATCTTGATTTTTGTTTCTGATAGTGCTTTGACCTCATGATAGTTCAGATGCTCTAATTCTGTGCATGGTCAGCTTGCCTATCCCCACCTGCCACTGCCTATGCTCTTAGTAACAAGATGAGAGGACTGTACAGGTCAGCTCCAGGATTCCAAAGCAAAGGTTGATCATCTCCTGCTGTCTTTTGTTTTTGTTTTTAATGATGAATACTGTATATCTTTGGTAAAAGAAAACCTACAAATGTATGCATACACTAAGAAGATTTAAAGGACTGTAGTTTCTGTAAGTCCTGACTATATTAGGTAGAGTTGACTAAGTTGCTTGCAAACAGGACTTATATAAGATCTGCAAGAGCAATTCAAGTGGATAAAAATAATCTCTTAGTTTATTTTTATGGAAATGTTAATACATAAATTTAGAGAGAATTTGGAAAATATAGGAAAGCCAAAAACAAAAAAAAAAGAAATTTAAAATCACTGTAAAATTACTCTTATTAGTTTTATTAAAGTATATTTTGCACCCATTGATTAAATGTAACCGTTTAAAGTATATAGTCCGAGTTTTGACAGTTAGGACACCCATATAACTAACACCACAATAAAGCAACAGAATATTTCAAAAACCTCCCCAAATTAGTTCTTGTCTCTTTCCAGTTTATTTAACCAACCCTCCCTCTATGCGTCTCCGGACCCTGACGCCAGGTAACTCAGCTCTGCTTTTCTCTCACTATAGTTTGGTTTTTCCCATTCTAGAACTTCTTATGATTGGAATCTAGTAGTATGCTTACTTTGTGTCTAGCTTCATTGGCTCAATGCAATGTTTTTTTTTTAATTCATTCATTCCGTTTTGTGTATCAACATTTACTTTATTATTACTCAATAGAATTTCAATTTATGGCTATAATACAATTTTTTATCCAGTCGCTTTTTGATAGACATTTGGATTATTACCAGTTTTTCCAGTTTTTGACTATTATGAATGAAGCTGCTATGAACACTTGTGTGCCAGTCCTTGTGTGGACACATTTTTATTTATCTTAGGCATGTGCCTAGGGATTGACAGATTACATAGTAAGTGTATGTTTAATTTTATAAGAAACTACCAAATTGTTTTCCAAAATGACTGCACAATTTTGCATACCTACCAGCAATATGTTAGAGTTCAACTTACCCATATCTACATTAAAACTTTCTTTTTCAGTTTTTATAATTTTATCCATTTTAGAAAGTGGGATGCAGTAGTCATTATGGCTTTAATTTGCAATTGATTGATGACTTGCTTGAACATCTTTGCTTATGATTTCATAAATCTCCTTTTGTGAATGATTTGTTTAAATACTCACCCATTTTTTAAAAAATGATATTTTATCTCTTACTATTGAGTTATAAGATTGGTTTATAGATTATAGACAAAAGTTACTCATTAGATACATGTTTTTAAAATATTTTCTTCCATTTTGTGGCTTACCTTTAAAAAAAGAGGCATTTTCTTACATTTTCAAAGAGTAAGAAAATTCAATGTTGATAGTTCAGTTTTTTAGTTTTTCTCTTTTGGTTTGTACTTTTTATGTCATATCTAAGGTCACAAAATTTACTATTTTTTTCTTGAACTTTATAGTTTTTGCTCTTACATTTAGATCTACTGTGTATTTTGAGTTGCTTAGTGCATGATACAAGAAAAGGATGGAGGTACAGTTTTATTTCACATTAATACCAAGTTTTTTACTACTATACATTGAAAAGGCCATCTTTTCCCCTATTTAATTTTCATGGCATCTTTGTTGAAAATCAATTGAACATGGGGATGGCTATTCTAAGTTAGATTGAAAATTTCCATAAAAAAATCATGCTGAGATTTTTATTGGAATTTTATTGAGCCTATATACAATTTGGGAAGTATTGACAGCTAAAGTCATTGTCATTCAATCCATTGATATGGTATGTCTTCTTTTCTCTTTTTATTCAGATTTTCTTTAGTTTCCCTCAACAATATTTTGTAGTTTCCAGTAAAGAAGTCTTCTACATATTTTTAAAAATTCACATCTAAATACTCATTTTTTAGGGATGAATACTACTGTAAATGGGATTTTTTAAAAAGAGAAATTTTCAATTCACTGCTAGTATCCAGAAATAAACTTGATTTTTGTACATTGTACATTTTGTACATTGATCCTGTATTAACCTTGCTAATACACAGGCTTAAGGTGAAGGAATGGGAAAATATTCCAAAAAAATGAATAACAAAAAAGAGCAGAGGTAGCTATACTTACATCAAACAAAATAGGTTTTGTCTATTATAAGTAAAACATTGACAATCCTTTAGCTTGAATTGCCAAGAAAAAAAGAGAGGACTCAAATAAAATCAGAAATGAGAGAGAGATTGACAGCACAGAAACACAAAGGATATAAGAGACTGCTACAAACAATGCCAACAAATTGGACAAACTTGATAAATTCCTAGAAACATACAATCCACTAAGTGTAAATCATGAAGAAATAAAAATCTGGACAGAACAATAACGAGTAAGCAGATTGAATCTGTAATCAAAAAACTCCCAAAAAAGAAAAGCTCAGGATGAGATGGCTTCACAGGTGAATTCCAACAAACACTTAAAAATTAATAGAAATGAGACTTCCAGTCAAGGATGACAGAGTAGGTAAATGCTGTGCTCCCCTACTCCCACAAGTGCATCAAAATTACAACTAAATTTTAGAACGGCCACCTTTGGAAACACCTGAACAGTAGCTGAGCAGAGCTCCTACAACTAAGGATGTAAAGATGAAGCCACATGGGGACTCGTAGGAGGGGCAGATGCATGAGAATGGCTGGTCCCACATCCACATGTAGAAGTTAAAAAGCTCAGCTATGAGTTCCCTACTGAGGAGTAGGGGGATCCAGACCCACACTGGGGTCCCCAGCCTGGAGTAGAAGTATTGGGAAGAGGAGTTCCCACAACTGGCTGTAAAAATCATTAAGAATCAGTCCAGGTGAAATGGAGTGCTATTGAAGATCCAGGCATCTGCTTAAAGTGCCTGAGCATAGACTCAGTGGCCCACAAATACTCTTCCTAAGCTCCAGAAAAAAGACAGCAGCTCAAAAAATGGCAGGGACATCTGGGAAGGAACTGACTTGTCTGGCTTTGGGGCAAGGGCTGTAGAGGCAGCTCTTTCAAGGACTAAAGTGCTGGCAGGTGCCATTGTTTCTTTGCTAAGCCCTTCCACCACACAGCCTACAATTGCAGGTAGGTGCCAAATCTGTCTCCATCAACCTAGCTAACTCACTCTTGCCCCACTCTGGTGATTCTGAGACTCTGCCCACCCAATTCACGCACCCAGCCCCAACCTCTTTCAGCAACTGTTAATCACAAGTGGATATTCTCAGCATATGCTGTGGAATTCCCTAAATTCTCTCAAAGGTCCACAATCTCCAAAAAAGCAGCAGCTTGCCTCAGTGTGTCCCATACCTCTCGCTAGGCAGCCCTGAGCCTGGCACTAGTGGCAGCTGGCCTCGGTTCACAGGAAAGTCTCTCCCAGGAAACTCCAAGCCCAGCATAGGCAGCTACCAATCACAGACCCCTTTGGAGTTCCTACCATGTGGCCTTGGGCTAGGCACAAGCAGCAGCTGACATGAGCCTGTACTGAAGCCCCAACCAAGAGAACCCAGCACCAACACACCCAGTGGCTAACTTCAGACCATTGCAATGCCCAATAAGTGCCACAAATGACACACTGAAAGAATGGAGTCAGCAGACACCAGAGCCTAATTGAAGCAAATCCCCCTCAATGGGTTCAGTCTCCACACTACAGCTTATCTATTGTAGTCACAGCCGGTCCTTAATGCCAGTCATCCTGAAGACCAGTCCCACCCACTAACAAGCCAACAGCAATCAAAGCTCAACCTCAACAGGAGGTCACACATAACTCACACAAGGGACAACCCTGGAGAACCTGGCTCACCCTACCACATAAGGCCACTCTGTTAAGACTGGAAGATGTAGAAGATCTACTGGCTACATCGAAAAAAGCACAAAAGAGTAAGCCAAAATGAGGAGACAAAGAAATATGTCCCAAATGAAAGCAAAGGACAACTCCTCTCCCACCCACCCCCCAAAAAAAAAGAACTAAACAAAAATGGAGGCAAGAAATCAACAGACACAGAGTTCAAAACACTAGTTGTAAGAATTTTCAATGAATATAAAATAAGAATAGATGATCTTAGTGAGAACTTCAACAAGGAAAAAGGGAAGATAAATAGGAGATAGAAAACAAAAAAAAAGACAGTCAGAAATGAAGAATACAATAACTGGAAAGAAGCATACATTAGGTGGAATCAACAGCAGATCAGATGAAATAGAGGATCAAGTCAGTGATTTGGATGACAAGGTAGTGAAAAACACCCAATCAGAACAGCAGAAAGAAAAAGAAAAGAATAATAAAAATACATGAGGACAGTTTAAGGGACCTCTGGGACATTTGCATCATAGGGATACCAGAAAGAGAAGAGAAAGTATTGCATTGAAAACATATTTGAAGAAATAATAACAGGAAAATTCCCTAACCTGTCAAAGGAAATAGACAGACAAGCCCAGGAAGCACAGAGAATACGACAAGACGAACCCAAAGAGGCCCAAACCAAGAAGCATCATAATTAAAATGCCAAATGTTAAAAACAAAGAGAGAATCTTAAAAGCAGCAAGAGAAAAGCAGTCATTTACCTGCAATGGCACTCCCATATGGCTGTAAGATGATTTATCAATAGAAACTTTTCAAAAGAGACTGGTACGTTATATATTCAAAGTGATGAAAAGTAAGGGCCTACAACCAATATTACTCTACCCAGTAAAGCTATAATTTAGAATCAAAGCATAGATAATGAGCTTCCCAGACAAGAAAAAGCTGAAGGAGTTCATCACTATTACAAGAAATGTTAAAGGGATATCTTTAAGAAGAATAATAGCAAAAAAAAGTGAATAAAATAAATCACAAAGAAAATTTTCTCACTAACAAAGGGAAACATATAATAAAAGCAGTGGATCAACCAACACCAAAGCTAGCACAAAGGTTAATAGGCAAAGTAGGAAGATCATGTGTACTTACAACAGTAAATTAAGGGATACACACACACACACACACACACACACACACACAGGAGGTAAGTAAAAATGGGAGTGCTTTTAAAATACTTTAACTTAAGCAAACGTCAACTTAAAATTGACTGTTATAAACATAATTAGGTATATATGAAGCATTTGATAACCACAAATCAAAATCTACAAGAAATAAAGAGAAATGAATTCAAACACACTACAGAAACTAATCAACATATAACAGAAGAGAGCAAGAGAATAAAAAATGAACAGAAAACTACAAAAATAATCAGAAAACAAAAAATGGTAATAACTACATAGTTACCAATAATTACTTTAAATGTAAACGGTTAAGTGCTCCAATCAAAAGATGAATGGATAAGGAAGTAGTACATATATAAAATGGAATATTACTCAGCCACAAAAAAAAACAAAAAACAATGAAATCTTACCATTTGTGACAATGTGGATGGACCTAGAGGGTATTGTGCTAAGTGAAATAAATCAGACAGAGAAAAACAAATGCCACATGATTTCACTTATATGTGGAATCTAAAGCAAGCAAACAAACAAAACAGAAACAAATTCATAGATACAAAGAACCAACTGATAGGTAAAGGGATTAAGAAGTACAAGTTGGCAGTTACAAAATAGTCATGGAGATGTAAAATGTCAAACCAGTTTGCTCTACACGCAAAACTAATATAATATTGAATGTCAATGTAAATTAAAAATAATAATAATAATTAATACCAATTCTTCTCAAAGTCTTGCAAAAAAGTAAAGAAGAACGAACACCTCCAAACTCATTTTACAAAGCCAGCGTTACCCTAATACTAAAGCCAGATAAGAATACTATAAGAAAAGAAAACTGTATACCAATACCCCTGATGAGTACAGAAGCAAATATTCTCAACCAAATATTAACAAAACAAATGCAACAGCACACTAAAGTGATCATATACCATGATCAAATGGGATTTGTCCCTAATACAACAATGATTCAAATATGTAAATCAATAAATGTGATACACCTCATAAATAGAATGGAAGACAAAAATCATGAGATCAGTGACGTCATAAAATGGCGGCATGAGGTGAGCCTCTGTAAAGCTCCCCTGTAATTTACAACTAATTGAACAACAATAACTCCACAAAGGACTCCCTGCACAGCAGACAGACAAGACAAAGAGGCCCACTACTGAATTCATCTACAGGTGGGCAAATCGCACGAGCGGGGGAGGAGAAAAGGGAGAATTGCAGAGACGGACACACACGGGCACAGGAAGCATACCTAGCTCAGTGCTCTGAGCTCGCTGCATCCCAGAACCACCACAGCTGTGGGAGAGGGAAGAACTCAGACTGCTAGGGCTCTGCTTATGGCCCACAGGGCTGAGGGGGCAGCATATAACAGGGCTGAACGCAATGCTTATGGCAGAGACATTGGAGAAAAGACTGAGAGAAGACCGAAAAAGGTGGTTTAAGTCCTAACTGCGGAGCAGAGAACGGAAGCCTTAGTGTCAGATCAAAAAACAGAATATTTGCTGTTCTGAGAACTGTGGACCGCAGACACAGATTCGCAGCCCAACTAGTTCCGGCAAAGGGGAGGGAGCTCTGGAAGCAGGAGTGGCTGTGGTGGTGGTCGCTGCCATTACTCTGGGCCACCTCTCACAACTCACCCCATCCCTAGCTCTTATTCAACAAAGAAGAAGTCTTAGCCAAAGCAATTAGGGAAGAGTATGCAATAAAAAGCATCCAAACCAGAACAAAGTATAATTTTCTATATAGAAAAGTTTAGACTCTATCAAAAATTGTTAGACTCAATAAACAGATTCAGAAAAGTTTCAGGATACAAAATTATTTCTATACAACAATAATAAAGTATCTGGAAAGAAAAAAAAAGGAAAAAGCTTAGTTAAGATCTCACAATAGGATCAAAAACAATAAAATACTTATACATAAATATAAGCAAGGAAGTGAAATACCTATACAGAGAAAACTATAAGAGATCGATAGAAAAAATTAAAGAAGAAAAAAAAATAAGTGAAGATATTTATATTCATGGATCTAAAGCATTAATATTGCTAAAATGTCCATACTACCCAAAGCCATCAATAGATTTAATGTGATCCCTGTCAAAATTACATTGTTCACAGAAATAGGGACAAAAAAATCCCAAAATTTCTATAGAATGACAAAAGACCCCAAATAACTAAAGCAAACCTGAGAAAGAAGAAGAAAGCCACAGGCATCACGCTTCCTGATTTCAGACTATATTGCAAAGTGATAATACTCCAAACAATACGGTACTAGCATAATTATAAATAAATAACATTTAAATTGAGTTCATACCCCTATGTTCCTTTTTTTATTTTTTTCACCTGGTTTTTACTAAATGTTTTATTTCTGTAAATTGAAATGTTTATGCAGCTTAGGAAATGATTACATACAATACAGTATGTATGCTGTTTTCAATTGGTATAGCATGCTCTTATTTTCCTTAGGTAAGAATTGTTATTCTTTCTGCTTTAATGCTTTCATTTCTTTGTTTTTCATCTTTCACTTTTGAAAAAAATCTCAAATGTGTTCTCTGCATCACTGATTAGGTTTTTAGGTTGCTATTGTTGTCATATACTCCTTCTCTTGAATTTTAGTTTCCTTAAATATTTCTTGATCTAATGGAACTCTCTTTTACTCAGTCTGCTGTTTCACCATCTTCTACTTTAATCACTTTTTTTTCCACAGAGCTCATGATTTATTTTATTTTATTTTTTAGCCTTTAAGGAATGTGCATATAAGATACTCTTTTAAAATTGTCTTCTGCTTTCTGATATATATATAATATCAGATGTCTGTATGTCTATATGTATATGTAGGTATGATTACGGTGATTACTCCAGTTTTTGTACTTTTTCATGAATGAGAAGGTGTATAAAGCTTAATAGATACATGGATTTTCCTCCATGCCAGCATCACTTCCCACTTAGAAGCAGTCAGAATCCTCTCACATCAGAACTAAAGGGCTGCTTGATGTGTTTAGACCATTTTAAACTGTTTAATATTGGATATATGTATGTGTTTTCATAAGTATTCTTTTAATAAGGTGGAAGAGAAAAAAATCAAGTACCAGTGGAAATCTTCAGTCTAGAAGTCTTAAAAATGCTAGAAGATTTAATTGAAACTTTCAACTTGGAAGCGCTCACTCACTCTCATAACTTCAGATACATCCTGACATCCAAATTAATGACCCAGACTTTCCTAGTGACCTAGGACCTATTATCCACTCCCTACTAAATATCCTCACCTCAGTCTCATAGGAATCTCAAACTTAGTATGTCCAAAATGAAATTCATTATTTCAACTATATTTCCCTGCATTTATAATGATCACTCATCCAAATAGTCATATTAGCCAGACACCCGAGGTTCATTTTAAATAATTCAATGCCCTGTAGGTAGCTTATTTAGTCTGTTCAAAATTCTAAATATCCTGCTTTCTTAATCTATCTTATTTACCCAGTCTTTTCTGTGTCCACTGTTCCTGCTTTGTTCTCTTGTCTGGACTATTAAAATTATTAAAATAATGCTCTGCTTTCTGTCTCATACTCTTCTAATCAACCCTTCCAAGGTTTTTGTTTTGTTTTGTTTTTGTAAAAGATATGATTGTGTTATATCCCACCTTAAAACATCAATACCTTCCCTTTATCTAAAGGCTAGTGTTCAGATTCACCAGCATCAAGACTCTCTAAAACGTACGAATGCTTATGAATCAGCTGAAGACATGATTAAAGCATAGATTCTGATTCAGTAGATGTAGGTGGAGCCTGAGATTCTGCATTTCTAACAAATTCCCCGGTGATGCCCCTGCTGCTACCCCCTGAACCACACTTTGAATAGCACGTCTCTATACTGCTCTTCAGATTTATCTCTAAACTCATATTGCTTCCCATCTCCTCTACTGCAGCCCTGCTCTTTTCCCCTTCTTACTTCCATAGAGTGTCTAGAAAACCATCGAGGTGGGATTAGTTGGATAGCTTCTCTGTTCAGAACATTCTTCTCTCCCTTTTCCACCTGAGGAACAACTCCTCTTTAACATTTAAGTTGCATTTTATAACAGAATCTTCCCTTGTGTCTACCTTACCCCACAGATAGACTTATTTCCTTCCTCTCTGTGCCCTGGCTGTGTCAGTTATGAGCTACTCTAAGAGGACATGTGATCCATCCTTAGCAGATTTTATTTAGTGTCTACCTGTTTTCTTTACTTGTCTATAACACTTTAAGGGCAGGGCCTGTGTCATGTCACTGTCACCATCTGTCATATCGCAGCTACTTAATAAATACCTCTTGTAAGAATACATGAATATAAAATTAAATAAAAGGATGACCTGTACGTTCATTTGAAATTTTCCATATAATTGTATTAGTTGTCGAGTGCTACATAACAAATTACCACAGACTTAGCAGTTTAAAACATCAAAAAACTTTTTATCTCCTGGTTTTCATGGGTCAGATGTCCATGAGTCTTCTGCTCAGATTCTGCCGAGACTGAAGCCATGAGGTGGGCCACACTGGGGTCACATCTGAGGCTCTCAGTTCTCATCCTAGCTCACTGGCTGTGGTGGAATGCGTGTCCTGTACTGTATGGGGGAGCCACCCATGTTCTTACTGGTTGTCACCTGGGTGCACTCGCAGATCCTAGAGGCTGAGTGTGAATCTTTGGCATATAGATCTCATAGGCCAGTCACAACAGTGCTGTTTGCTTTCTTCCAGGCCAACTGGAATAGATCTGCCTGACCTCCTATCCTGCCCCAGTAGGCTGTGAGAGAAACAGAATGTGATGTAAACGCATTTGCCATAACCTAACCAAGGGAGGAATGAGAGACTGTCTCATCACATTCGCAGGTCCTGCCTTCACTCAAAGATGAATAATTACATATGCATACACCATAAGGTAAAAATCTGGGCTGGGTGGGGGACATCTCTGAATTCTCCCTACTATGATAGTTAACTGGAAAACTTCAAGTGCTTCTGACAAGTTTGGAAAAATGAGAAATGGAGCCATTTCTCAAAATGAGAAATGGAGCCAGAAATGAGAATATTTAGGAGGAAGACAAAATTATCTATACATCTATATCGATATCTATGTATAGTCAAGATATTATAGATTAAAAAAAAGATAATATAGATAGATAGATATGAATTTTACCATCATGATATGCTAGAGCTGGATTTTAAAAGTTATGTGCTTAAATTCTTCATTTTGTAAATGCATATAAAATGAGGACCTTGTAATTTGTGGTAAAAGCAGCATCCTGATTCCTAGTAAAATGATCTTTCTTCTGCCTTATAATTGCCTTCTATTCCAAGTCATTGCAAACAAACAAACAAAAATCTCTCAACCTTTGAAAAGTTAAGTGTGTGAAAAGAGACTTCACTGTGGAATTAAGTCTGATCACTCACTCTTAAATATCTTGCTCAATTTTATCGACTCTGAATAAAATCTTAAACTTCAAGTTTAAAAGAATATAGTTGATGGCTTGTGAAGTAAGACTGGCAGCTCATCTTTGTGTGAAGCATAAGTATGCACAGATCCACTTATATGAGCTTAACTTAACCTTCTAGAAAGCCAGTCACCAGCTAACATTGAAGGTTTGGCTCTTTGTAGAAGGTGTCTGTTGCTTTTCTATAAATCCATCTGGATTCTGGGATTTGAATGACAGGTGCTTAATGTTACTGAATATACCAAGTTTACCTTTTCATCTCCTGTGTTGAATAGATTAAACTTCTAAGCCGTGACAGGTGATGTAATGACAGTATTATCAATTTTTAAATTTTTTAACAATTGCTCACTCATGGCTTATTCCCTTGGGCTAGTTTCTTTCTCCCCTGAAATCCACCAATGATCTATGTATCATAATTCAATATATTCATTTCTCACCATGCAAGCATAATTCAGTCAAACATTTTTGCTCATAGGTAAAAATTTACTCCCATCGCCAATTATCAATTCCCTTTATGATTAATGTAAAAACTATGGTGAAACTGCATGCTGCAGCATTCATAGTCAGGGACTGTAGATAAACTTTGTCATTACATTAATACAATGTAAAATTTTCTAAAACAAGCAAGAGCTTGGTAATGCCTGCAATATCTGAGCATGTCAGTTTGCCAGGAAATTAGACTGTACTAGCAGCATTACTAACAATACTTTTGGAAGCCATTTTTGCAAAAATAAAATTGAAGTTTTTGGTTTTTTGATGCCACAATTTGAAGCAAGAACACAGAATATGAGAGCACACTGTTCAGAGCAAGCATTTTCTTCAAATTCCTCCTAAGAATGGTAAGCGTAAAAGAAGAATTTGATACTGCACGCTTCAGTGGAGACTAACACCAGGATTGCATATAGGAAAGAATCTGCTCATGAAAAACCAAGTATGGAAATTCATGGTTTATATATTTCAAGTTAAACATAAGATCCTTTCTACTCTAAAGATGAATCACATCTATATTGTTCACAAAAATGATCTTCATTTATTTTGTATGTATGTGTGTATGTATGTATGTATGTATGTATGCATGTATGTATGTATGTGTGTATGTATGTGTTAAGGTGTGTATGTGTTTTCTTCACGGAACCTAGTATTTCAACTTGACATCACCTATTCCCAAACCAAGCTGTGTAACTCAAGCCTGCCAAGAGAGGCCACCTACATCTAGATGTGTCATGAGGGAGACCCTGCTAGTTGTGCCCTTTGTCATGCAGGGCGGCCTGCGGGTCTCTGCTCCCGCTCCCCCCATAAGAACGCAGGACATGGTGAGGCCAAAAAGGGACACCCACGGAGCCATAGGTAGGGGAGTCATACTACTATCATCTCACTGGCGGCACTACAGTCTCACTGAAGGCAGGATCCACATGATCTGCAACCTGCTGTCCGCTTCTCTGCCTGCCAACCTACCGACTGACCAACCAATGCAGTCGCAGCAGTTATAGCAGTGGCCAATTGGCTAACTGGTCACAGCTGACGGCCATCTACTACCCGAGCCAGCACCTTTCCATGTGAGCCTAAGAGCCTGGAAACTGCTCTCTGGGACTCTGTCCCTACAAAATGGTATAAGTGAAAATGTTATACATGACATTATAATATAATATTTTATATATAATATCAACAGAATGCTAATATAAGTATATATAATACTTTATGTATATACTATTACATGCACATGCATATAATACTATGTATATATTATATAATAGACACATAAGTATTACTCTTTCTTTTTCTTCTACAATGATCTCAATAATTTCCTCTGAAATTTTTTTTCCATATGTGGCATAAGTAGCTTTCTGCCGCCAAAACTTTGTGACTTGACCTTCTGTAATGCACTGTTCTCACTGAGAAATGGCTTCCCAGAAAGAGACCACATTTACCTGTCTCTTCACACTTCAGTGCAGCCATTTACTGAGTTCTAGTGAAATGAGACCCCAGCATAAGTAATATTACACCACCTCCAAGGCTGGTCCACAACACCTCTGATTCTTCCCTCCTCTGCTGGCTAGAGGCTGAATACTTGGAGGCCATAGGACATAGAGGAGTCACAAGAAGGAACCTGGATTCCCACATCACAATGTGGAGGAAAACCAGCCTTCCATGACCCAGGAATACCAGCACTGGAATTTATATGAAGAAAAATAACTTTCATTTTGTTATGCCATTAAAATGTGGTAATTTGTTTGTTGCAGAAGCTAGCATTATCCTCCAAAATACAGAAATCAAGTCCTTGAAGTAGATGCTGCCATAAAAAAAAAAAAAATATCTGACAGTAGCTTAGCAGTTTTGTGGTAGGCAGTGAGGAACCAGATTTAGCAAGCTGGAAATCTCTGCTCTGCTGTAGGGAAACATTTGGTAAAACTGTCACCCTTGTTAGCGTGAAAGGCGGACCAAGTGCTTATTGAGCCTGTACATCTCAGGAAAGTGCCAGAATGCTAGCATATGTTCATCTTCCCTTGCTGTGTTTGGCAAGGTATTTCAAGAAAGAATGAGCTGTTTTGCAGACAAAAAGAAATAGAATAAAAGTATCAGAAATTTGGAATCACACAGGTTTGAAACTGCTTCTAGAGGACAATGTGAAATAAGACTTTAAAAGCCTTCGAGCCACAAAGGCCCATTAAAACTTCCCAACTAAACAGAGTGACGGGGCCTGCAGCTGAGATTGGTTTAAGAGTGGGGCTTCCACCAAGCCTGTTGTTCCAAATAGCCTTGAGGTACTTACCATTACCTTAACAGAGAGAGGTATAGGGATGGAGGTGTACGTAGAGAAATAAAGCAGGCACCCATATTGTTCCAAAAAAACAAAACCCTGCTCATGTATTTTCCAGCCCAGAGACCTGGCTAGAAACACAGCGGACAGTGTTGGTTATCTTTCTTGACGCACTCCTCCGCCCTAACACACCATTCAAATAGTCACTTATTACGCATGACTCCCATCACAACTCGCAGTGGCTCAACATCAGGTTCATATTACCCTTGTTTACGGGGCATGGAAGTCTTCATTTGGCCATAGGTATCAAGCTGACTGCATTTCCTATATTCTTGTACATCTTAAATTAAAGGCTCACAGAGGAAATAGACCAAGCACATGCAATTCTTTTCATGGTGTGCCTAAGTTATACACAGAGCTACAACATGCACCATGCACCAAGAGTTACTTAATGACTATTCCTTATGATAGAACAGATAATACAAAATGCTATCCGGAAGAGATGTTCCGTAAATGCATACCTTCAGGTGATATCAATGGAAGGAAGAGGGAAATTGTGGGGACAGAGCCCCAGAGAGCAGGTTCCAGGTTCTTGACCTCACGTGGAAAAGTGCTGGCTCGGGTAGTAGATAGCCATCAGCTGTGGCTAGTTGGCCGTCAGCTGTAACCATTGAGCCAATTAGCCACTGATATAACTGTCGAGGCTGGGCTGGTTGGTCAGTCAGTTGGTGGATTGGCAGGCAGAGAAGTGGACAGCAGGTTGCAAGTCGTGTGGCTCTAGCCTCCAGTGAGACAATAGTGGTATGACTCCCTTATCTATGGCTCCGTGGGTGTTCCTTTTTGGCCTAGCCACATCCTGCGTTCTTATGTGGGGAGCAGGAGAAGAGACCCCACAGGCCGCCTCGCACGACAAATGGATGCGAGCAGGGTTCCCCGCACAACAGAAATCATGGGGGCAAATGTTTTCCTTTGGGGATTTATTAAGTGAGAAAAACTAAAATGACCACATTTTCAGTGATGTTGATTCCTGCTGTCTAAAAATCACCACCATTTCATTTCATCTTCACCTGGCAGAGAAACCCACCTCCAGGGAGAAAAGATGCGATCTTTTCCCTTGTTGAACAAGTGCTGTGCACAGCAAAAAGCGACCTGATATTAAACTATAAACCAAGTGAACTAATAAATAAAGGTGCCAACTGCAGTTGAGTTGTAATGCTCCATATCTAACATTTTCAGGGGACAGGCCCCATGCAAAGTGTTTCCACATACTTTTTCTAAGACACAGCTGACTGTGTTTTGTAAATTATAGATTAGCTGGAAGCGCAGCCCTCCCCTGGAGGAGCCTTGTGCTGAGTTGCAATCCAGGGACGTTGGAATAAAAGCAGTGGTGAGTCTGACAGTAAACTGGGCAAGCATTCACCTTTGGAGTGATTATTTCAGACTTCCATAAAAATGAAACACCAAGAGAGATGTTCATTGCTGAGCTGTGTGAAAATGTGCAGAGAAAAGAGAGGAAGAGACAGGGGAAGGGAACACACAGATGAGCTTTTTCTCATGAGACATCACAGGACTTCTCCAGTGGGCTGAGGTTCTCTCAGCAGCGTCGAAATCCGAGTCTGCTATAAAAGCCACTGGCATCTTAGGAAGGAAATAGCCACAATAGCTCTCAGATCATTAATGAAACATTCATATTGAAGGCTGAGGCAAAATTATTTTCACCTTAAGTTTAATGCATTCCTGGAAACCACAAGGAGAATGACTCTGAGGAATGTCCCTTGAGGGAAAATGATAGAAAAAAATTCTTGCTACATTTTTTGGCGAACACACAATTACCTAAAACAGAGGAAGAAAATTATATTTGGAGCCAAACACATGACCTCCTCTCTTATTCTGTCTGCCATGAACACATCTGTGGCAAATAGATGCTCTATTGGCCTAGTTGGAATGATACACCATGGAGAAGACTATTCCAAAAAGCAGAAGAGGTGGGGAAATGCATATTATTCTGGCAAAAAGAATTATGGTTGAGCCACTTTTGAAAGCGACTTCTCCAGCTCCTTAAGAAAAGCATGTGATTTTGTGAAAAGTAAAGGGTAGGGTGAGTGATAAGCATGGACATCCCCAAGAGGGAGATAGAAATAGAGAGAAGGAAGTAATGAAGAAGCACATCAGTGTTCTCCCTAGGATGCTGCTACAGATGAAGAAATTGAGGTTGTAAGGGTAAGAATCAGTGCCTGAGGGGTAGAAAGCTTAATAAAAGCTATTGAGATAAAGGAAAGCTCTTGGAACAGATGGGTTTCCTACTGACATTTATGAAGAATTCACTGACGATTAAGTACTCCAAGCTTGGTGGAAGGTTTCAGAACAATTTTGGAAAAACAGAAGAAGGCAAAGTCGATGACACCAAAGCTATTGACTATTTTGTTTAAAAATGGTGTGACAGAAGATGTCAGCAATTGGAGGTTCTTAACACTATTGAATTCCGGTTTTAAAACACTTGTGGGAATTGCACTGTAAGTCCAGCAGTCGTAGCTGACAGAATGATACACGAGGACCCAAACCATGTAATAAAAAGAAGGACGATCATGCACTGCTTAGTCACCCTAAGTGAAAAAGTAGGACATTCTGAAGTTGGAACACCATCAGGTTACTTACCACTCTTGGATAAAGACACTGTGTTTGACAAAACAATATATGACTCTGGGTTGCCATGGTTATGAGTTTGAGGTTACATATTAGCCATGAGAATGGGGGTAGTCATAAAGAAGAGAATGTCATAAGACAAGGTAACAATGCCCACTCTCTGCTGCATGTATTAATAATGTGTTTCTGATTTTAAAATATATCAGTATGAGGCTAATACTGAGAAAAGGGATACATGTTGGACGATAACATAGGCCGGGCATCAATGATATGGGAAACAAAGATGAACGTAATTCCATTTCTTTATGCATGGAAGAGTCCATAAATATAATTGTGAAAAAAATGTATTAATAAAGAACTAAAGTCAGCATAGGTACCCTAGCCTTTAGGTATGTCAGTGTACCAACTGTTGTACAAACACATCTTGGATACTATCATAGCCATACATGTCTATCCACTTTATCCTCTTTCCCTCCTTCCCTCCGTCCCTCCCCACCTCCCTCCTGAATGTCAGCTCCCTTAAAGCAGACAATGCCTTTCTTAAATTGGCATCTCCAGCAACTAGCATGATGCCAAAAATATAGTAGATATTCATTAATTTATTTAAAATTAAATGCAAATAGAAAAACAACATGTAAACAACAAACAACAGCAAACCTCAGGGTTGATTTGGGGGGAAATAATGAGAAATAGACTTGGAAATGACATAAGAAGGTAGAGAATGGAAAGAAAATGAAAACTTCCTGAAGAATAGTGAAGATATCTTCTGGCAATGTGTCCAGTTTGACCTGCATGTCTCAGTCCAGGTTTCTTCATAAATCATTCACTATTTTATACCACTACCAGCAGAATTGTGAAATTTCTTCAGCTATTTTGTTTGAAATCAAAGGGAAGCAACACGACCATGTCAGAAGTTCAGGAATCTGGGTCTGTATGTTCTCCTCCAGTGCCAGAGCTTAGAGGCACTTGCACAGGGAAGAAATGGAGCAGAAGGCAGGTGGTAAGTGTCCGGGTTTAGAGCAAGGAGGAGAACCTCTGAGTGCACGTGTGTGCAGTGGGTATGAAGATGGCTGCATCTGGAGCAATCGCCTTTCTAGAATAGCTCCATTGCCACCTGGAGAGCCCAGGCCACCCATCACATGGGCCCTGCTGAACACGGAGTCTTTCTCCTTGAAAACATGGATACTTCTGACTGAATTATAAAGACATTATGAAACAGTATAGACTTGGTGGAAAGGGGGCCTAGTAATGTCACTGTAAACTGCTATCAGGTTTAGTTGAGTGGTGAGGGTTGATGAAAGGCCCAGAACATGCTGTGGTAAGTCCTGACAGGTGTGCCTGGACAGAGTGTGGTCTCAGCCTTGTCAGCTTCTGAGGCAATCATGACTGAAGCCCTAGAGTCTTCATTTCCACCCTTGTCTTCTACATCATGGATGCTGCTCAAAACTCAAACCCTGACACCTTCATGCCTGGCAGTATGTTTACAAAATCACCTAAAAATTGAACTGTATTTTACCGTGATCATGAACAAGAGTAACATAATTGATCAAAGCTTTACAGTGAGATGGAGGCAGCACTTGGATAATTTCCAAGATGTCTTGTATCAAGAAACTACATTTTGTATTGCCAGACTTATTCGATAAGTGTTCCAGCTGGGAGTGGTTGAGTTTCACAGCTCCCTTCGAGACGTGGTATCTCTGTTTTACTAGGCACATGCTTAGAGCATCTCTTCAGGAGAGTACCCAGGGCTACAAAGGTTGTGATGGGGAGCATCATCCTGAATCTGAGCATCTGCACATCCAGTGTCCAGTGCACAAAACCGCAGCAGAAGGAACAACTGCACCACCCACGGAGCACTGTGGGCCTTGACTATAGGGACAGACATACCGTGTTTCCTCGACAATAAGACCCAGCCAGACTATCAGCTCTAATGCGTCTTTTGGAGCAAAAATTAATATAAGACCGGGTCTTATTTTAATATATAAGACCCAGTCTTATATAATACTATATTATATTAATTTTTCTTATTATGTTAATTAACTTATATTAATTTTTCTCCAAAAGATGAATTAGAGCTGATGGTCCGGCTAGGTCTTATTGGGGAAACACGGTAGATGGTGTCTCTTCACTTATGGGCCTTTCTGACCTCACTCTGACTCAACATTGGCTGAGAAGAACAAGGCAACAGGCAGTGACACTCATCATACTGACCGTGAAGTTGTAGAGCAAAGCTGTGAAGGGCCAGTGCTCCCAGTCATTCCAGGGATCAATGGCAAAGCACTAGAAAAGAAACAATGAATAGGAGACTTCAGGAAGCTCCAATTCAGTTTCATGCACCACAGAATTTGGGGATCTCTGTATGTGGAAGCCAACATTTCCACCCACCTATTATTTAACATAGCAAATTCTTTTTTATTAGGAAAATCTCATGACTTATGAAGCCAGGACTTAGAAGTGGTTGTAACATCAGGGCCTGCAAAGTAAATACCTAATTCCGATCAGACTTGCCTTAAGAGCACATGCAAGAAAAGCTGCACTGACTTTCCTTGGAAGCCTGGAATTCTGTACTTTGTCATGTGGGACTTGAGTACTTTTTGCTGCTGCTGGAAGGAAAAGAGAGTTCTCACTGTGTGGACCACTTCAGCTCTCTAAAGCTGGACTGGGTCTAGACTACAACACCTCATCTTCCTTCTCACCTTAACACCCTGGGTTCTCAACCTTCTATGTAAATGGGGAAGGAAAGCAAAAGTTTGAGACTGCTCAAAATTGGCTTTCTGGTCTCCCCTGTGAGACAGAGGGGCAAATCAGGTGACTGGGAACACAAATCGTGCTGCGAGGTTAGCTGAGTAAAGGATTTAATTAAAATCATGAATGAACAAAATAGCAAAGGGGACTATTTGGATGTTGCCTCATCCACTTATTTCTATGAGGAAAAAAACTTGTAAGTGCATTTGTGGCTCTTATTTTCACTCACTCTTCCCTGAGTAGAGGAAAGACCTATCTGATAATCAGGCTGGGAAACTTCTGGAATACCTTTGCTCTGGCTGGAGAAGTACCCCAGTGTCTCCTCCACCTGCTGATGAGCAGGAGGCCTGAGGTCACATGGCCAGTCTGCCTGAGACTGAATAGTATTTACTACCAGTGAGAAAGCCAATATTGTCATCTGACTTCTTGGTATATTTCTCAACTGGCTCAGAATATGCAGGGCAGAGATATGTCTTCCCTCATGGACAAGGGGAAAGAGGACAGTGTTTGGAACCCAAGTCCTTGATTGGAATCACTAGCATCATTTTAAGCCCTTTCTCACCTTGGGGAAAACAGGAAACATAAATGCTTTTTGGACACCAGAAGCTAGTTACTGATGAACACTGTTTTATTCTTTTTTAATTTCCTTCTCTGTCCTTTCTTCTTGCTTCCTTTCTTGTCTTGTTTTCACAACTGGAGTTTCTCTGCTAGCATTTCATAGGGGCATAAAGCTTAAAGAGGGTTTGGACACTTTCCTAATTGAAAGAATAGTTTCAGTAGAATACTTTTTGCCTTAAAAAAACTAAAGATACCAAATCATTGGAGAATAAAATAAGAACTGATAGAATGGAAAAAAAAGTATAGGGGATTTAGAACTGGGTGTGAAATGTTAAAAGTAAGAAATTTTAGGAGGAATCTCGGTGAGACTGGAACATCAACAACAGAGAAGAAGCCATTAAATGCTTAACTCTGTGTTGCTTTTTCAGGGAACTGCCTGGAGCATGTGATGTATGCCTGGTCTTTGTACTTGGTTCCTTATGCCAATGTTAAACAACTTTTTCACATATTGAGACCTTCTCAAGACCTCCACCTTCAGATCTACTTTTAGTTGATGAAATCAGTAGTATTTAAATGAGTGCATAAACATAGGAGGTCTGACAATTAAGTTCGCAAACATGTTGCAACAATGTTGCTAACTTTTTTGGTATTGCAGGGATTATTCATTATGAATTTGTACCAACTAGACAAACAGTTAACCAAGTTTACTGTTTGGAAGTACTGGAAAACCTGCATGAAAAAGTTAGACGACCTGAACTTTTCGCCAACAATTCATGGCTCTTGCATCACGACAATGCACCAGTTCCTACTTAGCACTTTACATGTTTTATCTTGTTTAATTTTTACAACAACCATTCCATGAGGAAAAACTGTTGAAATCTTTTTGATGAAGGGACAGAGATCGAAAAATGTTAAGTAATTTGGCCCTGGGTCAAGATTAGGAGACCTGATCAACTGATTCTGGAACCTGGATTATTAACCTTTACATGATATTCATTGCCTTGCCCATAGTTCTGGACACAAAACTACCAGGTGGTCACATTAGTGAGTAATTTAAAAAGATAGAGTTATGATAACAAAGCCAAGGGGAAAAGGAAGAGAGACAGTCTTCTGAAAGTGAAGTGATGCGAATTAGAAAGGGGACAAAGAGGGCTGGGTCTGAATAATTATGCTCCGTTATTCATGTGGCAGTGACTGAAGTGTGATGTGTAAGAATGAAAAGCATCTGGTTGAAAAGGAAAATGGTGAAATAGTGGAAAGGAGAAAGAATGCATTGTTATAAATAATGTCACTTATGTTTTTATTTCAAGGAAGGAAATACTTCAATAAAATAATAATAACTAGAGGACAGGTGGAAAAATGGAGGTTGGTCAGTCTGAGTCTTTGGTGGTAACTGAACAAACAAGAGATATTCTTGCTGGTATTCGGGCCTGTGGTGTGACCCCTGGAAATGTGGCTGTTCTGAGTCCCAGAGTTCCCACTCACATGTACTTGAAACAACTCTGGCTTCCCTCACTTTCATGGACCACGGAGGTGCTCTCCCTGTCAGGCTCCGTACTCCTCTGAAGCAGCCGCTTTCTCCCTGACCGCTCTGCCCCTGACTGACCACATTTTCATCCCCTTCTGTTCCTAGCTCTGGGCCCCCACCTACGCTCTCATCTGGGCCTCAGCTTTTGTAGATGGATGGTCTCACTTCTTGGATGTTACTCACTAGTCCTCATGAGAAAATACAACTTCCCTTTCTTCCCATTGCGTGGGAACTATTTAAACCCCAAGGACATACAGGATCACATAAAGGCAGATGGGGATTCTTTCCATAAGCCAATATTTACTGAGTCCCAGGGATTGAGCTATATGCCAGGGGTAGGACTGTGAACAAGCCAGATACAGAGCCAGAAAAATAAAATAACTGCAGGGATAGTACATGTTATACATGAAACAAATAAGATGGTTACTAATGAATAAGGGCATGGGGCCAGGCTTAATCTGGGTAAGTCTTTGGGGGGATCTTTTAGAAGACATTGTAAACAAGAGGAGTCCTACAGCATGAGAAGACAGATAGCCTTCTAGGCATAGGAAACTGAGTTCAATAGCCTGTGGGAGGTGGGGGTGGAGCTTGGCATAGTTAGGGGAGGTCTCAGGGCCTGGCATGTGATGTGGAGTGGGAAGAGGTGAGTTTGGAGAGGAAAGCAGGGTTCCAATCATAGAGATAGTCAGATTTAGGCCCTGAGACTAATGCAAAACCACTGGAGGGTCCAAAAGGAGCAATAATGACACATGAGTTACATTTTAAGATGAGTAAATAGGCTGCTCTCTGAAGAATGGATTGGCGAGGAGGCACAAGAAGGGAAGGGCGAAGTTGGTTCTTCAGAGAGGGGGGCGCTCCCAGCTTCTTTCTTAAGCAGCTGCTGGCAGTGCAAGAATACACAGTACAGCTTAAGAACACCTGCTGTGGAGACAGGCTGCTGAGCTCATCCCAGGAGCCAGTGCGCTGGGAGGACTTTGGCACATTTCTTAACCTCTCTGTGTTTGCATTTCCTCCACTAGGTAATAATAATCATAATTAGCTTCTGGGCTGACTGTGATGACTATTCAGATAATGCTTGTAAGGAAACTGGCATGTAGTAATCCCTGGCTAAATATTAGGTATTTAACTGTTATGGTGACTTTTGGGGGTGTGGGAGGAAGGGTTCTCTGGGTCATGAGTTAAGAAGGGTAGAAAAAGGTGATTCATAGAAAGGAGCAACTTCGAGTTATGTTCTCCCTCTTAATTTCATCCACGAGAAACTGTGAAACAAGAGCTACCAATACACCTAGTAATTTGCACCCATTATTTTATTTCATTCTCACAACAGTCTTGAAATGTAGACATTATTATCCCCATTTTAGATATGAGGAAATTGTGGTCCAAAAGAGTTAGGTAACTTGCTCAATGTCACCTAGTTAATGGTGCAGCCAGAATGCAATCCAGATCTGTCTCTTTCCAAACCCCATGCTCTTTCTCCCAATAAAGGCTCATCTACAGCACACACCTGCATCCCAAACACGTCTCAGGTTCTTAGGACTCTGCAACATCTGTGTCTCTCAGCACAGGGTATCCTATCTATGGATAGTCCCCGGGTGACATGGGAAGAAATAAATCTGCCCACTCCAAGCCTTATAAAAAGGGACAGAACGGACCCATTCCATCTGGTATTCTCTAAAACACAGCCTTGCCAGGTAAAGTCTGGAAATGAGGTTGTACCCACTGCTGAGGACCAAATGTTATGTAGCTAATTAACCACAGAGATTTGGGAAGGAACCCATTAAACAGGCCAAATATAGCATAAAGAAAAAGCAAATGGTAATGTTGCTGCTTATTATCGTTATTGCCATTAATATTAATATTAATACTATTATTTCGTTTTATAATTACTCTGATATATCATTACTATTGCTGTCTCCTAGCATCTTCCGCATAAATCGATCACCAAATGTTTTAGAGGTTTAATATCATTATAGTTATGTAATTAAACAAATAGAAATAATAGTTGCAGAATTGCAGAGTTACATAATTATTGCTCCGCAATGGAAACAATAAATAAAACTTACATGCCTCCATAGCAGTTACATTAACAACAATAGAAACACTGAAGGCTGAGGAATTATGTAATGGTTACATAATTAAATAATAAATTACCCCAGAACTACAGGGATATGCACTACATAAAGCAGCTTACAGAATGGAGGAGAAAAGGAAATCATTAAGCAATACCAAAAAAAAAAAAAGGGGGGGGGGGAAAAACAAAAAACACATTTGCCTGGGGATATGAAGCAAAGCAACACATGCCCAGAATAGGGAGCTCTGGAGTTTGTAGTAAGAAGGGCTCCTCAGCTTCCCAGTCTAGATTCAGACATGTATGTGGATTTAATCACCCACAGAACACAAAGTTTGTCTAAGGCTACAAATCACTCGGATAATATAATCCCCTTTAACTGTACAGTTTATCACATGTGATAATATAATCCCTTTAACTGTACAGTTTATCGCATATGACATGCATTTAATCTCTGTGTTTTAAATTATCACCAAATTTAGTTTTTGTCTTAGCTAAATATTATCTAACTACCCCACAGCTGCCTGCATTGACACCATCACCAGTGTGTGTGCGGAGGACAGAGCGCTTGCCAGAAACTGAGAAGGATACCGTTTGGAAAATTAGTTGAGATTATAGAGACACTCAATCACTGCATCACGATGTCACTTTGGTTGTGTTATCACAATACTAACATGCTCAAATATTTGGAAAGATTAAGATACTTGCTATTAAATAAATATCCAGGCGACTGACTTGCTAATTTTTCGTCCCAAAGGTTTGCAGTCAGGCTGCCTAGATTGTATTTAAAAAGTGTGTTTATTGAGGTCCAGAGTGAGGGACACCATCATATACCTGAGGATATAAAAACGCACACTTGCTCTAAAGATTCAGTTCAGGTTGGGACGCCAGAGTGATTGCAACACATTTTGCACTCTGAATCCGCCTGTCTCCCTGCGTGTCATCAGATCGAGCTCATTGTTGGAATGAATGGCACGATGGGACATTCCCGGGATGCCAGCAGCATGTGGTATGAATAAGCACATGGCATCGCTCAGCAGTGACAATGGGGAGGCAGAAGGCTCCTGTCCAGAGCCAGCAGGGAACAGAGCCATAGTCTGCCAGCCTCTCTGTAATTCACTTTTCAAGGAGGCTCTCACTTCTCCATCATGCCTGTTCTGAGAGCAGCCAGGTTGGGCCATTATCGTAATGGGGTCACCTGGGAGTCTGGGAATAGACAGTCTATTGGGGAGAACTAATTGACTCCTGTCCCATTACTTGCCTCAGCTTGACAGGCAAACCTAGTGATTGGAAAAGGGTGGCCTCAGAAGAGACCCAGGCCAAGGAGGGGCTGAGAGGCCTCGGCACCTGCTGAGCCTGGGGAACTATGAACGGACTGCCCAGTGTCGGACTCACACATTCAGGTCATAATTTTCCAATATGCAGCTCTGACTGCCCCTGGCCTACAAGGACACTATGCTGCCCATCTGCCCATGTTCCTGGGCTGCAGTGTTGAAGGACACTCAGAATTCAGACCTTTGGCATCGTTTTGTCCCCATGTCCCAATACCACACCTTTAAATCTTGTGATTCAGATCCTTTTTTACCCTTCCCCAGAAGAAGGTGAAAGTGGAGTCTTTCTCTAGGTAACGACAGCAAATTTCCATCATCCTGGGACTACAGAAACTTTTCCAAGGGCTCCCCTTATTATTGATACATTGAGGCACATGGACATCGATGTAAAAGCCTTCCTCAATTACTACTGAGGTGCTATGGAACGCACTGCAATGCTATTGAACGTCCTGGGGCTTTGAAAATAAATGAACCTGATATTAATATATTAGCTCAGATTGCCAAAGCAAAATTCTGTGAAGTGGGTGGCTTAAACAACAAATTCATCTTCTCAATTTATGGGACTTGGAGTCGAGATGAGGGCGCCAGCACGGTCACGCTCCGGGGCTACCTACATGGCCGTTCCGCCCGACACTGGAAACAGCGGTGTCTCTCTCTCCTTCTTTTCCTCTTCTGATAAGGCTCCTAATCCATCGTGAGGGACTCACCCTCATGACCTAATGTAGCTCTAATTGCCTTCCAAACACCCAATCTCTGGAAAAAAAAACACACACACATACACACACACAAAACCCCATCATGCTGAGGCATAGGGCTTAAACCTGTGGGTTTAGGGGAACACAAACACCCAGTCCATATAACACTAGGGTTTTGAATTTTATCTTCCTCTTTTAATTAGGTATGGGTGCCATATGTCATCAACGTCCGGAATCTCAGTTACTTCATTTATACAACATGACTAACAATACCTATACATTGGAAGACTGTGAGGCACAAGATGAGCTCATGGAAAAAAACCCTCTGACATATATGAGGTATTAAAAAATATGAGTTCTGATCTCTCCCTTTCTCCTTTTTCAATGAGTTTCTGATCTATGGTAGCACTGGTTTTCATCAGGAGTTCCGACCTATTCCCACCTCACTTTGGAAATGTCTCCTTTCTGAGATTCTCTCCATCCTGATGAGTTGGGCTGAGTTGCACCTCACTTTCTCAGAAAACACCAGTAGAAATCATTCCTGGGAGCTATGAGGACTCCTTCCCTCCTAGGAATCCCATCGAAGAAGAGATGTCCGTGATAGTGCCTTAGGAGAAATGTAGCAGTCATTTCCCACCTTCATGCTTTTCCTGGGTACAGGTTTCCTCAGCCCACTCATCATCCTGAGTGTCCCCTACCTGGGGCTCCTCTCAACTCACTTCAGAGTCTCAGAGTCTGCAGCACCAAGTCCAGTCACAGAGTCCAGCTTCCAGGAGCATTTTCCTGGAGATGGAGTCCCCTGGCCTTTCCTTCCCAGCCCCCAGACACCACTGATTTTATCATCAGGCCTATCTCTATTAGCTGCAGCAGCATGAGTTCACTGAAACGGTGCAACATTAGAAACTTCCCCTGACTAACGTCTTTGTACTGAGTGGGGGAATCAGAACGGAACAGATGTTTTAAGGACTCCATAAATCCATGAAGATTAAAAAAACCACGCACCCAGCACTTTTTAACAATGCGCCATGCTGATGAACCAGCATATTGGAGATACCAAAATAAACATAAAATCTCGTTGAAGCCTCAGAATAAACCTTAGTGTTTTTTCTCTCTACCCTCCATAATATATACCAGACATCATTTTTAATACCCAGTGAAGACCCACAACTGGGAACAGTAAGTCTATAAAACACGGCTGCTTCCCTCTGAAGTGACCCAATGATCAGCAGCACTGTGTGTGAATCACCCTCCAATTGCTTCCTGAAAAACTCATTTTACTCTCCCCCAGAACCTTCTCGCTCTCCCACTACATCCAGTGTTGTCATGTTTCCTCGCATAACTCCTTGCTGAATTCCAATGAGGTTTTCTAATTAGCCTAATTAATTTTCTGCCCAACTTAATAAGAGTGTGTCTGGTTTAGAAATAATTGGACTTCCCAAACACCATTTTCCCTCCCTCTGTTTCTCAGTGGTGAGTTGTGATCCAGCCTCCTTTAATAATTCAAAATTAGCTTCTGTTTTTCAGATGATGGGTTCATGTTCAGAGAGTTATTTAGTTTTTTCATTAACACCCTGCCATCGCCCTCTCACTTCTATAAAGTATACCTCAAAAAGCACTAAAAATAAAAATGAAACTTGGATCCCTTCACGGAGAGATAAATCCACTTAGGATCAAGTTTTTGGTGGATTCTTGCTTCCTGTCTTATCAATTTCAGGAAGGTAAATTAATGACTTGGAAAGTATATTCTTTCTTACTATGTTCAGTAGTAGCTATGAAAAGAAGCCCTAACATGCCCAAGTATTAAAATCATGGGGAAGGTCTTAAAAATATCCAGGCTACTGCCCTCCTATGGAACAACAGCTTTCTTACCACTTACATATTTTTCATATGGTTGTGAATTTGTAACTATAGGCAAATACAATTGTTGTTAAGTATGGGTGTGTTCTTCAAACAAATGAGTGGTAAATAAATAGAGGAGGAAAGAAGAGCTAGGGAAAGGGGGTGACGAATGGAAAGTTGGTAAGCCAATGAAAATATCGACATTCCAATGCATATTTGAGTAAGATCCACAAGCTGTGTAAATTGAATACTGTCTTCTGTTTGCTCTCAGGTTCCAGAATGCCAGGCAATCTTAGCCTCTATAATATTGGTTTTACAGCCCCAGGAATACATTACTGGGAACCACAAAGATGGAATTATTTTCTCAATTCCCTAAAATGCCTGAAGCAATTTTTTAGAGGACTTATAAATATTCCAATGAACAGTACTAGGGAATAAAGAGCGTAGTAAGATGGTTGCTTCCCATCCTTCCCTTTGCACCAGGATGGCACAGCTGTGAACTATCTCTTTATGGCTGCCATATTCTAAGTAAAATCACAAAGGAGTGAAGGTTTTCAAAGAGTGTATTCTAAACAGCAGCTATAAGGGTGCAGCTTTGCTCTCCTCTTTGGATTATCCTAGACTGAACATTGCAAAAATAAAATGTCTGGAGTTACTAGGGTTGGCTCCTATGTCGATGAAGGTTGGTGATCCACTCACGTCCCAACAGTCACTTCTTTTACTAGGACATATCTAGGCTGATAAGTGTTATATTCCGAAAACTCCAAGTACACCAAACTGATACAAGTTTGGAGATGATAATCTATTAAAATTAGACTCTCTCTGTCTCTGCCCCCACCCCACCCCCACCAATAATTCTGGGAATGTTGCTTCAAAGACAGTGTTTTGTAGTGAATGTAAAGTATGACTCGTTTTTTTCAAATGGAAATAACATTCAATTTCTCACTAATGTCCAGAAAAAAAAAAAGTATGCTTATGCTACAAATACGCAATCTCAGAGTTTGGTCCAACTAGCTTGTGGGGGAAAAAAGACAGAAGTTGGGTTAAGTGATCAAGGATAATAATGAAAAAAAGACTGGTACCATTGACACCTATGTATTTAAATGAAGCTTATTCTAGACCACCAACTATAACAATGTGAAACTGTATAAAGCTGTCTATACTGAACTTAGTATCGGGCTTTCCTGCTTGCTGCTTAAGTAAGACCACGTGCTCCCAGCAGAATCCTGCAAGGTCCAGTGACCAGCTGGGGGCTCTTTGAATTATGACTCATAATTTAAACCCACAGATTATTCAGTGGAGGTCTGTTTAAAATCTGAAAGTAGTAAAATTGTAACTCAATATTATACCCTTTATCCACATTCTAACCTTAGAATATACTTTTCATAGCTGTGTTTTTAAAAATGTTCTCTACATTTTAATATTGGGGTGGATTTCTTTTCTCGTCCTGCTCTGGTTAAGTTCCTCTGTAGGTAATTAAATTATTCTGAATCCTGATTTTGCATGAATACCTTAGGGATAACTTCCTCCTAAGAAAACAAAACATCAAGCATAAAAAACAATATCCATGTGATGATTTAACTTCAAATCACACAAGTAGAAGACTTGGCATTGTTTCCATCTCCCCTGAATTAAGAAGAGTATCACTAGAGAATAGCATTGACTACGAAACTAGCACATCCCTGAAAATGAATATTAGAATAACAGGAAGACGATCAGTACCCAAGTCTTCCATTCAAGTTTGCTTTGACCATGCAACTACACAGAACATAGTGAATGTATCCATCCTGTTAAGATGGTGTGTGACAGGCAGAGATATCCTGGGGAAGATGACATGTCCAGGGGCCAGTCAGGGAGAGTACATATATGACAGGACTCTGACAGAAGGAATTTCATACTAGTTATAAAGTTTATGGGAACGTGAAAGAGGAAACCTACAGATTAGCAACCAAAGGAAGTCTACCAGGCCCGAGACTGAAGAGTCAAAGAAAGAAGTGATGTACCCAGTGCTAAGAACTGGGGCTCAAAGACGTATTAAACTAGGAGAAGTGACCCAAAGACAGCCTGCCCTGGCGGAAAGCATCGGCTGTCACTCTGAGCTCCCATATGGCATTTGACGCCCTTCTCCAAGCTGCATTACCAGCCAAGATTTTATAGATCATAAAATTGCTCAATCCCCTTTTTAAATATAGCCCCTGGTTCTGCTTCAGTGACCTCCCACAGCAGTCAACTGCATAGCTGATAAAGAAGCATTTCCTTTAAAGGCTGGAAATTTAGTGGCTATAAATTTCATCGAGTGCCCTCAGGTCTATGTGTTATTGTCCGGTAAAGAAAGTCAGGGGAGTAAGCATTATTCTCCTTGAACATCCTTCCCTTTTCTCTTCCTGAAATAAAACAGTTCCCTATTGTAGTAGTTCTTTGATTGGAGAAAACACCACCTCCAGTTTACAAAATAGGTCAAGACCCTTCCCTATTCTTCTTCAATTCTACACCTCCTTCCATCTTTTAAGAAGCATTAGCAGATGGAGAAAATTGCATCTCAGTCCCATTCCTACCAGCACTGCTAGAACACTACTCCTTCATGAACACCAGTGAGAGGGTGGGATATTGATGGTAATAGCCAAGATAATAACCTAGCATCCTTTTTAAAATTAGGATTGTTGCCAAAAATGAGCTGATCTTGCCTCCGGTCCAGATGCCACAATGTTAGCTTCTGAAAGTTGAGACTACTGGTCAAGGTAGGGCAGCAGAGAGAAAAAGGAACAGTCCTCTGGGTTAGGGATGACAAATAGCTAATCCTTTTATTGCCAATCCTTGAATAAAACTGTGAGTTAGGTTATTATCCTTGTTTTGAAGAAATGTTAAATAACTTGGCTAAACTCTCAGAATGAGACAGTGTGCAAAGTTGGGATTAGAGTCAAGGTCTGACTCACTATAAAATCCACAATATTTTAATCATATAGTACTGGTTCAAGTTTTCCCGGGAGCAGCATCAAAAATGCAAAACATGTTTAAAAAAACAAACGCAAAAAAAAACCTTTCCACATATGAGTTCAAACATTCTGGTGATAATGTGGTCTGCTGGAATTGATGCCAGGTTTAGCAAATAAAAATATAGGACACCCAGTTACATTTGAGTTGCAGATAAACAACAAATCATTTTCTTAGTATAAGTATGTCCCAAATATTGCATGGGGAATACTTATACTAAAACCATGTGCTATGCATCATAAATTGAAATTTAGCTGGTCATCTTGTCTTTTTTTCTGGCAATGTTAAATGTACTCAGTCTGCATTTTAACGTCTTAAGCCTCAGCTTCATTTTGCTGTGGCAAACAGAAAATACTGTCAAAGAAAAACTTAATTGCTCTCTTTCCTCTGCTTCATTGCCAGTCTCCACTCTCTGGGATCACTGGGATACCTTAAGTCAAGAGTAAATCCTCTCTCTATAAAACCACTTAAAACTAATGTTCCCTTCTGTGCCCAATTGAACTTTTAAAACAAGTTCTATCAAGTATCATGCAAATATAGGGATATGTATATATGTATACATACCTGCAACAAAAAATACCCATTTAATAATGTATCTCCATCAGTTCTGATTAATGCATGTGTCTGTGTCACCACGACCCCAATCAACATAGAGAACATTTTCATCACCCCAGAAAGTTACCTCGTCACCTTCACAGAACGTCCTCGTGCCTCTCCAGGCCCAGACAACCACTGCTTTCTGTCACTGTAGATTAGTTCTATTTTCCTAGAATTTCATGTAAATGGAAAAATAGAGTTCTACTGTCTATACTATTCTGCATCTGCCTTCTTTCATTTAGAATCGTGGTTTAAGATTCATCGGTATTTACTGTCTGTATCTTTGTCCACTTCTGTTTGTCACTGAGTTATATTCCATCATGTGGATTTACCATAATTTGTTTCTCCATTCAGCCATGGATAGATATGAATTGTCTCCATATTTGGTTACTATCCATAAGCTGCTACTAACATTTGAGCACCAGTCTTTATATAGACACATGACTTTACCGCTCTTAGATAAATGCCAAGGAGTGAAATGGCTGGATCATATGGTAGGTATATTTTACCTTTACAAAGAACTGTCGTGTTATTTTTCAAAGTAGTGACAGCATTTTGTATTTCTACCATTAGTGTATATTAGTCCCCGCTGCTCCACATCTTGGTCAAAACGTGGTTACTATGGTCAGTCTTTTTAAATATTAGTCATTATAATAGGTGTATAGTGGTATCTCATAGTGGTTTGGTTTGCATTTCCTTGAGGTCAATTGAGTTTTATATACTCAGAAAAAAGTAATGCTGGTTTCTTCTTTCATTAAGCAATTTTTGAGCCTTTTTTTCCCCTCTCTTTTCTCCAGGTGCCATACTACAGAGACTGAGTATAAAATGGGAAATAGCATACATGATCCCTGCCAGGCATGAAGCTTACAATCTACAATGTGAGGCAGAGATTAAGCAAACATACATATATAAATAAGCATTTACAAACGGTGATAAGTATCATTAGGAATATAGATAAATAAAACACATTAATTGATAATGACAGGGGCCACCCCATTCAGATGGAGGCAGACGAGTGTATGAAGAACCTAAGGCGGAATGGAACTACATGCTTCTTCCTCAGGAATGAAAGAAGGGCCATGTGGTTGAGACTACTGCGGCCCAAGAGACAGGCCCGTAATGAGGATGTGTAGGCAGGTAAGGCTGGAAGAAGTAGAGCTCTCCAGCTCATGGGAAACATTTAGGACTGATCCTAAGTGGAGTGGAAATTCACCGATAGCTAAATGGGAGTAGCATAAGGAGTTCACACTTTCAAAATCTCATCCCGACCCCAGGGATGAGAATGATTCTCAGGAGGCTGGGAGTGAGATGCTAGTCAGTGGCTACACCTGTAGTTGAAACAGAGGCGTGAGGTGCGGCCTTGTTGTTGGAGAGAGTGGAAATGGAAGAGTTCAAGATGAATTTTGGAACTGAAATCAACAGGATTTGGTAATGACTTAGCTGATAGGACTAGGAAAGGGAGAGTCGGGAGGGTACTGGGTCTCTTCCCTGAGCAGGTAGGTTGATGGAGGTACCCAACAGAGAGTCAGAAAGACAGGGGGTAGAACCAGAAGCCCTGTAATTCTTACAGCATCTGGTACAGAAGACCAAAATGGCAGTTACAGGAAAGGAGGTGATAGTCTTGTTGGCAGAGTAACATTTTTCCTGACTGTAAAAATAAAGACCGTAAAAATATACAAGTATGTGGCAATGTGCATGTGCCTTTATGTAATATCTGAGGGGTCTCTCTCTAAGTAGACACTGAGGCCGATTCATGGCCATGACATACAGAAGTGTAGATTGTGTGCTGCCCAACTTGAACAACACTGTACAATAGTTCTGGGAAAAGTTAGAAATGCCTAGTCTGATGAATAAAAAAAAAAAAGATATCTCTTTCGAAAAGGAATGCAAGATAGGTATTCTGAAAGACAAGTTTAGAGAGACATGGGAACATTACGGTAACTGGTGTTTTTTCTCTGTCACATGTAAGCAGGTGCCTAACGGCTTATCACCTAGGGCCACCTAAGTGGGACTTTAAGTAAACAATCCAAGGAGCAAGTGGTCACTGACAGCTTGCGGCTTTCTTTCACAGAGTAGTCATAGAGCCACTTGCCTAAACATGACAGACACACAGACGCTGATGACTCAGCCCCGTACAGCTGACAAGAAAACATCCAGTGGCCCTGAGTGTAAAACAAAAAAAAAAAAACTCAGGGACATTAAGAGCAAGAACATACGTGTGACTTAGGGCCTCCATCTAACAAGCCAGACTCCTTCAGTAGGAAAAACAAAAAGAATGATTTCCCTAGCATGTTAATTCTGTACAATTAATAATAACTTGCATGCATATTGCCATTTTGAGGATGCTTACTTACTCAGGGCTAAGCAATTGGCAAGTTCTATGTCATTTCTCCTCACAGCAGCCCTGGGAGGTAGATATTCTTGTCATCCCTTTATTACATACTAGGAAACTGTGGCTTACACATGTTGGTTTGCCCAAGGTCACATTCTCAGGAAGTGGTCAAACTGGGGTTCAAGCCCAGGCCCATGTGACTAGAAGTCCACGTGCCTGAGGACTTCATGGCTGTTGATGTTGAGTTTATTCAAAACAAACTTCACTGGGAAATGAAGTTGACTGCATCTATTACACCTTCTCCAGCACCCAATTCTGTTTCAACTGCTAATCTCTTACAGTGCCCAAAGAAGGTTATGATTCATATGGAAAGGTCATGGATCTAAGTGCTGAGGGACATGCGCTGCTCTGCATTTCGTGGTTGTTGTTGTTTTGTTTTGTTTTGTTTTCTCAGATAAAACAAAACAGGAGGCAGGTCATAGAGGCAGGGCCAAGAGAAAGGCCAACCCAGGGCCCCTCTGACATCAAGGACCCCACACTGCTGGAGAAGCACTTCTGCTTTGCTTCTGTGGCACCTCCCAGCCCCACAGGAGTCCTCACACTTTATGTAGAGAGCCTAGGTCACCAGGGGGAGCAGAGAGAGAGAGATTTCTGCATAGCTCAGTCCCTTCCCATCTGTTTAGCAGAGGAGAGTGATTCTGCAAAAGCACATCAGATTAAATAAATTAAAAGAATTGCACCCCTCTGGGAACATTCTCAAAACAGAAAGTCATTTGATCCAACATACGATTCACTCACAGCCTATCTCCTTATAGGAAATGAATACAATCAAAATAAAAATCACTCCTCACTCCTCGTAGTAAGAGGCAGTAAATGGGCACAGGGAGAGACGGAGGAGGGGAGCAGGTCACAGAAGCCACAATGTTTACAAAGCCATTAAAGGAGAATGAATAGATCTAGTCTTGTCCCAAAAGGGAAATAAATGTGAATTTTCACATATAAATAGAAAATGTTTAGAATATTATTAATTCAAGACAGAACTCCTAATGCCTCTGCTTGATAGCTTTGTTTGGATGTCTGTTTAGCAGCAGTGACCCCTGCGAGAAAGAATCACTCTCTGCTGCTCTAGTTCTCTATTGTCAGAACAATGAGTGCTTCTGGGCACTGCGGGGAAAGCCTGTAGACCTGACCAGGAACCCTTCACCACTGTGTTGCCTAAAACCTACTGCAGTACCTGGCACACAGTCAACAAAGCCAGCTGAGTGACCGCATGACCAAACACACACAGCTCTACTACCGATCATAGTTGGCCCACGGCACCTTCATCTTTTAGGAACAGCAGCATTGAAACGTTTTGAACCCAGTCAATGGATTCTGCTAAGAAGGATGTATCAGGTAAGACTAAAGTCACTGTGCAAGGTGACAGGGTGAGCACAGTGGGAGGCCCATCATCTATCACAGTGACACGAGGACGGCGTGCTGGCTGTGTCCCTGTGGAGGCATGCCTGAGATCACAGGATAATGAGGAGTTTGCCAGATGAAGAAACAAAAGGAGAGATGCTATGTGGAATGTCAGTGGCACAGACATGAACGGGCTGGAAGCTGCAATGACACGGAGGGCTGCTTGTAGGTTGGTGTTTAAGGGATCCGATAACAAGGAGCACCTTCCTCCTGAGCAAGCTTGAGATTATTCCATGGTTTATGGGCACCCACTGAGGGACTCTATATTTAAGAGTGACATGGTTTATTCTGCATGTTATACGAGGTCAGATAATTAAGTTCGTGAATTTGTTGTAGTAATATTGCTAACACTTTTTGATATCAGAGGGATTATTCATTATGAATTTGTACCCACTGGACAAACAGTTAACCAAGTTTACCATTGGGCAGTGCTGAAAAGGCTGCATAAAAAGGTTAGATGAAAACGACCTGAACTTTTCACCAACATTTCATGGTGACAATTCATCATGACAATGTACCAGCTCACATGACACTGTCTGTGACAAAGTTTATAGCCAGTAAACCAATAATTGTATTGGAACACCCTCCCTACTCACCTGATCTGACCCTCAGCGACTTCTTTCTTTACCCAAAGATAAAGGAAATATTGAAAGAAGACATTTTTATGACATTCAGGACATCAAGGGTAATACGATGGCAGCTCTGATGGCCATTCCAGAAAAAGAGTTCCAAAATTGCTTTGAAGAGTGGACTAGGCACTGGCGTCAGTGCATAGCTTCCCAAGGGGAGTACTTCAAAGGTGACCGTAGTGATATTCAGCAACGAGGTATGTAGCAATTTTTCTGGGATGAGTTCTTGAACTTAATTGTCTGACCTCATATACATAGCTCTGGCAAGATTGTGGAACATGATTTCAGGGGTGGGAAAGGACAGGACTAGAGGCAGAGAGCCCAGCAATGAAACTATTGCATTTAGGAGAAACGCAAGAGGGGCTTCATTGAGATATCTGTAGCATTAATCAATAGTAAGAAGTCTGATGTGAGACAGGCTCAGCCAGTCCTGTTTGTTCTGCAGAAGAGGAGGCCAGGATGTGCCTCCAGTTTCTGGAACAAATATTTGTGCCAATCACTGGAGGAAGGACCCCAAAAGGAGGAACAGCTCTGCGGAGAAAAGTCACAGGAGCTGGTGAGGTTGGGCACTCGTAAGTCATTCAGCTGGCATCTGGATGCAGGAGTTTTAAACTCATAGGAGTTTTGACTACATTAATAGTTTGGGGAGTTGTTAGTTTATGGACTGCAGGATGAAAAAGTACATTTTCCATCTGTGCCTTAGTTTCCCTCGGGCATATTTATATAAAAAGTAAACTGCTCCTAAAGGATGCAGTGGTTTCCGAGAAATGTTTATAACAAGCATCTCATATTTGTATAATGTTTTACAATGAAATACGCATCTCGTGTTTTTCATCACCATAACCCTACAGGGGTTATGTAATAGTTTTACTCCCATTTTATAGGTAACAAGATTGAGTTTCTAAGATTAAGTGACTTGGCTAAACCTACTAAAGCAAGTCAGTCAGTGAGTGTCAGGACTTAAAACTTCAGTTCTCTGAATCTTTTCTGCACGTATTATTGAGTCTTTGTTACAATAATTTGTTGATCATGTTGTCATTGTTATTTTTTTCTGACGGTGCACAAAACTCATGAAGGAAGATAGTGGAATTCTAAGTTTTATAAGAGCACTAAGTATCTGAAGCGGGGTGGGGGAAGCAATGACCCATCATTTATAACACTCTGAGCTCCGTGGAAGATAAAGGTTACTTAAATGCATAGGGTTATTAATGTCTCTGCATACCTCACAGTTCTATCCATCTGAGCACAACCTGAAACTGCAAATTGTACAGGAGTAGATAGGCAACATGCTTAATACTTATCTTGATCTGGAAAATTATACCATAAGGATCAAGAAGGGCAAACGTCATACCCAGTGCATGATGAAGAAATGCATTCATGGGCATCCGTCTTCTTTCTCTCTGCAGTTTCCCCCTTTCTTCTCTGTAAAATTCCCACCACACTAACTTGGCTCCATCACAGCCCTACATACAAGTCAATGAAGAGCTCCCTATGGGGCAACGTTTCAACTTTCCAGGTTGAAAAAGAGCAGCATATGTCCCTATCCCACCAGCATCAAAAAGGAAATGTCCAACCAGCTCTGTGAAAGATGTCCATCGCTGACGGTTGGCACACAGAAGTAAATTAAATCTCACTAACCCTGAAAGTCTCCTTCGGAGGGAAGATTTGTTGTTGTTGTTCTCTACTGCATCTACTTACCTCGTCCTTCTAATTATGCACAGGAGCAGGACAGTAGAAAAACTTCCAAAGAGAGGGCAACTGAAATGTTCCCTGATAGATGACGATACAGGCTGAGTGGGCTGGGTCTCTCACAACTTCCCCTCACAGTGCTCTGTCCTCTGCCACCCAACAGCTCAGGTGTAATGGGGCACAGCAGAAAAGGGTGCACGAATTAGAGAATGAGTATATTCCCTTGAAATCCTTCCTTGGGTGAAATTTGGAAAAAAACAAAAAAGCAAAAGAGCAATACAGCATTTATTTTGCCCACTAAGAGGAATTTATTTCAGCGCTATGACTTCCCTTATACTCTGTAAGGACTTGAGGCTCCCTAAGAGCGAATCACAGCAGATGAGGACAGAGTGATGGAGCCTAAATCGTTATTAAACTGAGAAGAAGGATCTGATTATAGCAGATATAGTGGTTCTGATAGTCCCGATTGTACTTGCATAGGGCTTTTACGTTTTCCAACACCTTCACAGGTATTGTATCACTTTGTCCTCCTCCTGTAAGGCAGACAGTAGCTTTAATAATTCTTCCTATTTGAAATATGAGGAGACTGCGGGGCAGAGCTCTTAACCTGACCTGGCCCAGCTGCCTTTCCACAGATGTGAGGCCCGACAATTAGTTCACGAACTCATTCTAGAAAAAGTGCGACAGACCTCATTGCGGAATATCACTACTGGCACGTTCGAAGTTCTCCCCTTGGGAAGTTATGCACTGATGCCAGCACCTAGTCCACGTCTCAAAGTAATTTTGGAACTCTTTTTCTGGAATGGCCATCAGAGCTGTCGTCGTATTACCCTTGATGTCCTGAATGTCATCAAAATGTCTTCCTTTCAATATTTCCTTTATCTCCAGGTAAGGAAAGAAGTCATTGGGGGCCAGATCAGGTGAGTAGGGAGGGTGTTCCAATACAGTTATTTGTTAACTGGCTAAAAACTCCCTCACAGACAGTGCTGTGTGAGCTGGTGCATTGTCGTGATGCAAGAGCCATGAATTGTTGGCAAAAAGCTCACCTCATTTTTGTATAGCTTTTGCACGCAGCCTTTTCAGCACTTCCAATTAGTAAACTTGGTTAACTGTTTGTCCAGTGGGTACAAATTCATAAGGAATAATCCCTCTGATATAAAAGAAATGATTAGCAACATTGTTGTAACCAGTTCCGAAACTTAATTGTCAGAAGTCATACACGCACAGCTCCTTCTAATCCCCGGAATAGACACTTTGTTCTCTTCAGAAATCCTTCAAATCCTATAGGGACAGTTCCCAGAAATCCAGCCCCAGAAACACCAGCAATGGTCATTGTCACCCACGGCTGTCACACCACAAGGTGGCTTCTCGTAGCACCGCCTCAGAGAGTGAGTCAACACAACCTTAGTGGAAGTCCCTGCATTTGTGTGCCAGGGTTTGCTTAAAGAATATTACTCCTTTATAAGCACCGAAATGGCTTCAGCTGAATCATCATTTCGGGATTGAGTCAGTAAGCAAAGTGTTTGCATTCACCCAGGAGATAAGCACATGTGCAGCCAGTAGCCCAGGCGGTCTAATGTTTAGTGAGTTCCCAGCAATCCAGCATAACACAAATGCTGCGGTTTATGCACCTGTGGTGCAATTCCATCAGGGGAAGACACAATAACCAGGACTTGAGTGTCTCTGGCACGAAATCTAACCAGTTCCACATTCCTTCCCTGTGTCCAGAAAAAGCTGGGCTTGAGGGCAAATATATTATGTGTATCTACCAAAATTGTTTCAGCATCTAGAAAGCAACTCGACGAGGGAATTCTTTTTCTTCTTACCGTTGTGTATCTAATCCATATCCAATTCCTTAATATCCTTCTTTGTTCCTTTTACCTTCTCCGACAGGTTTTCTACTGACTGAAGAGGAAATTGCCAGCAATGTTTGAAATTGGGAGCTACTTTCCCCCGGGACACGTAGTATGCTTTTAATGACAGTCATTTATTTTATGTTTTTATTAACTTGAGTAGGAAGAAGGAATTGATTTGCATGCTCTGTATTACACACAATAATAATCTCTACAAATGTTAGATGGGGAAAAACACTTTTCTTGTAAATTTGCTAAAATATTATAAACTCACAAGAATAAAGTCAATCTTTCAGTCCCTTTATATTCTAATTACAATTTTACTTGTATGGAATTTCATAATGCTTAGCACTTTACACATCTAAAGTACTTTACAAACATTAACAAATTAATCCTCTCAATGGCTCCTTACAGTTAGGAATAATTACCTCTGATTCACAGATGGGGACATCACGAAAGGTTAAGAGACTTGCTTCAAGTTATAGAGAAAGTCTGTATCTTCAAAGGGAGGAAGCAGAATAGGACCTGACTGCTTCTCAAATGTGGGGTAATTTTGGAATATCCATAGCTTCTACTGTAAATAGATATTTAGGTTTCATCCTAAGTATCAATCAGATGCTGGCACGTTATTAGAGCAAGAACATGCGTTAAGAGAAATGGACATGACTATAAAGGGTCTATTTGGTCTGAGCACAGGAATGAATAGACCAGATGGTAGAGTTCTCTAAGTATTGCGGAACTGTCGGGGATACAGTCAGTCAGTCAGCCCTACAATACTGGATTAAAAATTCTAGATAAACCTCTAGTTTATCTGTATTATATTGGAGGATGTACACATTTTCAGAAAAATAAGAACAGTTGCAGCCACTATTTCACACAACTTCCCAGTCTTAGGGGTTTTTTTTGCCAGTTCTCCTTGAAATGTGAAGGAAAAATGTTCAAAGTGGCAGTGGCTGGCAAATACTATATTTGGATAAGTCATCATTCTGACTGATACACTTTCATTCCAGCCACACATTTAGTAAGGACTCTACCTATCGCAATTAAATGTAATTGAATCCATGATCCTGAATTAATTTAAAATCCCACATAGCCAAAAACTCTTCATAGGAAGAGTACTATGAAGGTTCTAGCATTATATTTTGCTTGGTTTTATTTTGTTTTATAGGTTTTGCAGAAACTTGCTATATCTCATGTCATAAATACAACAACATATTTATAAATACATATTTATAAATAAAAACAACATATTTATTTTTAAGGGAAATTTTACAAATGAAAAAATTCTTATAATATGGCTTTTACATTGTGTTTTCTCTTCCATTTTATCTCTACGGAAATTATTTAATAACCACCAGACACCAGAAATGGATATATCTTAACCAATAGTTATTACAAAAAAACAAACAACACAAAACAACAAACCACTCTTAACAATAGCCAGTGAAAGACACAATTACGGAAGGGTTAATAATAAAGAAACAACTTAAGTCTTAAACATGTGCCCGGGCCTTCGAAGTTACCATCAAGTGTCAGCTTTTGTTGCAACAATTGCACACTAAATGTACTAAGGAAGGAAAAGAACACAAAGGTGGTTTTCTGAACTTCCTTCGTGCAATAATTCAACTGAACAATCAATCAGGAAAAGCTAAAGCTCTCAGAGGGTTGATATAAACGCATCAACATTGAAAAAAGTGAAGTTGAGCCTGTCAGCCTTTGGTGTCAACCTTCAGAGACGCCTCTTCACACATTTCCTCAGTACACAGTTGGCACTTAGGCATTCCGTTTATACAGACTTAATTTGCTCACTTGCTGAATCGCAGCCATGAAAAACAAAGTATTATTTCATTTCTACATTCTCACCCTTGTATTCTACTTGAATGCATGATTCCTTTTTTTCTGTTTCTCCCAGAGCAATCAATTCCACTTCCCACCCCCAACCCTCTTTTTTTTCTCTTTCTTTTTTTTTTTTTGGTGACCAGCTAGCTTGTTTACCGGGACTTCCCCTCCTTTAGATGGAAAAAAATTAAATGAAAATAACTTATGCCTCCCTCACATGTTTCACCCAGAGCTCACAACATTTTTAAATTGACACAAGCACTCTTATCTAATGTTGGAAACAGCTTGGCTAAATCACAATTTCTATGTAATTTAGATAGGTTATGTCTCCTGCCCAAGAGAAAACCTACACCATAATTTAGATTATAGATACCAAAAGATACTCATATGCTTTTTATTTGTATTTGTGCTTGCTTTTAAAAAGAAAATAAAACATTTACATAGTGATTCTCTCAATATAGTTGAACCAAAAAATTACAAAATAAATAAATCTAAAAACAACCAATAAAGTAAAGAAGTCACTTATGGAATAAGGTAAGATATTATTATTTAGAAATATTTTTCTAAAGGTCACACAAAAATTTCCCAGAATTTATATATTTTGGTTTATTTATTTGATTTATAGTATTCTGTGACTATAAATTCTTGTTTTTTGTTTTATTGTATTTAATTCACAAATTATGCAGAATATGGACCATCATTTGTTCATTCATTCATTTGTTCATACTCTCATCTTTCTCTTTGAGTTGCTTCTTTAGTCTTACCCTTCCATTACCATTTTATTTGTAAGTCCACTTGCAAACAAGTTGTTCACAATAGAGAAATATTAAATTAGCTTCAGTTTGTTTGTTTTACTTCATAATTCCATTTCTATTAGAAAGTCTGTGATCACCTCAGTGAATTAAGAAGGCAAGTGAGCATTTAGGAGCAAAATCCCAGTTGCCAAAGATGAGCTGAAAAATGGAACATCTTTTCTGTGGCTCTGATATATTTGAAATTGGAAATTAGCATCACTTTGGAACTCAATAATTTCTCAGAGCTCAGGTACTCAGACCCCCAGTGATATAGAGTGCATGGCCACAAGGGAGTGTGCCTGTACCACAGGTGAGAGCACCCTGCCATCAGTCACTTGTCTCCTGTCCACCCAGGCCTGGCCCTGTCTGGGCGAGGCCACCTCCCCTGGAGATGGGTTTCTCCTCTGGCGGTGCTCACCATGGTCCCTGCAAACATCCTGTGTCTTAAAGGTCACAGAAATGATCAAAGATGATGAAACATCCTTTATGACGATTACACTCCACCCAAGCCCAGCCTGCCCTCAGTTCCAGCTGCCACAGTCAGGGTCAATCAACTATTATTCTAACTGCTTTTCACAGCCCACTAACTTGAAATTGACTGCCTGCAGCTCTTTTTTACTGCATGGAGGGGAGAGAAAGAGAGAGAGAGAGAGAGAGAGAGAGAGAGAGAGAGAGAGAGAGAGAGAGAGAGACAGAGAGACAGAGAGACAGAGAGAGACAGAGAGACAGAGACAGAGAGAGAGATACAGAGAGAGAGAGAGAGAGACAGAAAGAGAGACAGAGACACAGAGACACAGAAAATACAGAAAATATGAATCATGAATTACATGGAAGGAAATTCTAGAGTCAATTTATTTTTTCAGAAAACGAAAATTTTCTAGGAATTTTAGTATAAGCCATTTAAAAACATACACATGGCTTAACTAGTGTCCCATTCTAGTTCAATTAGTAGGTCAGAACCATCTATTTTGCGGATAATACGTGAACATCAATAAAATAATGATAATGTTAACAATAGCCACTAATTAGTGAAAAGGGAGATATATTTGCTGAGTATTCATTATGCCAGGTAGTGTGAGCCTTAGGCTCCTATGTGCCTCATACCATTTAATCCTCATGACGCCCCTTGAGACCGGCAATATTTCCCCCCTCAATTCACAGATGTGGAAACTGAAACATATACCTGTAAGCAGCTTTCCTTGAGCCTCAGCGGTGGAAAGTGGTGGGGCTAAGGTTTGAGTAGTCATACTGCATAGCCCTATGAGGAATATGATTCTGGTTTTATAAATAAGAAAGCTGAAGTGTGTGGGAAACAGTAACTTAATCAGCAAATTTGCTGAGTAAAGTGTCAAAGTGAGGCTTCAACCCCATATTTGACTCTCAAATTATTTTTTTCCATAAAACCAAAATGTCAGATAACCACACTCTTGGGTCTAAGAGGCTTTGCATTTAGCTCCCTCCTGATTGTTGGTGTTTCACCTTCATCCAGACCCCTTGCACGTGGTTCTCCCAGGGTCTTCACCTTCAGCCAGCTGTTGTGTATCTGTCTATATTTGAAGAGTGAAGAGACATCGGAACCTCAGGCGGCCTTTGGCAACTGCAGTTTTCCATCTGGGACTTACTGTAACATTCTTCCTCTCCTGCTGGCGCACGCTGCTACTCTAACCAAGAGCAGAGTCCTCGTGGGATAGCAATGTCTTCCCATACCTGGCCTGGGAAGCAAATGATAGGGTGCTCTGCAGCTGGACAGGTTCCAGCATGTGGCACTGAGCTCCCCTGAGTGTCAAAGTCCTCTGGAGGTGTCAGAAAGGACAGGACAATAGGCATAGACAAGCAAACTGTGAGCAGGGTGTGGTGATGAGAGATTTGTCATACGACGTAAAGCAGCTTAGAAACAAACAAACAAACAAAATCTTTCTCTCAATGTTGAAAGAACATTGCTAGAACAAAGATCTTTAATTATTCTTTTAGCTTTTTATGGGAGGCATTATTATCCCCACTTTTTAGATTGGGAAAATAAAGTGGCAAAGGGTGAGTAGCATATCCATGATAGTAATAAGTTTGGGATTCGATCCTTAAAATGCTGGATTCCAAACCCATCCTTTTTGTACTCCAACAAAGAAAGTGAGCTCTTTCAATTTCTCAAAAGCAGGCAAAACACTATTAATATATATTCCTTAAAAATATATATTGTGGGGATGGGGGTGGTGGGTGACAAAGAACATTCCCTCCTCTGAGGCATTGAAGTTCAATCATCTTTAAAATGCTACTGTGAGCATGGCAGGGGGAAAGATCTTTACTTCACTTGGCAGACAGAACAGCTAGATGTAATGGCCACTCCCAGCTAACGTCAAGGCTGCAGGGATGGAAGCCCACGTTCCTTGGTGCCCTGTTCAATCTGAGAACAGAGAATCTCATTCTTGAGTTTTCACTCATTTGATAAGAGCTGTCCACCCCTCCCAGATTGACTCTAATGTGCACAGCATGTGTGAACACTCCTCTCCCCACACAAAAATCATCGGATCCAACATAGGGGAAAACTGAAGAAACATTAGTCACTTTTATGAACAAATAGTTTGCATTCACCTTGCAGATGTCAGAATCAAAGGAGGTCCTTTAAGGAGTAATGCACAGCTTATTGTCAAAGAGTAGATATCCACTTGAGGGCCATAGATCTTTGTCTCTAAATATACCCAACCAACAATGGCGGAGCTATGTATGAGCGATTATGATTAGCTAGCTATAGTAGCTGGGATATGAAGTGAAGCCATGTTTGTGTGTGTGTGTGTGTGTTTTCTGGAAATACTCTGGAATTCACAATATTGTATGCAACATACAAGCCATTTCACTTTCATTACTGTGGAAAATTTCTTATTGGCTCTGCCCTATTTCACAAGTTCTTACATATTCACAGTGACCATTTTTATCACTGAACACAGACTCCTGGTAGGCAAGATGGCAATGGGAAATGTGTAGAGAGCATGGTAAATATGTCAAACCCTTCTGGTTGCTGACAACCAATAGGATCAAAGGTACACCTATCACCACCCAACCACCATTCACCTCCATACTGTGGCAACTGTGTTTGGGCCCATCTGTGTCTGTCTGGCTTGTAGGTGTCCATCCAGGAAAAGACTTGAAGAGAGGGACCTACAGGTGATGGCTTACCCAGCCCATCCATTGTCATTGCCTTGCTCTGCTGCTAATGAAAACCGCTGCTCCTGGCTCTCCCGGCAGCCTCAGGGACATCCGAGAAGAGGAAAAGCCACTGAAAATGAAGGAGTCAGTTTGATCTACAGTGTAATTACAGCCATGCTGTGAAACAACACAAATTTGGCTCCTGTGTAGCCATATTTCTTTTTGTCCAGAAATTAATTTTCAAATCAAAAAGGAAACCATTTAACTTCTTAAACCGAGTTAGACAAGGGAGCAGAAATGCCGAAGATGGCAACCTGGGGTCTGGCATGTCAGCCTTGTACTGGGCATTAATATTTCTGACTGAGTTTGAGGAGAATGGAAACTCCCCCATCCCTGCTCACTCCGGGGCAAAAATCAAGAATCAGATTCCAAGTGGTAGATATTTGTGGAAGCAAGGGTAGGGGAGACAAAGGAGGCACATAAAGAGCAAGAAAGAAAAAGGAGGAAGAGAGCAGTGAGCACAGACATCATAAAACCCAGATCTATTAATCTTCCCCCAGGATCAGGAAGAGAGAAGTAAAATGATGTCTGATGCTATTTTCTGAGCTCTCGAGGGCAAATAAAATAACAAATAAGAAAATGCTGAAAAATCAACACAGTTTATACCAGATAAAAATAGAGGTACAGCAAAACAAATAGCATGAATAGTTTCTCTTCTACTAAGAAGTGGAGCAGAACAAATATGCTAACTGAATTTCAGAACAATGGTCATTTCTGATGTTTGTGGCCTGGACAAGGGGTGGGTCTTTCCAGACAGAGAGGTATGATTCACCCTTCGCTTAGTAGCTATGCCCCTCCCTTTCCAATTCCCTTTGAATTCTCCTAATAATCACTTTGTTTCCTTTCTTAGTCTTTATTGCACCAAGTGGTTGGGGCTCTTCTTACATGACCAATTGTCCCCTTTCAATGAGCTACTGTACCGGGATCTGGCACTGCCTCACACAGTGCCAGACACGTCAGAACACGAGTGTCCATTCCCTTCTTCTCTTTGACATCATTAGTCTGACAGCTTGGCATCCAGAAGTAGCACTTTTCTAAATAAATTTATAGCACTGCCACGCATATGAAGCAGATAGGATTTTAAGCTCCTTGAGGATCGTTGCTACGTGAAGGAATCTTGTAATGACAATGCCTCTTGCATAGGAACCTTCAATTAAAAAGGGCATCTTTAAAATGCATTAAAACTACAGTGAGATACTGGTGATTCTCAATGATGGTTGTTCTATATTTGTAATGTTCATGTGTTTGTGAGAGAAGGTAAGCAAAGTGCTTACCTCCTCCGCCATCTTGACTGGAACTCCTAAATACTAGTAACTTTGTTTAGCTAGAAAGAAGAAAAAGTTGACATCTGTAACGTATCTTTTCTGTCCCTCCCTATATTTTTTTCTCCAGAAAAGTTACTGGTCCATGAAATTCAAAAGATTCAGATTCATTCAACTAGATTGCATGGTCTCCCAGAGCATGGCCCATGCCTTATATTTTTTTAAGCATATATCATAAGAATAGAGTACATGTTTCTCTTTATAGTTCCATTTTTTCCCTAAGTCTGTTGGTATGCCTCTATGGTGAAATGCAGTAGCATGTATTTCTGTATATATATTTGATTAAGACCATTTAGTAAATGTTAATTATCGTCCTTCTCAAAAAAATGGCTTCTTTAAAAGTAAACACGTGTCCCAATAATTCATGAGAATGTGATGGATCAACACTGAATTTTCCTTCTTTTTCCATCTTCCCTCCTCTCCACTTATGCCACCCTAAGAGAAGTCAGGGGGAATTTTTGCACTATAACAAAATTGAGTTAAACTAATCATCTACCTCGTTCTCTCCTTTATTGTGTCCTCCGCTACCTTGCCAGAGAGTGAGAGGTTTCTGGCAGATATGGAATGTATCTCAGGAGCTGACAGAACACCATCTCAGAGCCATCTCCAGCTGATAAATTGTCAAATGAGATGGAACAGAAAGTAAAATCTGTTTGAGGAGGCAACCAACACCAGGCTGATTGATGTGAGGAGGAGAGAGGGGCGAGGTGATCGGCGGGGCCGCCCTGCCCCTTCCAACTGGCATCATGGTACTTTGTAAGTAGAGTTTGTGTCACAGACAGACAACACCACTTACAGACACCTAATAGACCACATCTGCTGAGTACTTCTGAACTTGTGAGCGATAGAATAGGGCTGCTAGACAGGGCGAATACAAGGACAGGTGTGTGTGAGTTTATAAAGAAGAGGTATAACTATTTTATGGCATTTTGGGATACAAAGTAGCTTTGGTGACGTGGAAATAACACTGGATTCCAGGACTGGCTATACAGGTCCTAGACATCCAGCATCCATTGCCATACCACCTTGGACAAGTCACTCCTCTCAGATCTTAATTTTTCACCTTTGAAATAATGGAAAAAACATCAGACTTGGGAGGGACAGCTCACCCAATGCCCTCATTTACTCATTTTTGTATGAGAAAACTGAGACATGGAGAGAAGTGATTTGTGGGTGATCATCCTGCTTTGAGTATTTACATGGAAGTGGCTCAAGAATATTTATCTCATAAATGAAAACCTAAGGAATGGCCAAGGTCTCTAACTCCCACACCAGTGCTTTTTCCACTATGGACATGTATGGCTCAGCAATACTGACCTTTATCATAAGATGAACAGAAGAAGCAACTGAGTGACAGAACATGAAAGCACCCAAAGGACCTGCCACGCCTCATGTAAACATAGGTGATGGTTTAGTGTCTAGTAAAGGTAAAGCTCAGTGATATACAAATATTCTTTGTTCAAAGTCAAACACTTTGCCAAGGGTACATAAAATAAAACTTGCCTATTCTTTTTCATTTTTTGACCTGATTTTGTTTCAGACAGTAAAATCCCATGCACTCTGATTTTTAATACCTATATACTTCATCAAAATGACTGTCACATGACTAGTGTACATGTTTTACACAGACACAGACATTTTTACTTGGCCTTTCTGATGAGTTGTACGTCTGATCATATGCCCATTTTTCAAATGGAGAAACTGAGTGTCAGAACCTACAAAGGTGCATAGAGCATGGGGAAAGTGAAATATGAAGTCCCCCTTAAGCTCTACAAAGCCTTCTGCAGGATCTGGGCAGCTGCAAAGAGTACCTGGGAGCTTGGCCAGTATCTAGCTTTCAGTGTGACTCTCGTGTGAAAGATTTTCTTTTCTTTTCTTCATCTTCGTTTTTCTCCATTTGCAGCACATTTTTTGTGAGGACCAGCTAAATAAGTGTTATACAATCTAGCACTTCTTGAGACCTCAGTGGCAAAAGGCCATTGAACAAGGAGGAGAGAATTTTCAAGTTCTCAGGAAAGATTTTGTTACATATTACTAGTTGATCTTATTAGCACCTGTCACAGTGAAGTTAGTCCCTTGGTTACGTTTCCTTGGCTTTCTCAGTATTTGTCATCTCATTTCTATTGTTCTTGGTGTTATTTCAATTATTCTTCATTCTTACTATTGGATTTTAATTTTCTGAATAGCCGCTGGGTGATGGTGGAAAATAATAAAAATAGGTATAATAATGATTGTGAATAGGGGTACAAGGGAATTATGCTGCAAGTCACGCTGATATTATTCAGATAATTAGTAATGATACTAATAGTGGCAGTAATCAGAGTAGTTTTTATCGAGACGTTCAGAATATTTTAGAGAAGTATTAACTTGTGCACATTCACACATCTCAGGGCAAAGCAAAGAGAAGGAAGCTGAGTATTAATAATGTCCCTGCCCTAAGGTAAGTGAAAACATCAAAATGCACACACAGGGAATAGGAGGCCGTCACGGAAATAGATAGCACAACTAGGGACATGAGGAAAATGCTTGACTCTATGTCCTACAGGTGATGAGGCTCACTCTGTAGGACGGGGCCATGTCTCACCCACTTTGGGGTCCCTCTACCTAGCATGCCACCAAACATGTTTGGCCCACCGTCTATACTTGCTGAAAGGAGGGAAGGCAAGTAGGCAGGGGTGCAAGAAGGCAGGCAGGAAGGAAGGACTCACTGAAATAGAAAACATAAAAATCAAAGTTGGAAAAGAGCAAACGGATATACTGGAACCTTAAGCGGACCTCATCGAATATTCCAACTGTATTGCATGATAATGGCTACGCACTCTCTCCAACACCAGGTTTATTTCCAGAGCGACCATTAAAAGGATAGGTCTCAATTCACCCAAAAAGTCAGCTTCTGAGCTTCAGGATGACGTGGTGGAACTATGAATGGGAAGTCATTGGATAATAGGTTTGTCCCTGGTCTCCCTCCCTGCAGTACCTTATTTTAATAATCAGCATACGGGGATGCCAAATAAATTGTGGCATATCCATATGATAAAATGTTGTGCAGTTATTAAAAAAAAAACATTCTAAAGCAATTTTCATGGCATGGGGACATATGACGATGTTAAATGTGGAAAAAGCCAAGAAAGAAAAGTAGAGGGCAAGGTCCTTTTTAGTGGAGCAAGGAAAGAGGAGGTTGAACTAGCCTCTTTATAGCCTGTTTATGATTATAACACATTTTGAATGCCATGCTAAAGGGATTTGGATTGAACTCATGGAGATAGGAGAAACAGCAAAATTTCTACATAGGAGAGTAACAGCTGTCAGCTGACATGAAAATATTTTTTTTCATTAAAATGAGGCTTTACTATTTGGTTAATAATTATATCCATCATGCTAATATTATTAATTAATAAACGATTATCACTGTAATAATGTTAATGTAAAACATTATACCAACAGAATCAATCATAAAAGAAACTGAAACATATCATTTGGAACAAATGACTAAAGCTCATGAGACTTTGTCTCTCTTATGTATATATAACCTTGCAATACAGATGAACATTACCAATTGATGTGATTCTTCTCAGAGGGTGACTCTCTTTAATAAAAATTATAGCAAATGGTGTTTTTCTCTCCCACTCTGCTTTCTGTATAACCAATCAGTGTTTTAATGTTTGTGTCTTCTTTATAAAATTTCGATGTGATTCATTACCAAACTATTTCAAATATTGAGATATGTATGTGTATCTATATCTATATAAATATAGATATAGATATGATAGTACTTCCATATTTTCCTACACAAGTATAAATGAAATAGCACATTAAAAGTAAAAGAAATGCATATATGTATGTGGAAAAACAGGACCATCTATAGACCCCGACCGTATGTCCTGGCAAAAGAACAGTGGCGGCACAAGCAGGCATCACTAGGAACCACTTCAGTGCTCACTAAGAATATACACAGCACTAAAAACGCAAACATGATGGAATAATATGGCACCAGACTTGAGATGATGAGACTCTGTACAAACAAAAAGACCTTTGAAAATCAAAACTGTCTGTGTGAGTGGGGGGTGGGGTCATTTTATCAAAATTACAGTTGATACATTGCCTTCAAATTCCCCTACTGAAATTTCATATTGAGAAAGATAGTTATTCCGTTTGACATGACCATCTCTGTGTTTGAGAAAAACAACTCTGATGACTCTCAGAAAGGCAGTAGGGGGAGGGCAGTGACGGAGAGGAGGCAGAACCACTGACACATGGCGAGGGCTAAGTGAACCAATGGCAGTGGGGACAGAAAGCAAGGTACTCGAGAGATTTTCCATGATACAATGAACAGGAAAAGGGGCCAAATAGACACAGACAATAGGAATGAGGAGAGAAGCAGACATTTACAAAGACTCAGGAGTTCCCAGCTTAGGCAATAGGATGAATGAATAACAAATTGGATTAATAAATAACAAAATGCAAGATGAATTTTGCACTTTATTGTACTAAGAATTTGCTATAGCTCATCTCATTAATTCTCCTGACAGCCCTAGGAAACGGGTTCTTTAATTATCCTCACTTTACAGATAAATAAATGAAGGCCCGTTTATGTTAAAGATGTCAGATTTATGTTAACTATGTCCACAATACCCTAATTAAAAAGTGGCAGGAGTGGCTGGATTTGAACATGCATGCTATACTCTGCGTAGTAGGACATCAGATGGGCAAGCCCATGCACAGATAGAGGCACTGAGGGGAGGTCTGCAGATGGAGCATCAAGGCCCAGAACAGATAACTCCTGCCAGCACGTCCACCCCAGAAAGCGTTTTCTGAAGAGGAATTCTCCATCTCTGAGACTGTGGAACAGGCCCTGGCCTCTGTAAATGTATTTTGGTGAATTCAATCATGGGGGTCCAGCCAGCCAGCTGCCTGCCTGTTGGTGCATTTCTTTGAGGAAGCTTTGCAGGCAACATTCAGAGCCAGTTCTGTTCTGATTGCTTCCACTAAATCAAGAAGAAAATTTAAAAGATTGACATACGCATGCACAAGCTTATGTGGAAGTCCGGAAAGGTGATGATTGGTGCCCCCAGCCATGACCTTTATTTTCCATTAATGGACCCGGGTGAGTGGCAATTGTGTTTTAAGCTGCATAAAATGAACTGAAATAAGAGGCACACACAGGAACAGTTAAGGGTCTTTTCCAGAGGAATTTGGAGTTGATTAAATAACATCATATATAAGGAAATGCTCTGATCTCAGAAACAAATGGAAGATCGGCATCAAAACTAAGTACTGACCTACCCAACCAGATTGAGTTATTTTAAGCAACATGAAAATGGGAGCTGATCTACATATCTTTGATCTAAAGAAACTAGGTAAGCATAAAGTAGACAAAGATCCACAATGCTTGTGATTTTCCTTTGAGGCCTCTAAATAGAACAAAATTGGGGTCTAGAGATTGGATGTGAAGGAATAAAGGGAACTTACACAGTGGGAGATGGGGCTGTGGGCCACACAAGATTTTAGAACCAACAGTCAGTTGTATTCATGAAATTGTGATCTTTTTTCTGCAGTGAGAAATTTAAAAGGAAAGCATTGTATATTCTGAATCTGTAAAGCATTTCATAGATTAAACAAACAAACAAAAAAAAGCCTAGCAGCGTAATGTAAGAAACAGTCTGTGAAAGTTTACTCTCTGGGTTCTGGAACTGGCAATGATCTTTCTGGAGACTGTTTTACTTCAGAGAGAAACCACTGACACCAGGCAGTTTGCTTATCCTAATAGAATTCCTTGAAATTTGAATTTTGCTCTCAATGGGGCCCCGAGATTCATCCCTGGCTTCTGTAGATCTTCCAGTTTCCTCTTTTGCTCTCCCACTGAGTGCAGGTGTTTCTTGAGGCTCAAGAATTTCCTGCTCTTCTCTCCCTACTAAAACTCATGCCTGTGTATGGCTTCAGCAACCATCCATACAACAATTATTACAAAAACTCTAACTCCAATCTCATCTTTTCACACATATGCCCACAACTCTATGGGGCATATGCTACCCCCCAGATGATTTCATTTCGATTTACCATTCCCACCTCAAATGTATCAGGTTAAAAACAAATGAGCTGAAGATATAAAGATGGCCAATAAGCATACGGAAAGATACTCAACATCATCAGTCACTAGGGAAATGAAAATCCAAATCACAGGATATCACATCACCTCACTAGGATGGCCATAATCAAGATGACAGGCACTGGATGTGGAGAAATGGGAACCCTCATACATCACTGGTGAAAAGGTAAAACGGTGAAGCCACTATGGCAAACAGTTTGGTAGTTCTTCAAATTGTTAAACAGAATCACCATATGTGACCTAGCAATTCCACTCCTTGTATGTACCCAAGGAAAATGAAAAGAGATACTCACAAAAAAAACTTGTGCATGAATGCTTGCAGTGGTATTACTAATGATAGCCAAAAAGTAGAAATGTTCCAAATTTCCATCAACTGATAAATGGATAAATAAAATGTGGTATACCCATATAAGGAAATATTATTCAGACAACAAAGGGAATGAAGCACTGATTCATGATATAACATGGATGAGTCTTGAAAATATCATGCTAAGTGAAAGAAGCCAGACACAAAAAGCCACATATTGAACGATCCCGTGTATGCTAAATGTCCAGAATAGGAAAATACATAAAGACAGAAAGTAGTAAGCCCTGATTGCCAAGGTCTGGGAAAAAGAGACATGGGAAGTGACTGCTAATGAGTACAGGGTTTCTTTTTCGTGTGATAGAATGTTTTGGAATTAGTAGCAATGATTATGCAACTTTGTGAATATACTAAAACCCACTGAACTACATACTTTAAAGGTATACAATTAATAGTATGTGAATTATACCTTAATTACAAACAAACATACCCAGAAAACTAACTTGTTTACACAAAACAAGTCTTTTTTCAACATCTCATCTCCAATAATGACACCCTGTCACCTCAGGCACCCAGATGCCCGAGTTCACCTCCTCAATATTTATTTAATGTCCACTGTGTGCAGCGTCCCTAATCGCTAACAATTACTGACAACTCAGCCCATTCCAGGTGCTCTTTGATGTGCTTTACACATATTAACTCATTTAGTGTTCCTAACGACCCCTATAAGCAGATAAAATAGTCAGGGCAGAGAGGTAAAGCAATTGCCTAAAGTCACACTGCTTGTAAATGCAAGAACATATCAGATTTAAAATCCATGCAGCCTGATTCCTAAATCTATCCTTTTTATCATTACACTCTATTATGCAACCATATCCTGCATTACCCTCCACCTATTCCATTAACCACCTCTGCTATCCTAGTGTGTACCTGAAGAGGGAGCGTAGCTGAGTGAAACGCTCAGTGTGTGTGGTACTATTGATACACCACCCTCCTGTCTACCTTAGGCAAAGTGGTAATAGAAATGGCCCCTGCTCTCATGGAGCTGATTTTCTAATAAACATGCCCACACATACCTACGACAGAGATGTAACAAGCGACATGTGTTATAGGCTATAGGAGAGCAGAGGACAGAAGGAGAGCCTCCATGGTGAGTAGTCAGAAAGATCATGTCAGTGCTTACATGGAAACGGGGCCTGGCACGAGGGCTGTATTTCAGCAATTAAGTTGCAGAATGGTCCAGGAGAGCACTGTCAGCCCTCACCTGGATCTTGCACGAGCTGTCCTGGTTGCAGACTTTCTCTCTGTTCTACGATCCATCTTACAGACTTTTGCCAGACTGATTTTCCTTAGACGTTGTTTAAAACCTGTCTTCCTTTGAACAAAACCTTTAAACAGTTGCCCATTTTCTTTCATCCTTAGTTTAACCCTCACTCCCTGGCATGTTTATAAGCGGGCCCCTGGAACTACCCTAATTAGCAATCACCCCTTCTGCTGCAGGAATCTGAACTCATTAGTTCACAAATAGGTCCCGACAGTTTGCTGCCCTCTTTTTGTGAAAGCACCTGAAAAGCCAAAATCATAACTGTCTTCTGACAACACTTAGCATGTGAAAATATGTCTTTGGTGTCCTGGCTTTACATTAATTTCCTACTCTCAGTTCAGCTCCCCTCACTGTTTTTGAGTGATTTAAGGTATATTTGATCTTGGTATATCCTATGTGTTACTAGAAGTGGGGGGAGATTTCTATATATTGGCTGCTTTCAAAATCAGATGCCCCAAGAGATCAACAGAATTTGTGTTCCTAAGAAAACTCTGCTTTTCTTTAGGAAAAGGCCTTGTTGGGCTCTTTGGAGTGATACAAGGCAAAGCTCCCATGGGTATAGACTGGAGGAAGAGTAAGGACACACACTACCAAGAGTCAAGTTGCATGGCAAAACAGAGTAAGAGGAATTGAGGAGTTGCCCAGGTAACATGGGAGTCAGCTTCAAGATTAATGAGGCAAGGGCTTCTTGGGAGAGAGAGGTGGGGCTAATTACAAAGCAGGAGACTAAGGCTTGGAAGGAATGGCCATCAAGCAATTCCTACAGTCAGGGATGGCTGAGGAATAATTAGGAATGCAATGGCTGGTATTCAATTCAAGTTGTCCAACGTTCTCTGTTGTACTCACTCTTTATGCACAGCAAGCCTTCAGTAAAAGCCTGTCCCTCACAGTAGTCCTGAGCTAGGGTGATTTGGGTGATAGAGCAAAAGGTTGGTGTCCTGCTGAAGATAAGTGATGCCAAAAGGGGACAGCAGCCACAGAATCCAAGAGTGAAAGAAAGGTGCTAGGAGAGAGTGAGAGCAAGTACCCCGCAATGTAGACCAAGACGAATTTGCATGTATAAGATGTGACAATTAAGTTCGCAAACTCATCTTAGAAAAAGTGCTACATACCTCATTGTTGAATATCACTACGGTCACCTTCAAAGTGACCTTGGGAAATTATGCACTGATGCCAGCGCCTAGTCCACCCTTCAAAGCAAGTTTGGAACTCTTTTTCTGGAATGGCCATCAGAGCTGTCGTCGTATCACCCTTGATGTCCTGAATGTGATCAAAATGTCTTCCTTTCAATATTTCCTTTATCTTCAGGAAAAGAAAGAAGTCATCGGGGGCCAAATCAGGTGAGGAGGGAGGGTGTTTTAATACAGTTATTTGTTTACTAGCTAAAAACTCCCTCACAGACAGTGTTTTGTGAGCTGGTGCATTGTCGGGATGCCAGAGCCATGAATTGTTAGCGAACAGTTCAGGTCATTTTCATCTAACTTTTTCATGCAGCCTTTTCAGCACTTCCAAATAGTAAACTTGGTTAACTGCTTGTCTAGTTGGTACAAATTCGTAATGAATAATCCCTCTGATAGCTAAAAAAAGTTAGCAACATCGTTGCAACAAGGTTGCAAACTCAATTGTCAGACCTCCTATGACCTCCCGTTTTCCTTTAAACAGTACAAGAAGGAGAACCTTGAAAGGGGCACCAGAGAGACTAGAATTTGCCAAAGATGTGGTCAATAGAAAAGACACCATGTAGATACTTTTGTTCCACATTTTTATAAACTTCCCTGCATTGTTTCTAGCAGAAGACAGAATGAGAAAGAAAAACAGCAACAACAACAACAAAACAGTACTATTCTGTAGTTGCTCATGTGATTCCTCTTTTCTTGAATGGTTCTATATTTTCCTGTCTAAAATCCTACCTATTCTTTAGGGCTCAAAATCAATATACTTCCTCCAGGAAGGAGTTTCTGATGCCTTTTCTCTCATTTCTTCCTATTGTTTCTCTAGAGTAGTTTTCAGAGTGTGGTCTTCGAAGACTAGTAGCAAGCAGCAGCATCACCTGAAAACACATTAGCAAAGCAAATCCTCAGTCCTACCCCAGAGCCACTGGATCTCGAGGTGGGGCTCAGCAGGAGGTGTCTTCACAAGCCCTCCAGGTGATTCTGATGCACACTAAAGTTTGAGAGGAGCACGGGGACCAGAGGCATCTTGCTAGAATGGCAGTGACATCACGTGAGGTCGGGCAATTAAGGTCATGAACTCATCCTAGAAAAAATGCTACATATCTCATTGCTGAATATCACTACAGTCACCTTCCAAGTCCTCCCCTTGGGAAGCTATGCACCAACACCAGCGCCTAGCCCTCCCTTCAAAGCAATTTTGAAGCTTTTTTTCTGGAATGTTCATCAGAGCTGTCATCGTATTCCCCTTGATGTCCTGAATGCCATCCAAATGTCTTCCTTTCGATATTTCCTTTATCTTCAGGTAAAGAAAGAAGACGCCGGGGGCCAGATCAGGTGAGTAGAGAGGGTGTTCCTCTCAATACAGTTGTTTCCTGGCTAAAAACTCCCTCACAGACAGTGCCGTGTGAGCTGGTGCATTGTTGTGATGCAAGAGCCATGAATTGTTGGCAAGAAGTTCAGGTCGTCTCACTTTTACACGCAGGCTTTTCAGCCCTTCCAAGTAGTAAACTTGGTTAACTGTTTGTCCAGTGGGTACAAATTCATAATGAATAATCCCTCTAAAATCAAAAAAGGTTAGCAACATTGTTGTATCAAGTTCATGAACTTAATTGTCAGACGTTGTATCTGTCCTCAGCTCAATGCCATGGAGTTGCATGCCCCTTCTAGCAATACCCAAATATCCATAGTGACTTTCAAGGTGTTATAGGTATACCGGTTCCCCTTTTACCTCCCTGACCTCCTGTGCCCCACCCCCACACAGTTCCTGTCCCTCACTCCACTCCAGTCTCTGAGGCTAATGAATATAGAGCATGCCAGGCTTGCTTCTCCCTTAGCACCTTTCTTGGGGCTGCTTCCTTGGCCTGGCACACTCCTCCCAAGTATTCTGCATGGCTCACTCCCTCACCGCCTCCAAGTCCTGTCCTCTGTGACGCCTGCCCTGGTCACTCTACTTGTAAGCAGGTTCACCCCCACCAAGACTATGCATTCCTGTTTTCTAGTTTATTTCCCCCATAGGATCTACTGCATATAACATTGTACATATTTCATGTCAAAATATTTGATATTACTTGTCTCATTCTGCTAGAATGTAAGTTCCAAGAGAGCAGAGATCTCACTTCTCGTTTTCCTATTTTGTTCATTGATATTGTAGTTTATTTATGTACTGATGAGTAGCCAATAAATATCTGTTGAATGTGTGAATTTATGATTTATTTTCTGTCTTCCCTTGTTAATGAACTACCACATCCACCACATCTTTGTTGCCAACTAGTTTGTAAGCCCTGTGAAAAGAGATACCTCATCTTGGATGTCTGACTTCCCCACTGTGCCTTAGGCCATGCTGTGAATTTAGAGCACAAGATACTCCTTGATTATAGGTCTGACCATGCTTTTCCCTGGACTTGCGATTCAAGGTGGAAAACCCATGAATGCTCCATAAATATCCAGAGCCCCTCTTCCCAAATCCAGCACACAGTTCCAAGCTCCAAGCCTGCTTCCTCTTCCTTGGCCAGCCATAATTTCCAGTCAATTCCCCTGACATGCAAAGAACCCACTTCTCACTGGCTGCTCTCTCCATCCCCAGGCTGTGCCTGCTGAGGCTGCTTCCATCTGTCCCTCACCTGAGTTCCAGGAACCCAACATGACAACTGAGATCTATAATTTATTACAGCCCTTCTGCTGGGTGCTTCCTCCTTTCTTTCTTTCTTTCTTTCTTTCTTTCTTTCTTTCTTTCTTTCTTTCTTTCTTTCTTTCTTTCTTTCTTTCTTTCTTTCTTTCTTTCTTTCTTTCTTCCTTCCTTCCTTCCTTCCTTCCTTCCTTCCTTCCTTCCTTCCTTCCTTTCTTCCTTCCTTCCTTTTTTCTGGGCATCATTGGTACACAGGCCTTAGTCAGCACCATGAGAGGGGTTGCAGGTGTTTGAAAGACCCCCAGATGGAGGTAATCTGAGTCAAGCATCAGGCAAAGATAAGCAATTTGAGATTCTGGAACATGCTGTGCATAGAGAGAAAGTCTTTATTACTTTAAGCAGCATCCTGGAATCTCTTCACTACCCGTCTTATTTGCATTTGCCTGAATATATAGAAAAAATCACTTTTTTTTGAAGAAACATGTCCATCAGTTAAGGATAAGAGCTTTGGGGGTGGGGGGAAGACAGACAGCACACATGAGTTGTCTTCTCAAACCTCAGTAGTCAATATGTGTTTTTAATAATCATCTGGTAATTAACAGCTGTGATTCAAAAAGCTTTTCGTTTGGAAAAAATAAATAATAATTCTACCTCCTGTTGCCAGGAGCCAGATGGGCAGCCAAAGAGAGAAGCCCCCAGCTATGTATCAGACAAGTAGGGAAGGTGAGGTCCATGAGCAACCTCATCACCCTGCAGCTGGCGTAACATCTGGATAGGAGAACCAAGCAATGGCCTGGACATCTGTGCCCCCCCACACACACAATTGTCCACTTCCCACTAATTACAGTATTGGTTTGTAACCTCTGCTATACAAGTACAGTTCTTCCCACCATGACTTGCTCTAAATTACGTCTTTAAAAAAGATGCACTGCCTGATAAATAATGCCAAACTGGGAAATTATTTTGAGATGTCACATGACCATTAATTCTTTATCTGATTCAAATAAATTTCACTGGCCCTTAAGCCTTCTTGCTATGACCAACTCAGCCATCCCTCCTCCCCCACCCACTGCTGATTTCTGTTTCCTCAGGGTCAGTGAATAACAAACCGTCTTCCAGTAGCAGGTCATTCTGTCTGTAGCAGATATGCTCAGTATCTTCACAAAGCGCTCTCTCTTTCTCTGACATACACACACACACACACACACACCTCTTTGCTGAAGATATCAGAGGAGGAGATATAAGATAAAGGGAGAAGGGTGACATGAAGCAAATGATCTGGATATATTTATACTGCATTTTTCAGTTAAGTCCAGTGTCTGGTCTCTTGGAGGCTTGGGTGTGATGGCTGGAGTTGACCTGCTTGGCTGAAACCATTTGAAACTTAACATGGATTTGAGGGCTTTGTTATTGTTCACATGGAAAGAAAGGAAGGAAAGATATTAAGGAAGCGAGAGAGGGAAGGAGAAAGGGCAGGAAGAAAGGAAGGAAGAGTAGCAGTGATCTTTTATAACCTACCATTTTTATTCCTGTTTTTATTTGCTATACGTTTTACATGAACCTATCATGGGGCAGATACCACATACCATCCCATCATGGAGAAGACTGAATTCTGGTCCAGCAGCTATGTGATCTACATTACTCGTGTGAAAAAGGATCAGTGGTAACTGATTCCTTGCTCTACACTCTTGCATGCATCGCCATGAACAGCAGAGCCGCACTTGCCTTTCTAATTCTACTTTGAGGGGCCTAATATTTAATGGTTGTCATGGCAAGCAAGCTTAAAATGCCACTGGATTATATGAATGACAGAGATAATGCTTCATAACTTTCAATGGCCAGAGTCTGAAAAGAAGATTTGGGTATTTCCAAGTTGTATCATAGAAAGTATTCTTTCAAGCAAAGTGAAGACCAAAAAACCTGGATTTCAGTTTCAGATCTGCCATTAGTTATGGGACCTTGGGTGGGGATCACTTCACCTCTCTGGAAAAGAGGTTTCCCCCTTCTGAAATATTAGAAAATAGTAATGAATGTACTGTGTGTTGGGATTTTCAGATAGCAATAATATAATCTGTGTTCAAAGAGTTGAAATCTCATTCCCCCTCTCCATTCACCAACTGTGAGTCTTTAGATATTTCGCTGAAATGTTTTAGGTCACCATTTCCTCACTGGCAAAATTAGAAATTAAAGGTCAACATTAGATATTGGGATTGTGTGATACCAACAATAGACAAAGAAGAGTTGATATTTTAGAACAATAAATCTTAACGGGAGAGAAAAAATAGTTCTGATGGCCTTAAGATGTTGCTCTTTGGGACCTATTCATAATAGCTGTGGCCTTGTCACTCTCTAGTGGCCCTAAGCTCCCTCCAAGTTTGTTAAAGCTAAACCAAATGAGTCAGTCGTCTTACCGTAATTGCCCCTGTAATCTTCCTCACTACTTGAACCTATTAGAAAGTAGAAAACACCAACATAAGTATCTTCTCTTTCATCAGTAGGGTAGCCCTCACCTTTCTTCTTCTCTCTGTATAAGGGTTAGTCAAGATTTCGAACTCTGTACGTTTCTAAATTAAAACATGGATTCAATTATTTACGTGCTTCAAGAGTGACTTTGGAATCTTGTTCTATACTAACAAGTGCTTACCAAAGTGTTCCTTTCGCAGTCAAGCAGCAGGCAGGTTGTCATTTTGCATTCCAAACAATTTAACTCTTGCTGATTGTAGTTTGGGGGGGATGGGGGGGTGAGAAATGACTGGCTAGGGATCCAGAACACACCTCTATCTGAGTGTAACGAACTAGTTTGCATATCTAGAACTTTGGATAACATTATTTAAGCACATAGTGGTAGTGACACAGTGGGTATTATTTAAAAAATCATAATGAGAGTAATTATAATTATACTTGCATCTGTTATTGTTTATTAGACACTGTATGCGAGGCGTTGTCTGGTGCTTTATTAGCATTACTGTCTTTAATCCTCACAACAACCCTAAGAGAGAGGCATACAGATTAGGAGACTGAAAGGAGACTTAGGGAAGCTCAGTAACTTGCCCAGGATCACAGAGCTCTTTGGGAGAATGGAGATGGGACTCAAATCCAGGCATATTTGACTCCAAAGATAGTGCTCTTAACCAACACTTATGATCCCAACTAATGTGCTAAATCTATTAGGTACATCTCGTTTTATGATCACAAAAACCTAATGAGGAAAAAATTATTATCTCCATGTTATATATAAGAAAACTAAGCTTAGGAAGTTTAGGTAACTTGTCCAAGACCACCCAGCCAGTAACTAGAAGAGTCAGCAATCTGCCCCATGTATCTTTGTCCCCAAAGCCACCATGCTAAGCTGAAATTTGAGAGAGGCAAGGGGAGCATCATAGTATAAAGGAAAGAGAAATCCTGTCTCCTGGATGCCAGTAGCTGTTCTGTGGCTAATTATCTGGGTTATTCCAGTTTTCTAGGGTCACTTATCCTAATTGGGTTGGAGAGTTTTTTTCAGAGTGGTAGCAACATTATATATATTTTAAAAGATATGTTCTATTGTTCTTTCTAGCTCTAAAATTATTACTTTAATGTACAATATTTTTCCATAGGAAAGAAAAAACATTCCCCATTAACTCTAAAGAGGGAAGTATTTCTACATACAAACAAGGAAGAAAAAGATGTTAATTATTATTTAAGTACTTACAATGGACCAAACACTCATCTAAGTGTTCTACTCATTTAACCCTCATAAAAACCCTGTAAGATAGGTACTTCTTATCTCCCCTATTTTAACAATAAGATGACAGAGGCAAAGAGTGGTTAAATAATTTACCCAAGATCTCACAGATAGTAAGTAATGGAGAATGGACTTGAACTCAGGCAGCCTATTTCACAGTCCATACTTTTAACCACTGTAATATACTGCCTCTAGAGTAAAGTAGTTCATTTTGGCTAATCAACCTGGTGTTAATTGTATTGGGATGTGGAAAGTGTTCAAGCCTAGATGTTAGGCAGAGTCGAGTTTGAATCTCAACATTACCATCATCACTTGGCTGCCAGTTTTATCAGAGTAAGAACCCAGTCTGACTTATTTCCCCCCACTCTCTTCATCATCTACAATACATATTTGTTGAAGGAGTGAATGATTTTTTGGGGTGGAGTCAGCCTTACAAACTATATATGTCTGATTCCAAAGCCCAAGATCTTTCTTTTTTCCAGGACTACATTGCAGAATAAATTAATACAGAACTGTTCAAACCTTTGCTCTCCAGGTAGCAGAGCAAAGAGATTGAGAGAAAAAAACAGACAAACTACATCTAACAAGATGTGTTGCTTCTATGACTCTCCACTTATTTCTCCATATATTTGAGATTATGTTGTCACATGTGCTTATTGTAAGAATTAAAAATGACAGCTATGCCAAGCACTTAGCACACTGCCTGGCACGACGTAGGCATACAATAATTTGTAACTTCTCAATTTTCGTTATAAGAAAAAAGTCAACTGAAGCAGTAGTATTTGTAGCCTCTATCAGTCATCTCCTTTTTTGAATCATTGTGCTTCTTTGCTTTAAGGAAGCACCTCCTGAAACATCAGGGTGAGGGCCTGTTTCCTTCCACAAAGGTTTTTAAGAAAGCTCACAGCAAATATACTCTCAAGGTGAGCATAACATCAGTACAAATGACACCTTGCAAAAAAAAAGGAAATCTACCATCAGGGCACATGCAGTACAAAGTACAATAATTTCCAATTGTTTGCATCTGCACCTTCATAGTGTCTCCTAACACTGAAGCTGTTGTTACTTTTCCGCTTAGATCTTGGAGAGTAATTTCCCAGTGGATGTAATGTGTGATGATTTGGCTGTTCCACCACCATTAGCATTGATGGAGCACCACACAATACTTAAAATAAACACTGTCCCCTTGGCCTCCATAAATGCCTCCGTATTTACCAGGTAAGTAGCATGTTTAGCTTGGAACCCCAGACATGAAACGGCTTGTTGTCAAGTTTCTAAAGCACTTAGAGGACCATTCAGAAGCATATCATTTTTCTGACTTGCCCTCGTAAGGCAATGATCCCTCTACCATATTAAACCTGTTGGGATACGGGGCCTCCTTATTCTGTTATAAGCAACTCCCACGTGACCTTTGCATACTTTATTGCAGCGTTCACTGCTATGGGTTAATAGGGGCTCTGTCTTTACCCTTCTCCCCGAACGTTTGTTCTCTCTGACATTATACAGCGAGGCCAGTGGAACAGCTGCCTCTCCAGGATGACAGCGCATGATTTCCCCTAAATTCAAACGCAAACTGCCGACTTCTGCTTCTGGCCAAGATGGAATAACAGGCACTGGATTACCCTCACATTTAAAACAACAACAGCAAAAAGACAGACAAAAATATATGGGACAGTGGTTTCAAGACTAGACATCAGGAAGTGAAAGAGTGACCCCTGATTGATGAAAAATAATTGAGGTGAGCCTCACAATCACCCTAGTTAACTGATTGGAGAGAGTGTTCAGGCATGGTGCAGGGATGGGTGATCAGGCAGAGCCTAGAGAAGTCTCTGAATTGAGCGGCTAGGGACCAGGGAAATGAAGGCAGTTAGAGTTCTCAGAACAGAATACCTGGAAGGTGAGACCTACACAGGGCGATAACTCCAGAGATCAGTAAACGGTCCCCTCCCTTGAATCTTTAGCAGAGTAGTCATTACATGTGCGTGATGAACCTACCAAGGTCTGGGGAAAGAAACATTCCGAGGATTGGAGAGAATGGTTTCTAGGTAGTAGGAATAGTGCCTGTTTCTACTACCCAGACTGGAAAATCTGATTTGTGAGGCACTGAGTTGAGTACTCATAAGTACAAGGTGTGATAGAAAAATATGGTGAATGTTTAAATTAAAAAAAAAAAAATTACAGTAAAAGACACATTGGCATTAATCCCTCTCAAAATACTCCCCCTTGCTCTGAACACACGTTTCCCATCATTTTTGCCACTTTCTGAAGCAGTTGTGGAAAACTTCTTTTGTGTCTTTATTTCATCTTCCATCATTACATTGCTCCGTGTCACACATTGCTTCTAGTATGGCAATTTCTATCAAATAAAAACATTATGGGGTGTCCTCATCTACCTTATTCACTGGATCTGGCACCATGAAATTTCTGGCTCGTCCCCAAGGCCAAAATGATCATGAAAGGAAAACATTTTGAATCGATTCAGGACATCGAGGAAGCCACGACAGCGCAACTAAAGACACTCATGAAAGAGGACTTCCAGAACTGCTTCAGAAAGGGACAAGAATGATGGGATAAGTGTGTTCAAAGTGAGGGGGAGTATTTTGAGGGGGATAAATGGCAATGTTTCTTTTACTGTAATAATTTTATTTATTTAAACATTTACTGTATTTTATGATCACACCTCATATCTTGTCTCAGTAGTAGGGCCCAATACTAAACACTGCACTGATCTCACCTAACAAATCTTAAAAATAAGATCCAAAAGAAATTGAACTTGTAGATAAAATCCTCCCACAAGAAACATATAAGTCCAGATGGCTTCACTGGTGAATATCACCAAATATATAAGGAAGAAATAATATGAACTACATACAAATTCTTCTAGAAAATAGAAGAGAAGAGAATAATTCCCAATGCATCTTATGAGCCCAGCATATCCTGACACCCCCCCCCCAAAAATTGTAAAAAGACTTTTACAAAATAAAATTCCCAATCAATAGCCCTCAGAATATATATGCAAACATTCTAAACAAAATTTTAGTAAATTGAATTCAACAATATGTAAAAAGGATACATCAAGACCATGTACGTTTTATCCTATCCTAGGAAAACAAGGTTGGTTTAATATTTTTAAAAAATCAAATCAATATAATTCACAATATTAACAAACTAAAATAACAAAAGCATACGATTACCTCAATTAATAAAGAAAAAAGCATTTGACAAAGTCTAACAATCATTCCTGATTGCAGGGGGGGAAAATTCAGAACTCTGATAAAGAACATCTATCAAAACCCTATAGCTGTCAGCATATATTAAAAAAATTAGAAACAGGGCAATAATACCTGTTTACATGATTTTTATTCAACATTGTGCTGGATGTCCTAGCCAATGTAACAAGGAAAGAAGAAATAAAAGACAACCAGATTGGAAAGGAAGATGTAAAACTGTTATTTTGCAAATGACATAATTGCCATTATAGCATATCTGATGAAACAAAAAAACTCTACTAGAACTGAATATAGCAATACTGGAAGATAAAATATGCTATGTAAAAATCAATTAATTTCTATATATTAGTAATACATAATCTAAAATTTGATTGAAAAAGCAATGCTATTCAACAAAGGCATTGGAAATTTAAATACTTAGGGCTAACTCTGCCAAATAATATCCAAGACCTATACATTATAAACTACAAAACATCACTGAAGGAAATTAAAGGAGACATGGATAGAAACATATATTGAGCTAATCGGTCATAAGACTCATTACTGTTAAGATGGAATTTCTCTCAAAATTAATGTATAAATTTCATAAAATCTCAATCCAAATTCTAATAGGTTTTTTTTAGTAGAAATTTATAAACTGATTTTAAAATCCACATGGAAATGCAAACCATACATAACAGCCAAAGAAATTTTTAAAAAGAAACAAAGCTGGAGGCTAAACTCTACCTGATTTGAAGCCTTGTTATAAAGCTACAGTAAATAAAACAGTACAGTGTTAGCATAAAGATAGAAGAATAGATTAATGAAACAAGATGGAGTCCAGAAATTGACCCACAGTTGTAAGAACAACTGATTAAAAAAAAAATTGCTAAGTTAATTCAATGGAGAAAAAAATATAGTAATCTTTTCTGCAAATGGGGCTGAAACAAGTACACATCCACAGGTTTAAAAAAAAGAGTTTCAATCCATGCTTTGCACCATATACACAAATCAACTCAAGATGAATCAAAGACCTAAATGTAAAATGGAAAAGGCATAACAGAAAACCTCTGAGACCTTGAATTAAGCAATGATTTCTTAGATATGACACCAGAAACACAATCTATAAAAAAAAAAGTTTTTTTTCAAATTTATCATTTGAAATATTTTACCAGTGTGTGGCTTGTATTTTCGTAACAATTCCCTTAAAAGAGCCAAACTTAAATTTCGTTGAAGTCCAATATTATATATATATATATATATATGTATATATGTATGTTATATATATATATATATATATATATATATATACATATATAATATATTCTATACATAATATATACATATATATATTCAGAGTAATAAAATACTTTCAAATCTCAATAATAAAAATAAAACAACCCATTAAAAATTGACAAAAGATTTGAACAGACACTTCACCAAAGAATACATACCATTAGCAAATAAGCACACAAAATATGCTGAACATTATTAGTCATCAGGAAAGTTCAAATTAAAACCACAATGAGATACCACTACACTCTCATTAAAATGACTGTAATTAGAATTCCAAATGTTGTCAAGCATATGGAGGAAATAAAACTCGTATAAACTGCTGGTGGGAATATAAAATGGTACAACCATTTTGGAAAATAGTTTGGCAGTTTTATAAAGAGCTAAATGTACATTTACTATGTTTAACCCAACAATTTTACTCCTAGATATTTACTCAAGAAAAATAAAACCCTATGACCATACAAAAACACTTGTTTATGAATACTCACTGCAGTGTATTTTCCTTTTTTTAGAAGTTCAATTCTTTTTTTTTTTAATTTTATTTTATTAGTCACTGCAGTTTTGTTTCTACTAAACAAAGACTGAAACAACCCAAATGTTTATCAATATGTGAATGAATAAACAAATTGCTTTATATCGTAAAATGAAATACTATTCAACAATATAAAAGAACTAAGCGTTGAGAAATGCCAGAGGCATAAAATCTCAAAATAATTATGCTGACTAAAAGAAATCAGGCAAAAGCAAATGCATACTGTGTGATTCCAAATATATAAAAATCTGAAAAATAAAAATTAATTTATGGGGATAGAAAGGAGATCAGGTTTGCGTGGTTGGGGATGGGAATGGTTAAACTTCAACAAAATTCATGAGCATACAGATATATCAAAACATCAAATTTCACACAATTTCATCATATATCAATTTATGTATAGTTTATTGTATATCAATTATACTTCATAAAGTCGTTAAATATACATAAAGTAGCAAATAATAGTGGTGGAGGAAATAGTCTGAAATGTTGAAAAAAAATATTTCTACCTATTGGTCTTATATACACATTTGATCTAGGTTTTTTTCCCCAGTCTCTGCAAACTGACTTGCCTTTGGGAAGTATTGTTGGACTTATTAAATAAGGAACTTATGGTTTCCTTGATTCAGTTTTGCTGTACGTGGAATGTGCATTCTGTAACTACCTTCCTTTTGCATCTTTCCCTAGTGTAAACTTATCCTTTAAACAAAACTGCATTTACTACTAACATAATATGCAGGGTGTTTCTAATAGCCTCTGTAGTGGGTTGAATTGTGTTATGATGCTCTAGTCTAACCCCTGGTACCTATTTATGTAACCTTATTTGGAGGAAGGGTCTGTTCAGATGTAATCAAGTTAAGAAATTGTGCTATGTTTTTGTGTGTGTGTGTGTGTTCCTACAAAATTCATACATTGAAGGTCCAACCTCCAGTACCTCAGAATGTGATTGTATTTGGAGATCAGGACTTTAAAAAGAAATTAAGTTCAAATGGAACTCTTAGGGTGGACCTGAATGCAATCTGATTACTGTCCTTAAAAGCAAGAGAAATTTATATGCACACAAAGGCACCAGTGACATGCACATAGAGGAAAGACCGTGTGAGGACACAGCAAGAATGCGGCCATCTACAAGTCACAGACAGAGGCTTCACAAGAAACCAACCTTCAGACAATCCGGATCATTGATCATATAGGATTAGGGTGGTCTCTAAAATGATAAGAATCTTTATAAGAAAAAGGAGAAGGAGGTTTGGATGACCACACAGATAGGAGAACACTATCTGAAGATGGAAGCAGGTATTGTAAATAAGCCAAGGAAAACCAAGGATTGCTGGCAACTACTAGAAGGTAAGACAAAGGTTCTTCAGAAAGAATCAATCCTGCTGGCACCTTCATTTTGGACTTCTAGCCTCTGGAACTGTGAGAAAATTAATTTCTGTTGTTTCAAATGGCATTGGGACAATCACGGAAAACAAACATCGGAGATGACAGAGCCCCTGTGTGGCTTTAAGCCTACTTACTTCTGAACTGTCAAGTGACAGAAACAGAATCCTATCTTAGTGAAGACATTGTGTTTGGGGGGGATCTGTTACCTACCTAATAACAACATGTTTAATAACCATCCTTTTCTCTGTTGTATCATAAGCTCCTAGAAGCTAGTGTTTGTTGTATATCTCCCTAGCAAATTCCCAAGCCCCTAGCGAAATTCCACATACAAAAAGGTCTTGCTTCTTTATTTTACCATCAAAAAAGCATTTATTAAGCCAGTGTGACTCTAGAAATGCTTCAGCTTGAAAAATTAAGGAACTAATTTCAATAAATGTAAATCAAGAAGAACAGCACCACTCCAACCAAATACCTTGTTTCTTAGCCATGGGAAAGAACAACGGCTGTGGCAGTTGGCCCTGTCCACCTCTATGTGAAGATATACACTGTATACCTTGCATTTGTGCTACTCCTAATGTGGCATTTGCTTAATCTGTGACATGACACATTTTAAGTGATTTTAAAATGAGGAGAGCAGCCCTGAGTAAGGAAAGCATACATAAGGAAAGGAAGAGAGAAAATATTTTCAGAGACTAGTTCTCTCAAAAATAGAAAAGAATGAATTGGACCTAGAGAAGTTAAGAAAAAAAATCACTGGAGACACAATTGCTCGTGGTGGCAGGAAGTGTTAATGAGGCATTTAACATTTGGGCTTTGCTTAATGGCTGAGGCTAAGTTGAGACAGACTAGGCTGAACCATGTAGATAGGAGGAGAACAATAAAGTAAATGGTTAGAAACAGAACTTTACCACAGTTAAGTGGCAACAGTACCCTTTTGTGTGTAGCTGGATTGTAATCTTTTCTCTCACACTCTTTTACTTGCCTGTACAACATTGTGTAGTTTATTTTTAGAACATGTACCCATCTATTTTCTATTTTATTGCTCTAAAATTTTCCATTTCTTTATAATTACACACCCGGTGTATAGCATGACATCCTTGTTTTTCCCATATAAAGACTGACTTAATTCTTAGCCTTCTGCTTCTAAAGAGGCACTTGGCAGCAGCAGTGGACGAGATGAATACTGTGGAAACATACGCAACCATAAATTGCTTAAACCTCCACACATGGTCAGCCTTGGACCTGACGGCCATTCCATGAACCCTCCTGCACTCAAACCATATTGTCCAATATTCTGCAGAGGAGCTACTGTGCTTCTCTTTTTCTTATTTCCTTCCTTCCTTCCTTCCTTCCTTCCTTCCTTCCTTCCTTCCTTCCTTCCTTCCTTCCTTCCTTCCTCCCTTCCTTCCTCCCTTCTTTCCTTCCTTGATAAATTCATTACTATTTCTTTATTTCCAATTTTCACTTGTATTTATCATAAAGTGAAATATGTTCATTGCAAAAAAAAAATGAAAGAGGAGGAGGAAGAAGAAGAAGAAGAGGAGGGAGAGGGGGAGGGTGAGGGCGGAGGGAAGGAGGGGGAGAACAAGGAGAAGGAGAAGAAGAAAAGGAGAAAAGAGGAGGCGATGGAAAGACAAAAGCCATCTACTAATATCCCATCAATTGTGGGTAATTGTTCATATTTTGTGTTATATGTAATATATAACATACATAATGATCTCTATATGATATGTGTATGTCTATGTGCATATACCAGGGGTGCCAAAAAATGTATACCAGTGGACACTTTGGTCAACGTTGCTCAAGCAGTAGTTTGCCATAATCAAAAGTGTCTGGATGCTGATGGTAACCACTTTAAGCACCTCTTGTAATTGCACAAGTCAAACGTGACTCGTATTCAACTTCTGTTATCGGTATACTCAGAGTATTACAATTTTAATACAGTTTTCCTTACTTAAAAGGTGTATACATTTTTAACACCCTCTGTACACACACACACACACAAACACACACACACACAAATATATATATATAAAATATTTATTCTAACGCAGCAGAATCTCTCCCCTTTAGGCGGTCTATTTGTCTTTATTTGGGAGGATATTTTGTAGGTTAAAATGTTGAGAAAAGACAACAAATGTTATGCATGGATAAACTGTTCTAAAAAAGGCAATTGGAGGCATTGTTTTTATTCCTGCAAGGGTGAAGAGTGGCACAATGAAAGCAAAGGAGGCCTTGGAGAGAAAGGAATTAGTTAAATGACCAGAAGCACCCTATGATGTGGGGGTGGGCAAAAGGATTTCTAGTAAGAGCAATATCTATTAATCATTATGTTGTTTGCAGTGTGGCATGAGATGTGATCCTTCTAGGTAATGCAATGTATCTTCATCAAAATATTTCTTACCTTCCACAACCTTGAATTTGTTGCAGCTTTGGAATAGTGCATAAGAAAGCCCTGGAAAGCTTGTAAACCAGATTGCTGGCCTCGACCCCAGAATTTCTGATCCATTGACTCTGGGGTAGGGCCAGGGAATTTGCATTTCTTACAACTTTCCAGAGGCTGTTGAAGGTTGCTGGTCTATGGATCATTTTGAGAACCACTAGATTAATGAATTAAGGAAAAGAAACTGAATCTTATATTTGGGTAGATGGTGGCATCGCATTGAGTATATTATTTGATGCCATGCACTTCATTCAACCAGGTATACTGAGGAATTTCCTATGTCATTAAGTAATTTTGGAAAACATATAAGAGAAATTGTAGAATATTTGTATTGTAGAATTATTTGTATTTGTATGTCAATGAGATTGATCTAGGAAAAAGAGAAGATAATATGAGAAAAAAAAGAGTTGAGAATGGTCCTAGAGTTGACGAAAGGAGATGGCTTCTGTGCACCAGTAAGTGGGTGATTTCAGACTTTCTGTCTCCAATTTCCTTCCTCTCCATTCTCTCTTTGCCCCCACAACTACTAACATTCTCCTTGTTAAGGTCACAAATGACCTGCACATTGCTAACCCAATGTCCTGCCCAGTGTTATGTGTCCATCACAATTGACCTAATAGCAGTGGTATTTCACACTGTTGATCATTTCCTCTTCACAACACACTTTCTTCCATCAGCTTTCAGGATACAACACTCTCCTGTTATTGTTTTTGTTTTTCATTTTAACATAAGACCTTCTCTCTCTTAACCTTCTTTTGCTGGTCTTCTTATTCCATGATAGAGTTATAACAGAAACTACTCTCTCGATGGTTGAGTGTCTGGAGCTCACACTTTAAGCAACGTCTCTTTTGTATCTACGAGGTTGGACAACTAAGTTCATCTTCTCATCCTAGAAAAATTACTACATACCTCATTGCTGAATATCACTATGGTCACCTTCGAAGTACTCCCCTTGGGAAGCTATGCACTGATGCCAGTGACTATTGGACACTTCAAAGCAATTGTGGAACTCTCTTTCTAGAATGGCCATCAGAGCTGTCATCATATTACCATTGATGTCCTGAATGTCATCAAAATGTCTTCCTTTCAATATTTTCTTTATCTTCAGTTAAAGAAAGAAGTCATTGGGGGCCAGATCAGGTGAGTAGGGAGTGTGTTCCAATACAGTTATTTGTTTACTGGCTAAAAACCCTTTCACAGACAGTGCAGTGTGAGCTGGTACATTGTCGTGATGCAAGAGCCATAAATTGTTGGCAAAAAGTCAGATTGTCTAACTTTTTCACGCAGCCTTTTCAGCACCTCCAAATAATAAACTTGGTTAACTGTCCAGTTGGTACAAGTTCATAATGAATAATCCCTCTGATAGCAAAACAGTTTGCAACAAGTTCATGAACTTAATTGTCAACCTTGTATACTCTTTTTCATGATCTCATCCAGATTTATGGCTTTATATATTATTTATATGCTGATGACTCCCAAATATGTCAGTCCTGCAAGATCTGTGCCCTAAACCACAGATTTATATAATTGACTGTCTGTTCTCTACTTGAATGGCTACCTGACACCTTCTCAAAGCTAACATTCCAAGGAGTGACTGCTGGTCATTCCTACCCAAAGTTTCCCAACCTATGTTACAGACAATGTCATCCTTCCAGATGCTAGGGTAAAAACCCTTTAAGTTAACTTGACCCCTGTCTTTTATTTACAATTCTCAACCAATCCTTTAGGAAATCTAGTTGCTTTTGCCTTCAAACTAACCACCATATCTGTCTTACCATCTCTATTGCTTTCATGATCATCTCCCTCTTGGACTATTGGAAAATAGTCTCCCTAAAATTCTCCCTGCTTCCACTTTTACTATGCTGGAGTCAAAATCCAACAGAGAAGCCAGAGTAAAAACCTGAGTCATTTCATGTCACTCTTCTGCTCAGAAGTTGCCCATGGATTTCCATTTACCGAGAGTAAAAGCAGAATTCTCTGCAATAGCCTACAAAACCCTTCCTTCGGTCAGCACCTCTCTTGTCCTCCTTTACTGCCTCACCTCTCTGTCCTTATCACCTCCCACACCTCGTGCTCCCTCTGGCTTCTTTGCTGTTCTTGAACTCACCATACAAGCTCCCATTTTAGGGACTTTGCAGCCTCTTCTCTCTCTATGGAATGCTTGTTCTCTCCCCACATATTTCTGCAATGCTTACTCCATCGTTACCTTTATGCATGTGTTCAAATGACACCTTCCAAGTAGACCAATGTAACAATACACTTTCAAATTGCAACCCCACCACCTCATCCTTTGCCACAGCCCATCCCCTACCCATCTATATTTTTCTTCTTAGTACTTACCATCTTCCTACATTTTCTATAACTTTTTTTGTTGTTATGTTACACTTTTTATCCATTTTCTCTCCACAAAAATGTAAGCTCCCCAAGGGCAGGGAGTGTATTTTTTTTCCTCATTGATGCATTAGAATCATTTTTATTACATAGAAGTTCCTCAATAGATTTTGATGAGTGAATGAAACATGTCACCTTAAAACTTCTATCATATTTACCGTATTTAATAACTGTTCTGCTAAGGCTGGGCATTTAGGTTATTTCCACTGTTTTATTATTTTATACAACACTGCAACAAATAGCCTTTCACAAAAACATTTTATTTGTTGTATTTTCACCACCTAAGGATATAATCCTATAAATGGGGAAAACAGGCAAAATGGTGTAGGTATTTTAATACTTTTATTGCACGCGGCCAAACTGCTTTTCAGCTTACATTCCCTACAGTAATGTTTGAGAATATCCATTGCTAAGGTAGAGAGTTAACATCTTTCTAAACTTTGCCAATCCGTGAGGCAAAAAGAGGCACATCTCAATCTTACATTAATTTGAATTTCTTTGATGAAAAGTGATTTGAAGCTTTTGTTAAATGTTTCTTGATCATTGACATATTTTTAACTAGTTCTACAGTACTTTTCTTGTTTGGCTATGGAGTATTTGTTTTCTTACTGACTTTTAAATTTCTTTATGTATTGAAGATATTAAGACTTTGTTGTATTGTTAAAAATATTTACTCACTTTGACTATTTGTTTTTAAATTCTGTGATGTTTGACATCCAGAGGATTTATTTCAAATGTTGCTGAATCCATCAGTCTTTCCTCCCTTATTATGTCATTTCTTATGGATGCAGACAGACCTTCTCCATCTGGAATCCCCATGAAGATTTACTTATATTTACCTCTGGTTTCAATGGTTTTGTATTTTACTTTCTGCTCTGTATTTAACTATAATTTATTTTGGAGATGGTCCATATACAGATTTTCCACTGTTAGACAAATCTACACCACTTACTGAATACCTCTTTCTTTCTTAACTGATTTCTGAAATTGTCATATTCAGGCACAAAAGTCTAATATTCGTAAAAGTATTTCTGGGCAATCGGTTCTGTTACATACGAGTACGTCAATCTACTGATTCTTATGCCAGGACCCCACAGTGTATAAGTAATTGTGTGGAATGATTTAAAATAGGCAGGGCTGTCCCTCCCACCCTCCGTTTGGTTTCTCTTTGGGGATTTTCTTGGCTATGGCTAAACATGAGCATTACTCTCCCCTAACAGCTATTCCAATAAAACAAAACAAAACAAAACCAAAACTATGAGCATTTTGCTTGGAATTGAATTCTTCTCATCAGAAATATTGTTTGTTTCTCCTTTTTTGGTTTGTTTGTCACGATTGTTATCATTGCTCACCTACTGCACATTTCATCCTACTACATATCTCTGCAGACTCTGTAACACTCTTCCCTGGTATCAGAGAGCGTGGGTTCTACCCCCTCTCTACCATTTGCCGATTGTGTGACCTTGGACCAGATATGTGATCTGTCTAAATGTGTCAATTCATCTATAAAATGGAGCTATAGCAGTGACTAGTAATTAGATGGTTTTAAAGATTAAGTAGAAAAATTGTTAAAAGCCCTGTGCGGGGAACTAAATAAGCACTTCCTAAACGCTGACTCCCAAATGTCAGCACACCTTTAGTATTACTATCTTTGCTTTTTAAAGAGAAGAAGTAAATGTCATTGGAGAAGCAGAGTCTGATAAATTGGGGATTCAAAGAATGGACTGACTCTTGGTGAAGAAGAGATCAGAGATCGGATGTTAGGGACTCTGCTTCTGAAGGTAACGTGATATTTGAGTTGGGTAGAGGGTGAAAACACCAAGCCTTGGCTGAGAAGGAAGGTTTGGGGCTGTTTATGAGCATCCAAGGGGAGGCTGCAGGGGACCTGAGGGAAAGACAAATAGGTCTTCCCCACCAAGGCAGGGTGCACGGGTGTGTGCCCCATGCAGTCTCACGGGATCCCAAACTCAGAGGAGCCCTAAGTTGGGTTTCATGCTCTGTGATTGCCATACTGAAATGCTTAATAATTTTTGAACAAGAGTCTTACATCTTCATTGTGCATTGGGCCCCACATGTGGTATAGCTGTCCTGCTCTCACCCCTGCCATCTGATAGGGGTACGTCCAGCCCTGTGTCTGCCCAGGCCCTTATCCCCAAGGCCTCGCTGACACACCATTAATTTAAGAAATGAAAAGGTGTTCAGCAGTGTTCTTGTAAAGTAGGAGGAAGAGCTGGAAAACCTACTTTTCCAAAAATGTGAGTATTGAACATTGGTGTACAGTTAAAATACAGGCCATGATTTACAAGCTAACTGGTCACTCAGATTCTTAAAAAAATAAATAAAGGATGAAAAGTGAGAGAGGAGGGGATGTCAAAGGCACAATTCTTGCCCATGATGTTGGATCCTCTAGTTCGTGGCAAGCCTGACATGAGGCTGACACACCTGCTGAGAGGCCCACCCCCTCTTTCCCTCCCACCTATCATGCCCAGATGCCGCTCCAGCAACTAATTATTTTCTCCTTAGACATAGGTAAGGGTGTATAACAGCAGTGATTGGGAGAGAAGAGGAATAACATTCCCTGAGTGTCTATCGCATGCCAGGCACTGTACTAGGGGCTTTACAAAGCTTCTCACTTATTCCTCACAATGGTTCTGTGGATGCGTGGTATTATCCCCATTGTACAGATAAAGAAACTGGACCAAGTCACACATAGTAAGTGGCTAAGAAAAAGGATGTATTCCCAGGTCTGCCTGTAACCAACTGCCTTATTCTTTTTAGTGTAATATGTTGTACATTGACTGGAAACTGAGACAGATGAAGAAATATTTCGTTGTTATATTTCAAATGCTGTACTAACTGCATTACATGTTTCAACTCACATAATTCTCTCAACGAAACTGGGGCTCAGAAAGTTTAAATAACTTCTCTAAGGACTCACAGCTGCTAAGTGGCAGAACCCAAACTGTTTAGATTCAAACCTAAATAGTCTGTCTCCAAAGACAAAACCTTTAGTCATACTATGATGCTGCCTCACGTAAGAAAAAAAATGGGACAAGGGTAAATTTGGTGACCAAATATAGATTGAATATAGAAGAACACAAGGGTGATTTTCAGGTTCATGTTTGAATATCCAGTGGTAAAATGGTGTCATTTGATGAAATGTGAAATATAGAAGGACAAGATGCAGGTTTTAGGGGAATTATTGTGACATCACTTTTGGACATGCTGAGTGTGGGGTGCTTGGAAGGCATCCAAGAGGATGCTATCCAATAATAGCACCTTCATTACAGGGTCCCTGTGAAGATTGAATAAGGTAATACATGCAAAATGCTTAGACTGGTGCCTGGCGCAGGGTAAGTGCTACATAATGTTTGCTATTATTATAGCCCAGTGAACAACTGGGTCATCGTGGAGTTAAGAAGATTAGTATGACCCAATAAGCAACTGGGTTAAATGGAGCTAAGAAGAGAGATCTTGGCTAGAGATATAAAATGAAGAGTTCTGAACTTAAAGATGATAACTGAAGTCATGTGAGAAAAGGAGGTCTCTTAAGGAGACAGAGTAGAATGAGAAGAGATCCTTAGGAAGCAAGCGTCTTGATAGATATACAAATTGTATTGGTTTTGGATAAAGGATGGTTATTAGAAAGTTTCTGAAGTTTCAACAAAAGGGAAACATTTCATTATATTTGCAATAAAGCATTAGATCACTGACCAAAAAGGCAATTCCTTGGATGGTTACTAATGTAACCAGAAATAACAAATAAAATACGATTAAACCAAACTTAGAGAAAGGAGACCCCCACTATGCAAACTTCTCTGTTTAGCACCTGAACAGAATGATCACCAGTTTGTGCCCACCATCATCATATGCTGAGAATTTCCCAGCCCCTCAGTTAGCTTCCATCCTAAATGTGGCACCCAAGCTTATATGTCGTCAAGAGTCCTGGTCTTCAAGAATCGTGATCTAGTCCAAGACATTAAACACACACACACACACACACACACACACACACACACACACACACACGTGCGCTCTGTATCTTCTGATTGCTACTCTGGCTAGTGATTTTGGAGGATTCCTCCTGACCTCCAGGGCTCAGTATGGATTTCCCGCAGAAAGTCTGCTGTGCTATTCGTCTGGGTTTGATGTTCCTCAGGAGTCCCTTCCTCTTGTCTCCATCACAGCTCTTACCCACTGAATTGGAACTTCCTACTTTTCTGTCTTCTTTATTAGACTATAAACTTATATGCTGCTCCAAGACTCATGTTTTAAAACTTTATTTTTGTAAAGTGCAGTTTTAATTTCACCATCTTTTGTATAGTTCACCCCCACTTCTGTTCCTAGTTTAGACTCAAAGAACTTGTGAGGATTCAGTGTGCTGGGCCCCTCCTTGTCCAACATGAGAGTTTGTTTTTTTCAATCAACTGTGTCGAGGTATAATGTACAAACATTAAAACGTGTACCAGGCAGGAGCATCCGGATGGCTCAGTTGTTTAGAGCGCGAGCTCTTGGCGATGGAGTTGCCAGTTCCATTCCCACATGGGCCGGTGGGCTGTGCCCTCCACAACTAGATGGAGGACAACGAGCTCCCACTGAGCTGCTGGTGGGGCGGGTCATCTGGTTAGAGTGCGAGCTCTCAACAACAAAGTTGTTGATTCAATTCGCGCATGGGATGGTGGGCTGTGCCCCCCACAACTAGATTGAAAACGACGACTGGACTTGGAACTGAGCTGCGCCCTCCACAACTAGACTGAAGGACAACTACTCGACTTGGAGCATGTAGGTCCTGGAAAAACACACTGTTCCCCAATATTCCCCAATAAAAAAAATATTTTAAAAAGTATACCAGTCAATGAATTTTGATAATTGTATACACCATAATCAAGATACAGGTCATTTTCCTCACCGCAAAATGTTCCTTTGTGTATTTCCCCAGTTATTCTTCCACCCATGGCCCCAAACACCGTGCTTCAAGCCAGGAGCTTTGATGCATAGATTGATGGGGATGAATCAATCTTAGGATTTATGAAGGGAATGAATGACTGATGACTGGAATGAATGACTGTTGTTACATAGGAGGAGAAACACATGGCTTAGTGGCAAAGAAAAGTAAAAAAGAAGATATCTCAGGTGGAAAGCATATTGGCAAAGTTGGGAGGGCAGGAAATTGAACTTAGGGCAGTTTGTTCGAAGCAGAGGTTTTGAGTCAGGAGGAAGCAAAGAATGCGGGTGATGAGATGGGAATTGATGAAAGTAGGAATACAGATTTCTACACAAGCAGGGAACATTGGAGATGTCACATAGCCTTCCTGGCATCCTGTCCCATCCCTGTCAGGGGTGAGGATACTGACAGGTTCTGGCTCTTACTAACTATTCTCAGTAGGCAACATAGAGAGCTGAGAGCTTTCTCACAAGATAGGAAGTCACTCGGCCATTCTGGCTGATTCTTTGCTTTCTTACACTCAAAAGGCTGCTGTTTCAGATCGCTTTTCTTCTCTTTCCTGCCTTAGCAGACCCGTCAGATCCCAAGAATACCTGGGACCCCAGTCCTACCCTTTCTGATTGACCCTATCTTTCATTCCAGGTCCAGTCTTCTTCACGAATAATAAAAGACATTCCTTTGGGACTAAAAGATGGTGAAAGGAGACTGTGTTCCCCTGTTTCTTTTAATTTTTCACCATAATTCTCTGTAAAAACAGCAATTTCAAAGCAGAAACCAGAGGCTGTTCCACTGATTTCAGTAGATTTTTTTTTTTTCCAAAACAACCTACGTTACTGGAGGGAGTCCACATGAATCTTAACACTTTTTATCGAGAAAAAAATTATAAATTTATCTGATTTATAAGAAATGCCCTCCTTAGAAGAAAAAATATAACAGCCAACCTCTTAGAATAATTGTGTGATCCATTGGCACAATCCCTTTCGAAATCTCCCCAGGACCAAGGCAGGTTAGAGAGATCAGTAGCAATGTATAGGTCTGAAACAAGTGACCACATTCAACCTTTATGGAGAGGAGGCCACAAGCATCCTCTCGGACTTCTCACAGCAAATCAAATCTTGACTACAGTGTAAGAAGTAAGTAGAAGTTCATAAACAGAGACACTTGGCGCTGGGCTCAGAAGAAAGATGTGGCCCTCCTGGCTCTGATGTGAACCAGCTATGTGAACCTTGGAAAACCATGGTTGTCTATGAACCTGATTCTTCTTCCTCGTCTATATAATTATTACTAAATATTTAAGACTATTTTTGCCAATGGGGAGTGCTTGTTCTTTAAAGGAAATTACAATTTTATCATCTGTAAAATGGGGATAATTATAGCATCAGCCTCAGAGTGTTGTTATGAGGGTTGGATGAGCTAATTCATATAAAGCAATTAGAGCAGAGCATGCACATAGTGCAAGAGCTCAATAAATGTTAGCCATAGTGATGATGTTGCTAATGATAATGATGATTGTAAGAAAATAAGGGAATTCTCTAAAGACCAACAACAAAGAGGGGACTTAAAATAGAGTGGCGAGGGCACTAGCTGGTGTTTCAGCAGCCTGGGGCTGGAGGAAAGGAGAGTGCAACTGCTGGTTGTAAGGTAAGGAGCAAAATCTTAACAGGAACTTGGAGACTGAAGCTAGGAACTAGATGACATTTCCACATAAGGTTGGAGTTCCTGAAATCCTCCAAATGTTGGATTAGAACACACACACACACACACACACAAAAAAAAAAAAAAAAAAAAAAGATTCCAAAATTAGCATGGGGACAGAAAGTGGGTTTGGGTTTCTGATTTATGTGTTCTATGCTGATTCACTCCTGGGACCCCTGGTAGAGGCAAACACAGAATTTCTCTGAGAGGAGCATGCTCTCTCCCCAGGCCACACAAAAGTTCCAGTTTCCACATTTTTCTGCTGAAGATGTGCTTGTTCATTATCCAAAATTACCAAACATGTGAGGAAACAGCCATATCCTCTTAGGCCCCTTATAAACCTCCAGTCATCAAATAGCTAAATAGAGACTATGGAATAATTCATCTTAAAATACTTTAAAAAGCAAGCATCAAATAAATAAGAAACTGTAAGATATTAAAAAGCAGAACCTTAAAATAGAAAGCTTTTTGAAATAAAAAGTGAAGTCATGAAAAATTTTAAGTCTCAATGAATCATTAAGCATTATCAGAGAAGATAAAATTACCAAAATGGGAGGTAAATCTGGGGGAGTCACCTTGAAATATAGAAATGAAAAATACAAAATAACAATTAAGAGTAAGAAGACCCAACACATGCCTAATAGGAGCTTCAGAAAGAGAGAGCTGAGAAATTGTATTTGAAGAGATAATGAAAGATTAAGAATTCTCCCAAATTACTAAAGGACATAAGCACTGAAAATAATCAGCCACTATGTAAAACATTCAAAAGTGAAGTACTCTTAAGGAGGCTGTGTGGTAGCCTCAGCCAAACTCTCAAAATTGTCACCATACCATCAGTGACAACAGTAGCCCCCAGTGGTGTCTAAGAGACTCTGAGAAGTGCAGTCTAAATGGTTCTGGACTGATATAGCTACATATTCAAGTTCATTCTAAAAATTCCAATGAATGCTATCTCTGCATTTATCCCATTCACTGCCATTTTACCTTGTATCCTCATCCTGAATTTAAATCTGAGAGATACGCAAGTACAGAGCCTGACAAGTAAATGATCCACTGTGCCCCAGCTTCTTCCCTCTAAAAATGGCCATCCCCTCCCTGCTGTGAATGGACTGTCTCTGCTGCTTTTCTCCACAAACTCAAGGCTATTCCACTAACGTTTTCAGGTTCTTGTCTTCAGTGCCAGGGGCAAGGTGACATTCCTTTAGATTTATTATGATTGTTTTCCATAACCTGAGGAATGTCAGTCCTCTAAAAGCCTCGGAACTATGTTGATTTTCTAAGTTAACTCTGACTTAGCATAGATTTATTGGTGAGGTGTGTGGTTTGCCCTGTGTGTGTGCATGCATGTGCGTGTTTGAGACACAAAGGTGAAGAAAGAGACAAAACCAATATTTATTTAGCTTTAATATGTGCACCCCGTGAGCCAATTGCTACCAAATATGCCAGTTCTTTCCATTATCATAACAATCAGACATGGAGAGTATTACCCTGCTCATTTATCACATGAGGAGAATGAGGTTCAGAGAATGTAGGTAATGGGAAGGATCACTTATATGTAAGTCTAATTCTGTAGGAAAGAAAAGGAAATCAGTAAGATAGAGAGAGAACAATGAACTGGGAAGCACCCAGAATTCATACATAAGTAGTGTGGTCTGATCCAGGCTTATAAATCAGACCGATGAAAGGTCCGTATAACTTGGAATGCCCTCCTCTTTAGAGTCTAGCAAGTAACTGCACTGGTGTAACCCGAATCTCCCAGACAGCCTGAACCCAAGGACTCTATGACTCTCATACAGAACCATGTAGGCTACATCCAGCTGTATCATCAGCGCTGTTTTCCTGGGCGAGCATTGCACTCTCCTTCCCAATGGCCCTGTGATCCTGTCCTGGTCGGGTCCTGTGCTACCCTGCATCCTCCTTCTCCCAGTTTTCTCAGTGACAATGGGCACCCAACACAGTCCCAACCCTCAATTCTGTTAAAGAAATCTGTTCTCTGAGGATCATACATTTTTATCCCTAGTTGAATTAGCTACCCTCCTGAAGAAGGCCAGCTCTCTCCTTGGCTTTGGATTGTCACAGGCCTCATTTATCAATAATGCTTTGTGCTGGGAAAGGATTTTGTTGTAATAGTAATTAGATGTGTACCTTTCTGGGCCACACTTGTAGCCTGCCTCTTAACCTTCAGCCCTCCCTTCCAACTTGCCCCAACTTGTCAATCTCAGGGAAAGAGTGAGCAGAGAGCACAGCTGTGGGGGTGCACCGACCTCAGGAGGTCAGTGTCTCTGCTGCTTCATGACATGAAACCTCTCTGAGGCTCCATTTCCTCATTTGCAAATAGGGATAATAATTCTACCCATGGGCTTGCCCCAAGAATTAAGTGGGAAATGTCCATGTAATCAACTCAGGTACAGACAATGCTCAGATATTTTGGGTTCTCTACCCCAATCTGCTGTACAACCCCCCCCCCCACCATGGTTCTCAAGATGGGTATTAGATTAGGCTTCTCAGAGACACTCACTATCCATAGATGTGCCACCTGTGAAAGAGAAAAATATCCTATTTCAACAGACAAAGGACATTTAAAGGATTTGGTGTGAAACAGGGCCTGAGCTCTTGAATCAAAATGTGACTACCGCATTTCCTGGGAAATCATGTAACTTCTCTGAATTGCATCTGTGCAATGTTAATATGTACCTCATAGGTTGCTCCAAGGATGCAGTGAGACAATGAATATGAAGACACGTGTAGACATGTAAAATCATCCTTTTAGGAAGACTTCCGGCTGACTCAATTCAACCTTTAACATCATCTCAGGTTGATAGGTGGGCAACCCCAATACAATAAGCACTAAACCTGAGGTGTGTTCGCAGCCCCTGGCTTTTCAGCCCCAGTGTGTATCTATTCAATGGAATCACAGAGATTTTTTCTTAACTAAATCATTGACCTGACCATTCCCGGAACATTTTAAGGTAAAAATGTCCTAGACCATACATTCTGCATTTCCTCTAGCAGAGAGGGGTCTGCTCCCGTGGCTGAGGCTGGAGAAGGAGGCACAGCCTGCATTAGCCCTTCTGCCACTGCCCTCTGGTGGGAGCAGATCACAATTTCAGGACTCTTCCCGACCCCCACTGAGGCTCTTCCATGCCTGGGCTCCCAGGCCCTGCCAATGCTGTTCCCTCTGGGAGCTCCTTCTCAGTGCTGAGAAAATCCAGTGAGGTGTGTTGGAATATTTTCTTTCTCGTCTCTCCTTAAGGCAGACACTTTTCTTCGCTGCTCTGGATCTCTATATCATCAGCCTTATTCAGGCACCATCCAATCCAGAGTGACCTTTTTGGCAAATCTGATCTGATCTTTCCTTATTTAAAGCCTTTAATGGTTTTCACTGCCCTTTAGGAAAGCTCAAGGTCTTTGTCATGAAATAAATATGCCCTTTCTGTGATATCTTCCTTGTCCATGTGCCCAGTCTAACATCTGGGGCCCATCCTTCTGGAGACCTGGGGTCCTGAGGTTCTCCCAGAAGGCCCCGCTCCCTGTCCCACCTGTGTGTGATATTGAAACCATTTCTCACTTTCACCTTGAATGCATTTTCCCATCCCCAACTCAATTGGCTAACCCCTTCAAAACCCAGCACGGATGTCACTTTCTCAAATAGGACCTTTTCTGGCAACCTACTCACCATTTCAAGGAAGGTACACACCGAAGCCCCGTTTTCGACTCTGTGACATCTTCCCACCAGACTCTGTGCTCCCTGACCCAGAAACCACAGTTTTTGCTTTATTTTAAAAATCTCCATAGTTGCCCTAGAACAGAATACAATGCCTGGCACATAGACATTACTCAATAAATGTGGAATAATAAGCCCTAACTAGTTTGGGAAACAGAAGAATGGAGATCCTGCAAGGGTAAAAAAATAATCACAATTACCTACATTTGCATACTAACATAATGGTAGTTGTGGAACATTTATTATATGCAAGGCCCATTCTGTGCTTTAAATTCATTTTTCTCATTCAGCAGTGAGCTTGTCAATGCATTATCTCATTTAATCTTTACAACAACCCTGGCAGGTGGGAGGAGAGCATGCATTAGAGCTATATTACAGATGGGAAAATGGAGCTCGGGGAGAGGTTGATCGCTGGCATCCAAGGATAATGTGAGAGCCAGGGCTTTAGCCTGTTTTTTGCAACCTCTGTCCCAGTGACACGAGTCTGCTGTCCCTTATTAATACTCTGCCACCTCTTCCTGACAGAGGCAGGTCCCAGGAGAGGAAGGCACTCACAGAAATGTGCTTTGCCTGCAGACCCAGGCTGTAAAAGCAATCACAGCTTCTGCTCTCTCGCCTCCAGTTCCTAATCAATTATGGAGGAAATGACAATGAAGAGAAGAGGATGGAGAGAGAGACTCAGAGTGACTGCAGTTCATTGAAAAGATACCAGAGGCTCTGTTTCTGCAGCCACATACTCTACTGGGAACACCAGGGCAAATAGATGTAGGGGTTGGTGGATGACAAGGAGACAAAGGAAAAATGACAAACCAAGTGAATTAGTGAAGGTGAAATAAGCAGTGCTCAGCAACAGATGGGGCTGATGCTGGGTAATTTTCTCCTGTCACCTCCCCTCAGGTAATAGATAATCCTGCAGCTGCCGGAGTGCCTGAGAAGTCAGGCACAGAGCCTCAGTCTTCTTCCTGTTTGGAAGCTGTGCCCCCCATCCCTTAACCTGTCTCGATGATAAAAATCTTAAGAGCCAAAACTTTTTGCAAGACTTATAGTGCCGATTTAACTCAGTCCCAGCTAAGGTTGCTATCTGTCAGGCTGTCACGGGGACAGGCAGATTTGTAAATGCTCTGGTTCCAGTGTCAGGTTGAAGGTGACATTTTTCAGCTGGAGATTTTTTCCCCATCCCTCACTGAGACAGATCATCTCAGAACTAGGAAAGCAACCCCATGAATAAGCCTCGGGACCACTCACTGTCGCCCTGGCAGGAGCCGTTGACCTGTCAGATGCGGGGTTGTTGCTCAGTTCCTATGACCACCGCTGCCCAACCCTGCACACTCAAAACACAGTGATTCCCTGTAAGGTCAAGCCGCGAATCCCGTGCCCCCTCCCCCGCCCATTCCCAGGCTGTGCATGACGTTGCCTTATGATGATTTGTCTTGGCTGATGGTGGCTCCGCCGTTACCATTATACATACTTACATAGATTAATTAACCACAGCACAAAACCCCAGACTCTCAAGTAAATTCATTTAATGACCTATAATGCTATTTTTTAATTTTTTTTTTCTTTTTTCTTTCCTTTTTTTTTTTTTTTTTTTTAATTTTGGCTGAAGCATCTACAGCTAACCCTGAATGTTCAGTGACATTCTTCCTTTGATTTCTTCCTGGAATCACTAACCCTTAATCAGGTTTCTGTCTCAACCCCTCTTTTCTTAGGATTTTATTCTGTGTCTGTAACCCACAAAGAGTAGCATTGAAGTGGGGGGTGGTTTGGTTTCTTGGCTTCCTGGCCAACTCTCTGCATTTATCTGACATCCTTTATGAAGCTTGGGAAAGACACTTTCTGCCCTGATGCCACGTCAAACCTCAGCTAAGAATTCCATTTGTCCCCATTTCTTGGCCGAAAAGCCAAAATGGAAACTTATCTATCTATCTATCTATCTATCTATCTATCTATCTATCTATCCTCTTTCTCTGTCTCTCCATTTCTTTAAAGAGAAACTAGCCTTGTTCCAGTATCACCCAGATCCTGCATGAGGAAGGGGTGCCTCTCAGAGCCCACCTGTAGGAGGCATCTGAGTAAACCCTAGGGGGAAGGTATCTTGGGTAAGCACAGAAGGAAGAGAGAAATATGGAGCCTGTGAAGAGCTGCAGCAGTGAGTGCAAGCCTATGGTTGGTTTCCCATTGCTTCTTTTCTCTGCTTCTCTTCCCTCCTACACTCTGCACTCCGTGTTTCCTAGGGGATGGGATGCCTTTGGGGACAGTCCCACAGCCCACCCATGGCTCTGCCCAGGAGTTGCGCCAGCCTCCCTTCTTTCTGGACTGGCTGACAAGACCATATCCACTCTGTCATCACTTTTAGTATTTGAATCATATGAGTTATTCAAGCATCTTGCGCTTCAACTCCTTTGTTTAAAAAGAAAAGCTCATGGTATCTACCTTGCACAATGCTTTTGTGTTGTTGTTTGTTTGTTTGTTTGTTTGTTTTTAGTAATGAGTAAGATAGCATATGAAAAACTACTAACACACAGCAAAAGCTCAGGGGATATTAGTTCACCTTGACCCCAGTCTTCAGCAGCTTTCTGAATCTCAGCCATGTTAAGTCTAGGAAAGCTGAGCAAGGTCCACACAGCGGGGAGCATACACTCAGTATGGCCACAGCACCCCCAAAACTGAGCAGGTGGCAGGAGCCTCTGAGAGTTGTGGTCTTCATACTGCCCACCTTTGGGGGTTTTATATTAAGAGAGAGGAAGAAATAAAAGAGGAAAAAGAAGAAAATGAAAGGGACGGGAAGGAGGCTAGGGGAAAGACTTTCAGAGAAAGGAAGTTGGACTCATGTCATAGGGTGGTGCTGACACAGAGTCCCCGAAGAGAGGTCTGGGAGGAGAAGTGACGGAGATTGGAAGGGACAGACAAACTGTCTGCTGGCACCTTAGTGGCACTGACCTCTCGGCTCAGCCAGGCTGTGCCTCGAGTTCCAGTGACAGGAACTCCTGCAGCAGGAGAGGAGAGGCCACAAAAGAAGCTGCCACATCCCTCCATGGAAGAACTGACTAGGCAGCCACCACAAATACAGACAGTGGCCTCGAATGGGAGGTTCACACAGGCAGGAGGAAACCAGCCCAGGCAGAACATGCTGGCCACCTTTTTACCCCCAGGCCACTTGACAGAGGGGGCTGTTACTGTGCCTTCAGATGTAAACTTAATTCTGTAAAGGTTAAAGAAGAGAGGAAAACTTTCCAGCCCTGAGGGAGGAGGAGAGAAGGCAGAGCTGAAGACAGAAGTGGGTGCATTGGTGTACATGCGGCCCTGCTGTGCTTGTGGGTGAGTCCTCCTGCAGGAGGTAAATGTTTGTGAGACAGAGAGCTCTGCCACCTGGGGACCTTCAGGGGGTTCCCCGAGCACTCACAGCCTCTCCTCTGCCTCTCTCTGCTCTCCGTGGCTCCAGACTTGCACAGCTTTCGAGAAAGTGAAGGGTGTTCTGCTTAGTAATCAGCTCCTGTTACTCTCCCTCCCCTATCCAAGGAGTTTATCTGCGTATTTCTTCCATTAAGAGCGGTCTTCTTTCTGACTTAGTTTCGTCAAAGGAAGATTCCATTCTACTTTCGCCCTTCACGTTAAGAATTCTTGAAAGGGTCGTCTCACTGCTCTCTCTGCATCCTCATTCTGGCTCCCAGGTAGGTATTTTCCGTGCTCCCATCCCTTCTCTTCCCTCCTCCTTTCACAGCCCTGGTCCCCACCCCAGGACTGGCCGGTAAGGGAGGAGGATCCTATTCAGTCCCTCCTGGTTCTTGCCAAAGGAGAGAAGAGGCCAGTTCACCCAGACAATTGCATAATGTGTGTTGGGCAGGGGCATCCATGTACCCCGAGTTAGGAGTACGGGGTCTCATGGAAGCCCCTCCAGGCTGTGGGAGACCGCTGCAGACAGCCCGTTGTGGGCAGACAGGAGACTGAGCACCTCAGCCCATGGAGCCCACACACTCAGAGGATGTCAGGTGGGAGGGGTCAGCAGGGTTGGGCCGTAAAGGATACCTCAGTGCAAGGCTCATCGCCAGTGACTTGGGTCTGCCCCAGCAATTCTTCTCCCCCAGTCATACTCATCCCTAATTCCTTGAACCAGGTTTATCTACTCTAGGAGAAGAGTTCATCTATTATTTTTTTCTTTCTTTTGATTTTTTTAATTGGTGGGAGCAGGAAGTCATTGCCTCCTCTATGAGGTGGGTTTTTGTTTTGTTTTGCTTTGATTTTTTTTTTTAGATATGTCTTTTAAATCCTGCATTCACCTTGTGGAAAATGTGATTGCAGAGCTTGTGGCTTCTGGGCTCCAGCCTGGACGCTGTGTGCGTCCTGCCCAGCCCCAGGGTACTGGGCTGCACACTCTACCTACCACATGCATTCCTTTGGGAAAGGCCTGCCCCTTGATTGCACTGGATTTGGGCAGCTTGGTTTGTATTTCTGACAGAAGGTGTGAATATGTGGTCTAGACCGGGCTGTGTGGGGAAGGCCGCACCGTGTTGTTAGTTTTCCCCCTTCTTTAGTCCATGTCCCAGGCCTCTCCTTGCCAGCTCCATGTGGCCCCGTACCCACTTCTACGATCTCTTGGGCTCGGGGACAGACTTGTGTGAGGGGAGAGACCCACGGCCTCGAGTCCTGAGTGTGGGGCGAGACCTGTCATCATGACCTTCGGCGCTGTGAGCTCCAGCACACGAGACGACCAGGTTAACACACTGTTGAATTTCGCCACGTGCTGACCAGGGAGACAACTGTGTCAGTGAAAATACCAGAGCCCCAGGTCATAGGCATATGATTACTAACTGGTATTTACTAGCAAAGCAAAATAATTCCTTTTCACCAAGTCTGTCTAGAGTGCTGGCAGGGGGTGACAGCTGGAGGGGTGGTCTGGGACATGTCGCCAGCTACCCCCAGGAAGGGTAGAGACAAGCCTTGGTCTGATCACTCAAAGGTGTGTGGTTCAAGCCTGGGAGAAGGGGTAATGAGGAGCAGGGAGGGAAGGCTGGACAAGGCGACCCCAGAATTCATGTCACCCCTGCAGCCTCTCCTTTTCGGCCCTGCGTGGGTCTGCACCTCTATTTCGTATACATTTCATCATTGGAGCACTGAGAAGCAACAAAGTTCTACTTCTTTATTTCTCAACATATTGAGAAGATATGAGAATGGAGGCATCTTGCCAGGTAGTGTCTTTCCAGCCTCCCAGGCCTTCCTGGGCAACCTCTGGTGTCTGCCTATACAACAGCCCGGCCTAGTGGTCAGAAGCATGGGCTGGATGAATACCCAGAGACAGCTTGCAACTTCTCTGTACCTTAGTTTCCTCATCTGCAAAGTGGGGGCAATGCCACTTCTTAAGAGAATTGTGAGAAAGGCACTAAATGATGAATGTGATCAAGTTGTTAGCACCCGGTGTGTAATAGCTATTGTCAGCCGTGGATATTTGGTGTTATCTTCTGTGGTAGGAAGGAAAGCAAGAGTCCAAAGTGCGGGCAAGGTAATAATCTCCCTGTTTTCCCCACCTCACCCTTTCCTCGCAGCAGCCAGTGGCAGACTGGAGGAAGGCAGAGGGCTGAGTAGTGGAAGAACCCCGGAAGAAGGCAAGTACCCTGGAAGAAGATGAACGTGGTGTCTACAGGAAAGGAAATGTTTTCTGAATCGAGCTTCTCAGAATGCAAGCGGGTGAGCCCATGAACCTTGGGCAACCTGCTGCCTGCCTGCTACCTGGAGGAAGACAGAAATTGAGGGGCCGAGGTCTCGCCTGCGATGAGGCCACCCACCCCTCCCTGCACAATGCAGTGCCCAACCTCACCCCTCCCAGGAGGGTGCCACAGGCCAGTCAGCCCCTCGTCATGGACTTGACCTCCACCTGCCCTCAGAAAGAAGCAGGTACTTTCAACAGGGCTAAAAGAAACATTTGTGGGCAAACTGAATTCCACAAGCCAAATCACCTAAGTCTGGCCTACGCACTGAGCTAGTCCTTTGATTAAGGCCCTGAAAGTTACATAAAAGAGTTATTGCCCTGTGCTGGGCTTGGAAGGGGAGTAAATTCTCTCTCCACCTGCTTCTTCATCCTGTTCCTTCTCTTGTCCTTCTAGCCCCTCCTGAGCCATCCTGTCAAGAGTTACTGGGTTCTGAGGGTTCAGGCCACACTGGGAAGGCTGAAGCAGGGCCAGAGAGCTGCCCCGTCACTTGTGTACCTACCCGCTCTGGTCCCAGGCTCTCCCTCACCTCCCCACCCAGAGTCACAGGATATGGAAGAGACCTGGAGAAAGGGTTCAGTTCTCCCAAGTGGAAAAAGCCTGGGTCAGGGCTCAGAAGGCCTGCAAGGCTGAAGTGCATCTTCCTTCCTCAACCACAAGAGGGCAGCGAGGATTTTCCTTAACAAACATCCAACTCATCTGCCAGCAGCATTTGCTCTTATTGAAGGATATGCATATGTAAAATTAAAAGTAGCTACATTTTTAAAAACCAACTAACGAAATAAAATGTGCCTTGCAGCACTCACGAGTCGACTAAAAATGCTAAGGGAACACTTTTAAGATGTTTGGGAGTCCTCAGGCCTTAGAGATTAGCGGGGAGGGGACCATCTCAAATGGTGACTGGGCATCTGCCCATCGGTCTGTGAGAGTGACCACCACATTTTCTGGTCCCAGGTGGTGTCACATGATCTGACAGGAGGACCGCCGATTTGGTTGTCACATTAGGAGGAGTAGCTGGTATCTGCTGCACAACCATCACCCCCACCACAGAGGAAGCAATATCAAGTTCAACTCCAACATGGACTGCACAGGCTCCTGCTGTCGGCTAGGTACTGGGGACACGAAGGTAAACAATCCAGTCTCTGCCTCTTCCGCAAGAGAGAACAGGAGGGGCAAAGAGGTGGGCACCGCAATAGAAGCAGGTGGGAGGGAGGAGCCGGAGACTCTTCCTTTGGGGTTTCAGAGATCCACTCACAGACTTCTCCCATAGAGAAGGGATACGTTCAACCGCATTTTGATGTGATTTTAAAGCATTTTTCGTGGGCTTTAGAAAGAATCATTAACGTGCCTGTTTCTGATTTAGTGATCTGAGCTACCAAGCCTACCTGTGTGGTTGGTTTTGTAAACCACTTCATGGCAACGCAGCTAGGGACCAGGACAGCACAGGGCTGGCTGCTCTGCGCCCCCACGGCCGCCCTTGAGAAGAACCCACCGAGCTCACCGCGGAGCCTGCAGCTCGGGCGGCGAGAGGAACGCAGGCGCGCCCTCCGGTGGCCGTCCTCGGGAGCTGCAGGCGCAGCAGCTACCGCTGCAGCTGGGGGCTGCCCTATCAGATGTGCCAACTGGGGGCAGCGCACGTTGCACCGCTCTGGGGTTTACCGGCCTGCTGTAATGTCAGTGCAATAACAGCCCGGGGGAGGCCATTACACCACTATTTCCATCCAGAGGAGGGCTATTCCATCAACTGCTCCAGAGGCCTGCTTGGTAAATGAGTTTTCTTTTAAAATACATTCACTTGATTGCTTTGCTAGAGCACATTTGGCAACATGTGGGGCGGGAGGACCCGTGGAGGGGGCGCTGGGGAGGATCAACAGCAGAGGCCAGGAGAGGGCACTTCACAACCTCCTGCTGCTCAACTCAGGATGTCCCGCTGCTCCCCGTGGTCCTTTGTCCTGCTCTCTCTCCAGTGACACTAAGATCGAGTTGCTTGCTCATTGAGAAGAAAGGTCCCGGGCCATTCATCTTTGCGCCCACTACCCTCACGCCCCGCCCTCTATAGCAGTGCCAAGCACAGGCTTTGCTGGTGCTTGGGTAGCCTTCGTCCACAATAAGTGAATTGTGGCTGCCCAGCGGTGCAGTCACGCATGGGGAGACAGGGAAGACTGACAAGTGCTATTCTAGGCTGAATGTCAACAAAGGGCGCTCACCCCTTGACCAGCCTGCTGTAGGGGTGGGGAGCAAAAGGCTCTCTGCCAGACCGTGGAAATCCAGGTCACAGCAGGATGTACATTCTTGCCCTCATTGTGACTCTAATCGTTAAGGTTCGCTGAGTAAGTGAGCAGGCCCGTGCCCTGCTGGGGACCCGCGTGGAAGGGGCAGGCATCTTTACAGGCAGAAACAACACATTCAGACAATTGTGGTGGAGGGGACTCTGGGAGAGGTAGGTGGTTCAGACACTGTGCTCGCAGCAGACCGGTGATTCCCTCTTATTAACTACCATATTTGTTTTCCACATTTCATGCAGGGTTAGTTAAATTGTTACTTTACAACAGTGAGGAGTAGGGGCATGTTGATCCTGGGCCCCCAATCTGCCCCTGCTCGCTGCCCTGTAAATGGAAACTCTCCCAGTTCATGTCCCTCTGCCTCCCAATGCAGCAGTTTGGGTTGTCCGTTCTGGCCTTGGAGACAACACAGCCTGTGGCCTCTGACTCCACTGCTTCCCACACCCTGGGAACAGGGACACTTAGCTCAGGCTGCTTCATTTCAGTGTGTCCTGGCAGGTCAGGCTTGGGGTGGAACTGTTATCTAATTAGCATTTCCCACAGACGGAACATCCCCCAGCCCCCAGCCTACAGCTAAATGGTTCTCAAAAGAGGACTGAAATTACTTTCTACTTTTGAAAACATCAAAGGAAATCAAAGGAAATTAACCCATTCCCACCTGTGCCTCTCTGCCAGCAAGCTCGCTGTGGTGTATGGGTGGGCCCAGCCATTAGAGGTGCAGAGAGGGGTCTTGGAATCAGGTAATCCCTGAGCAAGTCCCCAGGCCTGGCCAGCTCTCAGCGACCTTCTCAGAAACCACAGACTATGAAACCCTGTGGCCCACCTTCCCTCCAGTTCTGGCTCTCTCCCTCCTGGGTCTCTCATTGGCCCCCTCCTTATTTAACACCTTATGTGTGTTCTTCCTCCTCCTCCTTTGAGATGGTAAAATCCCGGGGCACAGGACCAAGTCTAGACTTGTTTGTAAACATCCTCTGCCATGGGTTGCACTACCTATGCAGCCTAACATTACTGGATCTCAGAGTTAGAAGAGTCCCTCTTGTTACCATGACTAGATTCCAAAAATGTGCTTAAGCACCTTCTTTGTGCCGATAATCTAGATACTGGCATGGTCTTGTGAACAATGTCCCTGATCGTATGGAACTTAATTCTGGTGGGGAGAGATTAACATTTAACAAATAAGCAAGCAAATACTGGGGCTGCCAAAAAATGTATATTCATTTTAAGAGATGTTACCTATGCTCACGCAGTAGTTCGCCATAATCAGAAGTGTCTGGACGCTGATGGGAACCACTTTGAGCACCTCTTGTAACTGCAGAAGTCAAATGTGACTTGTATTCATCTTTTGTTATCGGTACATATTGAGTATTACAATCAATACATTTTTTTGGCACCGTCTGTGTATATGTCAGGTATTAGATATGGCTAAAAAAAAGTGATAAACCAAGGATTGGAGATAGCATGGGATGGCAGGGTTTCTACTGTATGTGGTGCCTGGGAGGTGTGTCTGCTAAGGTAGCACTTGATGAGAGACCTGAGGGAAGTGGTGAACCATCCACTGGGTATGTGGGGGCAGAGCAAACAGAAGTGTCACATGCAAATGTCCTGAGGCAAGAGTATGTTAGGTATATGACAGGAGCCTCTAGGAGGTGAACATTGTTGCAGTGGAGTGAAGAGAGGAGTAGAACAAAGAATGAGATCAGAAACAATGGATCAAATGGCAATAGAACAAAGGCGAAAATGTGGCTAGTCCTGGGAGATTTAGGAGCTGTAGGCTTGCCCGCCCAACTCTGCACTCCGTACCCAGATGCCTCCTCTAGAAGTTGGCTGGGGAGCCTGCCAGCCTCAGTGTGAATGTCCCCAGGAACAGTGTGTATGCAGGGCTGAGTGGTTAGCAGTCCTAGCTCTTGCCAAGCTGGGTGATCTTGTCAAGTTACCCAGCTGTTGAGCTTCTGCTTTCTTGTCTCTAAAACACCTTCATGATACCCTTCTCATGGGGTTGTTGTAAAAATTAAATGAGATGCCTATGTCAGCTACCAAAGGAAAGTTTACCTCCTACCTGATAGTTTCTAAAGGCTCTCTCTTGGGTTGAGATTTCTGTGGTCCTAGTTCTGGCCCCTGAGCAACACAAAGCATGTCCTGCCTCTCTCTGGTCTCAGCCAGCGTTCAGCCGACATCAGATTTCTTGCAAGTTCTCAGGGAAGTTCCATAACCTCCAGAGACTCCTTTTGGAGTTTTCTCACACCCAGGCCCCTGCTCCTATTTCCCACTTCAGTATCTCACTTCCCTCCTACATGGCTGGGGACGCAGCGTCCCAGAGTGATGTGTGGCATTTAATCTCTCCAGGGTCATCACCTGGGCTGGGGTTTAATCTGCTGCCTCCAGAAGCCTCCCTGGTCCCTAGGAGTGTGGGGTGTTGGGACAAGGAGACTCCTCGGAGATGAGAGGAGGCAGGCACGAGAGACACAGTAGAAAAGCTGCAGAGCTCCCCCATGGGGTGAGGCCCAACTGTACATCTTCAGACCCAAAGCTAAACAAACACCCAGCAAAAAGAAAGCCAGTGTGTTGACCAGAGGACAAAAGACTGGCAGGGACAGTGCCTGTGAGCGGGTGCCATCCCCACACTCCTGTTCCCTCTTAGCACCCTGCAAGCAGTGACCCAGAGCTGGTGAGGCCATGGGAAGGAGAACGCTGTCAGCTGCTCAGAATGCTGTTGACAGATGTTTTCCAGGCGGGAATAGGAGTCTGCACTTACCAAGGAAGAATGGGGAGAAGCACCTGTCTGCAGTTTCAGGTGGTGAGGGGGTCGCCTATAGTTCTACGATCCCAGGGCTGTTGCTGGTCACCCAGGCAGAATGACCCTCCGTGGATCCCTCTGGAAATGTTGGTGGCCAGAGACGGCTGCCGTCACCATCTCATCCCCGTGGCGGGCGTCACCATCACCGCGTCCCTTTCCTTATGCTGGGTGCGGCGGTCAGTGCACACACAGACTCACTTCATCCGTCTTACTGATGGCAGAAATGCCGTTGGGCAAGGTTAACTTGAATGCCATGTCACACAGCCAGCAAGTAGTAGACTTGCTCCTAAAACCCAGTTTTGTTAAACTCCAGGGCAAGAGCGAATCTGTTCAGTCACGAGAACCTCCTCTTACCATGGCCTGCCCCTCCCCCCTCCCAGTGAATCTGTTCCTTACAACCCACATCGCACTAGGACTGAGAAGACCCAAGGGCCATCAGCTCCCAGGGACAATAGGGAGTCCAGAAGCTTCCACCTAGAGGACCTCCCACTGTGACGTCCTCTGCAACCCCAGACGTGACCACCCTCTGCTGCCTGGGGATCGATCCACCTCCCCTAAGAGCTCAGCCATGCCCTTTCTAGAGCAATGGTGGTTTTACGAATTGATTCGTCTTCCCACTGGCCCCAGGGCAGGTGCTGCTAACCTTTGAGAAGATGAACCTCTCACATCTCAGGTATATTTCTATAACTATGACAAAGAATTATAGAACTTACCGTACCATAGAAAATTATGTTCCACTGGCCCCCTTGATCCCCCTCACCCGTTTTCACCTCCAGTGTTTGCTCTGAGTCATTTACCTCCTCAGACTGCTTTTGGAGACTCTTTTGTTTCATCACGTCTTGGGAGGGAGACTATCCAGGGGTCATTCGTCTGCTCTTTGCCCCACACACAGTGCCCAGGACAAGGAATGACCTGCTGAAACATCTTGAGTGACACACATTCTCTGTCCTTTCCTGTCTTGCTGAGAGGAGCAAAGACAGGGTGATGAAGTCGGTGAGCTTGCTGGAGCTCAGGGAGTAATGCTGTGCTAGCGGAGCTATGGTTAACATCTTCTTTTGATTAGGAATAAAATGTGCAGACCTTCTGGTTGGGTTTAGCAGGAAGGAAGGGAAGCTGTATGTTGAGAGGGAAAGCTCAATTATAATGAGGAATAAAAGCTGTGCAGATGAATGTGGAAGTTACTTACACTAGCAAAATTTCTACAAAGTTCTATGCACCTATGTCTGTGTGTGCGTGTGTATGTGTGTGCGTGTGTGTGTGTGTGTGTGTGTGAGAGAGAGAGAGAGAGAGAGAGAGAGAGAGAGAGAGAGAGAGAGAGAGAGAGAGAGAAAGTGGGGGGAAGCTGGTGTTGGGTATCTATGACCTTTATGTGCCTTTTTAAGTCTATGCTACTTTACAGGGCAGTCCTAACTGGCAGGTAAAATGCACAGTAATCTGTGAGCACAGACACCTTCTGCACAGACAGCATAGGTGCTGGGTTAGTCCTCTCTTGGCTTTCCAGGAGCTAGAAAGAATCCAAAACCAAAAGAGGAAGTGAGTGAGGAGCCAGAGAGAATGCTTCTGGTGTGAGAGGTAGTTGATTTCAGATACAATTATCAGTACGTGAATGAACTTGGGTAACTTTCCTTTGTAGATACTGAGAGCAGATTGGAGCAGAGATGCAGTCAGAGTGCAGTGCAAAGGAAGAACCTGATCTCCTGAGTCGGGACATCAAGAGGAAGTGAGTGACTGGCCTTCCTCCCTCCTCCAGGCCTGGAAATGTGGAGGGCCTGCAGAATCCCTGGTCGCCACCAGGGGGCACAGTCCTAAACACCGCAGGCAGCCCGGAGGTGTCCTTGCCCTGCTGTCCTGCATTGTGTTCATACAGCATGGAGCAGGGAGGGAGACCAGGGAAGAACTGGCCACAGTCAGTCTCAGGTTCCTACAGCTCCCTGGCACTGGGGAGTTAAGAAGGCAAGAGCACGCTGAGGAAGAAACTTCTGTTGGTTCCCCATGGTACTTGCAGAACGCCTCTAGAGGTATGGTTCAAAGGGTCTTAAACTGCAGTACTTGTTTTATGTACATAAATTCTTAGATTAGTTCTCGCAACCTTTGAGAAAGGTAATATCCCATTATCCAGGAGAGAAAACTGAGGCTTCTCAGATATGTAGCATACCAACAGTAATGCATCCATCCCTCAGGAGCTGACTGAGAAGGATCTGAAACCAGACACCTGGTTAGCCCAGTGTCCCTCATGGTCAGGGACATGTCTCAGCACTGATTCTGTCCGGGCCCTGGATCTGCTTTTTCCAGAGATATCACCTGAGATTGAAAAGATGGGTTGGCTCAGCATGCTTACTTTTCATTTACCTCGATTCTCTAGCTCTAGTGCTCAAGGAGAGAAAACGCACACAGGCACAAACCCACACAAAAGTTCATGTCATTAAGCATCCCCATTTTCCCCCAACAGTCCACATCTAGTATCTTCTCTGATTCATTCCTAGGAAATCCTGAATGCCAATTTCATGAGCAGGCACAACCCAGGGTTGGGAAGGCAAGGTGACACAATGGCCAAGACAGTGGCGTAAATACCAGAGCAGGATGAAGGGTCGAGTTCCTGAAAGTCTTCACTTGGGTTCATATCCCTCCCCATCCTGGAGGGATTTCCTGAAGCTCAGTACAATTTTCCCTGAATGCTGCTATAAAATATAGGTCCTTCTCAAGCCACTTTACCTGGAGAATCCTAAACTAGCAGATTCACCTTTCCAATGACTTTGTTAAAAGAAAGAAAGGAGTTTGTCAAGATCCAGTACTAGCTTTTTTAATTTCAACTCCAACATATTTTTCTACTCTGTTCCACAGTGGTGCTCAGATGTTAGCCTGTATCAGGGTCATCTGGGGGAGTCACAGATTTCATAGATTTCTAAGTCTCACCTCCAGAATTTTGAAGTCAGTATATCTTTGCTGGGGCCCAAAATTTGGCATTTCTAAGAACTTTCAGGTGATATTAATGCTGTAACATGTTTACAACATTGCTTTCTACATTATTAGGGGAAACAAATGGCCCCAGAGGATGTCAAAGGAAATGGGAGACACTGGACACAAATAGTAGAAGGGACAGATACAGTACAACATCAGCTCCTGGTGGAAGTGCCATCAAAGGCGGGATGCCTGTATACCAGCAGTCCTCTGCCCAAGTCTTTGGCAGGCGTATTCATCAGCCACGGCCTTCTTTCTTGTTGAACCCAAACTTGGCTTCAGAATCCTCAACCTATGAGTCTAGAAAGCCACTAAAACTGATTGGAATTGGCAAGCACGATGAAATTCCTTGGCTATATTTGATCTAGAGTGTGGAGTAGCACACTGCGGGTACTTTCCCCACTGCTCATCCCTTCTCTCAGGCATAAAACTTCCCCTCTGACTTTGAGCATGAGGGGCCCAAGAATAAAGAAGGAGACCGAGGAAGAGCCCGGAGGGAACATGTCCTAATGTGAGAGGGAGTAGAATTAAGGTAACTTTCATTGGTGGGATGGAGCAGGTACAGAGCACACATGGAGAAGGGCAGACAAGGAGACTGGTTGTCCTCCTTGAATATTTCCTCCAAAAATGAAATATTTCCCATTTTAAAAGCAATTATGTAACGTGATAGCTTCAGTAACTGATAAAAAAAAAAATGTCAGAGGAAGCTGTGTGCCTGAAGACAGGGAAGCATTTGGGGAAGGTGGTCACAGAAGCCCTGGGAACAAACTTTCTCCATGCACCAGTGGTACAGACTGGCCCTGGGAAGCAGGCCATGCTACAGCTTCATAGTGTGGGTCAGAGGTCAGAGATGAAAGGTCAATAATACCAGGTGGACAGAGACAGTGACACCCCTCCACCAAATGGAAAAGAAACAAAATCGAAGGGGTGTTGTCAAAGAAAGAGACCAGGAAAGGGAGAGATGTCTTTGTAGAGAACTATGATATGAAGAGGTAGCTGACTAGTAAAATGTCTAAAACTCCCAAATCCACCAGTCACATGGCTCAGGGATGGGGTGGGGAAGGGATAGAGGATGGATATCTATTTCGCCTTGCTTCCTTTTTTGGCCATGTTCATACAAGACTCAGGAGACCTTGCCTATAGACCCACACTCCCTCCCTGGCTTTCTGTGTTGACCTAGAGCAGGAAATATGGGGCAGCAGACAGTGCTATTCTGGATGTGGGCAATGCCACTTGAAGGGGCACACATCCTGGGGGCTAAGCCTCCTCACCCCTGTGAAGTGAGTCAGTCCACAGGCCACCTGCACTGCCTAATATCTCTACATGTAATGCCTGATGTCAATTCCATACACCCCTATGGAATACTGACCCTGCTGAAACCAGCATGGGACAGCTGGTGAATTCCTCGGATATGCTCTCCAGAAAAGTGTCTAGGACCTCAGTCTTGGTGTGATCTAGAGCATCTGAGTCTCCCCCAAACCTTGGTCTGGGCCCCAGAAAGAGAAAGGGAGAGAGGCTGCTTGTTACCAGGATCCCTAGAAGCTACCATGCTCCTGAATTCCTTAGAGAGTTATCTAGACTCACACCACAAAATCAGCAAATAAATGAAACTGCCAAGGTCATTATGTAATATGATGGAACCAGGGCTTATTGGCATATATCTGCTTATCAGTGAAGAAATATGGCCCCACTTAAAAAGAGTTGTTAATTTACATATTCAAATAACTCTGTTACCTTAGAGTCAGGCCTGCTGACAAGCTCTGTATCACATGGCTCTGTGTCACTGGGCCAACAAGCATGTATTGGGAAGAGTGAAAGGAATACAGTCATCACACACACACACACACACACACACACACACACACACACACACAGAGCAATACCTCTGCAGAAGGTGTTGGAAGTTTGCTTCTTGATCCTGCCATTTCCTGAGTGTGTGACTTTGAGTGAATAACATAATCTCTCTGAAACTCTGCATCTTAGCATGGAGATCAGAGGAGCTTTCAGAGTCATTATGAATTTTTGGTCTTCTCTTTGCAAAGCACTTAGCCCTCGGCAGATGCTCAATAAGCTTCAACCATTATTAGTTCTAATGCATTTGGAAGTGCCTGTCGAGAGGAGGCGCAATTTGACACCCTGAGACAGACCCTGAAAACCACATCCAGCTGCACAACCAACAATTGTACTGGGTCAGTCCCCTTTTTTTGTTTTTCTCCACAGCATTTTATAGACTTTTCAATCTTACTGTGCTATTCTAGCTTCAGGCTGCCTTGCTGGTATATTAATAATAAATTAAAACACAGAGGGTGCCAGAAAAATGCATACACATTTTAAGAAAGGAAAAAAAAAACTGTATAAAAATTGTAATACAATGAATGACACTAGCATTCATTTGACTAATGCCATCTTTTGAGTGATCGTCTTACTATACATTGCTGCGTGGTTCAATTCAACATCAAAAAGTAATACATAGATAACGTCTATTAAAATACGTATACATCTTTTGGCACCCCTGGTATATTGTATTCATCTAGCACTTTGCTATAGTTTACTAAGCACTTTTTACCTACAGTTTGCCACTTAATTCTCATTGCTGTCCTGTGAGGTCCTCACTGTAGAGGGGAGGAAGCTGAGATTTGAGGAAGCAAACTCAGGTGGCAGAACAGAGTTGAAGACTTGGGCATCCCTCCCCGGGTCCTGCTGCCTGCACCCTAAGTCAAGGTGGCAAGGCAGGCCAGGGCTATGGGGCCCCAGGTGCGCCATGCCAATTTCCTTACATTCTGCTAATACTTACTGGGTATTAGATGCCTGACATGGACGTATCTGCTGGTGATTTGAGAGATGTTTGAAAAGCATCCAGAACTACCAGTCTGTCTGTGGTCCTCACCAATGTCAGTGTCAGGAAAGACTACGGCTGAGGAGCTGTGGCAGATGCAGAACTCTACAGGGCTGTGACAGCTGAGTGTGGCTAAGCAAGCTGGTTCAGGGATTATTTGTACCACTGGGAAGCTTGAGTACAGAGTGTGTATTAGACAATAGCATCGTATTTCTGCTAAATTTCCTGAATCTGGTCATTACTTTGCGATTAAGAATACCTTATTCTTAGAAGATGCATGGCAAATATGGGTGAAAGTTGTTTGATATGCTCTTCTGGTTATTTCTTTTTGAAGGTTTGAAAGTATTCAAGGAAAAAAAAAAAAGCACCCTGAAGACTTCTTGAGCAAATATATCTCTCCAAAATCTAGTGTGGTCCTTAAAGGTCCATCTTAAAAATTTAATTATAGAAATCCAGACAATATGGAATCTTAAAGGTCATCTGATTAAATCTTCTATTTGCTATTTTCCCCTTCCCCTGTATGCATGAGCACATGCATACAAGTTCACACACAGAAGGCCCCCACAGAAACACACACACACAGAGGCCCACCTCCCCAAAAACCCCAAAACACACACCCAAACACACACACCTTCACTGCTAAAAACTCCAAAAAAAACAAAAAATAGGCCCTTAGGTCTTGATTTTGCTTTCCATGATCATACAGAAAACATCTCATCCCTTTCCCACCAAACAACACTTAAATATCTGCAAATGATTGCATTCTTAGTCTCCTCTTATTTCAGTGCCTCTCCCATATGTTCACATAGTTTAGAGCCAAAATGTACCTTGAGTCATCTGATAGTCTCCTATCAAAACTCACATTCTCCAGGAGATCCAAGATGGTGAAGTACACAAACACTGTGCCTTCTTCCTTCCATTAACAAATTAAAGTTACAACTAAATTATTGAACAATCAACCTTGAGAACCATCTGATACAAGATGGTGACGTACACAAACACTGTGCCTTCATTCCTTCCATGAACAAATTAAAGTTACAACTAAATTATCGAACAATCAACCTTGAGAACCATCTGAAGTCTGGCTGAACAGTTCTATAACTAAAGATATAATGAAGAAGCCATGTAGAGACTGGTAGGAGGACAGAGACTCGGAACTTGCTAACCCCAAACCTCCATGTGGCAGTTGAGAACAATCTCAGCCAGAGTTCCCCCCTCAGGGAAGCGAGGGACCCCAGCCCCACATCAGCCTCCCCAGCCCAGAGTACTGGTGCCAGGAAGAGGAGCCTCCACAACAACTGGCTGTGAAAAACAGTGGAGATTCCAACCATCTGGCTGGTTTGGAAGGTGGCGGAAAACCCAAGCATACTGTTAAAGGGCCCTCGCACATTCTATCACTCCCAGGCACTCACCTTGGGCTCCAGGGGAGGGACAGTAACTAGGGGGTGTTGGAGACATCTGGAGGGCAGACTGAGTTGTGTTGCTTCAGGTTGAGAGCTGCAGGACAGTCATCATTTCCCTGTGAGGACATCTCCCGTGCAGCCAGCAGGTAGGCACCATCTTTCCTGTGTTGAGCCCTCCCCCTACGTTTATGGCAAAATCTGAATCTGATTGGTCTGATGAGCTCTGTAGCTCTGCCCTGCTGACTTACTGGGACCCCACCGCATCCAAGTTCCCCAACACTGGAGGCACTTTCTCCAAGAGCAGCCAGCCTCGCCCACATTTAATCTTTCTTGGAAAACTATCAGAGTCGGACAGACCCTAGGCAGGTGGCAACTGGCCTTGGTGTGCTCTGAGACTTTTGCTGAGTAGCTTCATGCTCAGCACTGGCACCAAACCAGAATTTACATTACCCTAGTGATCACAGCTCTTCCCACTCTAGTGACTTTCTGAGACGCTGCCTCACCCAACTTGTGTACCACATGAGGCTTTATCAGTGGCTGAACCTTAAGGGGGCCAGCAGGTGGCAGCAGGCCTCGGGGTGTCCTGGCATTTTTTTGGAGCTACCCCAGGCCCAGTACTGTGTCAAACATCCTTGGCTCACAGCATGGCCTCTCCCACATGCCTCCAAGGTTAGCACAGGCAGTGAACAACTGCAGATTGCTCTGTAGCTCTTACTAGGTAGTCCCAGGCCAGTCACAGAAGTGGGTGACCTGGGCCTGCACCAGAGACCCTCTCAAGAGACTCCAGAACCAGTATACTTGAAGGTTGGCATCAGACCACAGCAAAGCACCACCCAATTATCCCCACAAGCAGCACACTCAAAGGGTGGTCTCAACAGGTACTACAGCCCACATGGGGGAATCTCACTCAGTGGAGTAAGACACTGCATAGCATCCTGTAAGCTGTGGATATGGCAAAATACCACAGCCAATCAGCCTGAGGGTCAATTCTACCCACTGACATGCCAATAGTAATCAAGGCTCAACTATAATAGAAGGGTACACACAACCCACACAAGGGACACTCCTGGAGCACCTGGTGCAGGTGACTAGTGCCCCTACTACATAAGGCCACCTGGCCAAGACTGGGGGAACGTAGCAGATCTATCTAATATACAGAAACAAACAGAGGGGCAGCCAAAATGAGGAAACAAAGAAATAAGTCCCAAATGAAAGAACAGGAGAAAACTCCAGAAAAAGAACTAAACAAAATGGAGGCAAGCAACCTACCAGAGACAGAATTTAAAACAATTATTATAAGGATGCTCAAGGAACTTAGTGAGAGCTTCAACAATGAGATAACAAGCATAAAAAAAGGACATAAAAACCATAAAAAATAACCTGTCAGAAGTGAAGAATACAATAACTGAAATAAAGAATGAACTAGAAGGAATCACCAGCAGACTAGATGAAGCAGAGGATCGAATCAACGATTTGGAAGACAAGGTAACAAAAGACACCCAGTTGGAACAGTAAATAGAGAAAAAAAATCCAAAAAAATAAGGATAGTTTAAGAAACCTCTGGGACAACAGCAAGCATAACAACATTCACATCATAGGGGTACCGGAAGGACAAGAGAGAAAGTAAGGGATTGCAAACCCATTTGATGAAATAATGACTTTCTAAACCTGGCAAAGGAAATAGACATACAAGTCCAAGAAGGGCAGAGCATCCCAAACAGGATGAATCCAAACAGGTCCACACCAAGACATATTACAATTCAAATGGCAAAGGTTAAAGACAAAGAAAAGATTCTAAAAGTAGCAAGAGAAAGTCAATTAGTAACTTATAAAGAAGCTCCCATAAGATGGTCAGCTGATTTCTCAACAGCAACTTTGCAGGCCAGAAGGGATTGGCACAAAATATTCAATGTGATGAAAGCAAGGACCTACAACCAAGATTCCTCTACCCAGTAAAGCTATCATTTAGAATCAAAGGACAGATAAAGAGCTTCCCAGACAAGAAAAAGCTAAAGGAGTTCATCCTCACCAAACCACTATTACAAGGAATGTTAGAGGCACTTCTTTAAGATGGGGGAAAAAAAAAAAGAAAGATGAAAACGACGAATAATAAAATGGCAATAGCTATATATCTATCAACATTTACTTCCAATGTAAATGGATTAAATGACCCACTTAACAGACACAGAAGGGCTGAAAGGATAGGAAGACAGGACCTTACATATGCTGCCTATTTCAGATTGAAAGACACACTCAGACAAAAAGAAAAGGGATGGAAAAAGATATTTGATGAAGATGGAAATAAAAACAACAACAGCAACAACAAAAATCTGGAGTAGCAATACTTATATCAGACAAAATGGACTTTGAAAAAAAGGCTATTACAAGAGACGAAGAGGACCCAGTTATCCCTCTTTAGGTATTTATCTGGAAAAACTGAAACATTACTTTGTGGGGACGTGCGCATCCATATGTTCATTGCAGCACTGTTTACAATGGCCAAGATGTGGAGGCAGCCTGGGTGTCCATGGATGGACGAATGGATAAAGAGGAGGTGGTACATACATGTATATACAATGAAACATTGCTCAGTCAGGGAAGGGAATGGGTTCTTGCCATCTGCGGTGGCATGGATGGGCCGGAAGGGAATTGTGCTGAGTGGAGCGTCAGACAGACAAAGACAGATGCAGTGTGATTTTGCTTATATGTGGAATTTAAAGAAGAAAATAAACAAACAAACCAGAAACAAACGAAAAAAATACAGAGATAATTTTGATTGTTTCCAGAAAGGAGGGGTGTTGGGGATTAGTGAAAAAGGGGAAAGGACTAAGAAGTACAAATTGGTTGTCACACAGTAGTCATGGGGATGTAGGATATTTCATAAGGAATATAGTCAATAATATTGTAATAACTAGGTATGGTATCAGATGTGTACTAGATTATCAGGGGGATCATTTCTTAAATTATACAAATGTCTAAACTATGCTGTACACCTGAAATTAATATAAAATAATATTGAATGTCAATTATAATTGAACATTTTAAAAGGGGGGGAAAGGTGATGGGGAATGAGAGATTCAAATCTCCAGGTATAAAACAAACAAGTCATGGGGATGTAATATATAGCACAGGGAATATAATCAGTAATATTGTGATAACAGTGCCAGATGGTTGCTGGACTTATCATGATGATCACTTCTTTGGGTATATAAATGTTGAATAACTGTGCTGTACACCTAAAACTAATATACATAATGTTGTATGTTAACTATATTTTAATACAAATCTTAAAAACTCATATTCACCGGAAGAGAAAGCCAAGCGTTCAATACAAGTTTCTTATTTCAAAATTTGTCAGTCCTCTCTGACAGGGTGGTACAAACCAGCTTGGTTAAGTTTCTGAGTCAAATTAACGGACAAAATTTCTCTGCTGGAGCTCCTTGCCTGCCCAGCACTTAATGTTACAGCAAGACAAGACATTTTCAGAGTGTATATCTGGGCCCAGGTTCCTGTTCTCCAGCTAGCCAGCAGAGGTCTGAGGTTTTTCCTCTCTAAGGACAGGGACATTCTTTTTTAGGGTGCTCAGACTGAAATCACTCTGCACCAAATTTTGAATCACCTTTACACGAGAGGACACACAAAGCCACAGCCAATATGCTGGCCAGTGGACCTTCCATGGAGTCAAGGCCACAGATGGAATTTGAGCAGAGACAGGAGTGTGGGTGGAGGGTGATTATGAGAAATGCATGGGCTTCGCAGCCATAGCTGGTATTAATTTTGTCTCCTGCACTATTTAGTAGCTGTGAGAACTTGAGTAAGCTACTCAGGCGCCCTGAGCCTCAGTGTCCTCATCTGTCAAAATTAAATAATACTCTCTCCTTTCTAGGGCTATAACAAAAAACAATTGGAGAAATGAATGCAAAGCTACACGGCTCTTAGTAGGCACTCAACAAGTAGTAATTATTTATAGATGTGACCACTATTGCAAAAAGGTTATAACGATGCATTTGGCAAAGATCTGCTCTGTTTTAGGCAATGTTAGAAATAAGCTAATTATAATAATAACATCAGTGAAATCACATCATAGTCAGTAATAAGAATTTTAAAATGTGTTGGGAAAACAACCCATGTTCTGTTGGGGTGGAGCCAAGACAACCAGTCGACAAACTGTGGCCAGCAGATGAGCTACTAGGCTGTTTAATACACTTAGTAAAACAGTGTATCTTCCTGAAATTGCTGTCTTGCTAAACAGAAATATCCCGAGGGTTTAAACAGAAAAGATAAATGACTCTGTTAGCCTTGTACAAGAACTGAAGCATTTATGAGAAGGATGCATCTGGAAGTCCATCCAGGACCAAGAGGTGGGGGCAGTGACTGAGACTTGAAGTCTGCTCACATGAGTTAAACATTTGAAAAAATAGAGACTTTTGATACATTCGGAGGGGTTAATGCAGAAAATGTTATGATACCTTTTTTTTGACACATCTGACAAACTGGGGACCTTTCTTTTCTAGCAGTAAGTGAGTGAACCGACTTAAGAATCAGATGAAAGGGAAAACATAAGACCAACGAACTGAGCTCCCCGTTTTGATCCCCAATTCAGAGCTCAGGGTGTCATCTGCTCCTATGCCTTCTGTGGGTGCACATCTCCCAGCTGGAGTGAGTTTAGGTGCCAGATGAGCTAAGTCCCCAGGGGAACGCTGTCTCTCTCCCCAGTCTCAGAGGCAGTATTACAAGTAACCAGGCAAGGAAGTCAGGCTCAGTAATAACAATGGAGATATTCTTGTAACAGCGAATAGGAACAACAGAGCTGGTTCTGTTCCACTGAGCTAATACCTGATTCATTGGAGCTAGAGAAAGACAGTAATAATAGCACAGAATGAGTTTAAATGCAGTGAAGCAATCCCATACAAAGAGTTCCCCAACCAGACTAAAAAATCAATGATTTGCCAGATCTTTGATGTTTCAGCATTCCTTAAGGGCTGCTGAGACTTGAAAGACTATCCCAGCTGGAGGGAACCAGAAGATCGTCCATTTCAAGTGGATCATTTTGCAGGTGATTAAACTGAGACCCACACAGGCTACTAGATGATAAGTCACAAAGAACAAACCAAGCTCTTGGATTGAGTTTTATTCCTACTCTACCTACCTCTTCTCCTAGAATGCCAGCCAGCCCTGGGAGTGACAAAATGTCTTGTGCAGAGAAGGGAGACTTTCGTAAACTGCTTTCCTTTTCGTTTTGGTTTTCGTTTCGTTTGGTTTCCCTTTCCTTTGGCTTTAATTCAGCAGTGCCCAAACACTTCTGCAACATGCCTGCTTCTCTAGGAAACAGAATATGGGGTGTGACACTATTTATCATGGCCGCCAGAGGGCGCCGGTACGCCACGCTAGGACCCCTCTTCCCGTCTACCTGATTGTCCACACAGCCAGTGTATATTTATTTTCAATGAGGTCAGGAGTATCAAGGTTGTAAAATAACATATTTCCACTGGTTTTCTCCCTACATCTCAGACATAGCTTTTCTGAAGTCAATTATCTCCCTGAGACGATGTTCTCCCTACCCCCTCCCTTTCTCTTTGTGCAGCCTTTGGACACATCAGTCTACCACCAATAGACTGAGAAATGAGGGGGAAGGAAGAGGGAGGCAAAAAAGCAACTTTTTTCCCCCTAACTGGAGATGTGAAATCTCTGTTTCCCTGTTCGGGCGTTTTGTTTTGAAAGGCAGTCTGCACACGTAAGGCCTCTGTTCTCCCGTCCCAGGCGGGAAGCACAGAGAAGGTGCAAGGCCGTGATGTCTATCCGAGGTTTCAGGCATCAGCTGGGCACAACCCCCATCCCCACCCTGGGCTTGCACCCCTCCAGTACCGTTTCTCCAGCACTGCTCCTGGTGAAGGATGGAGGAGCATTTCTGGAGAGGTCCTGACACAGGAGACTATTAGGGTAGTGAGCAGACACCCCCAAACTCTAGGTGTTAATATCTGGGTGCCATATTAAAATGGAAGCTACATCCAGAAGTGGGTGACCAGGATGGTGAGGGGACAGGAAGAAAGAACATGCATTTCACACTCACACAGACACATGTGGTGGAGAAACAGCTCTCACCAAGTGCAGATCTGAAGCCTGGCAGACATCAGGCTGCCCTATCTCCCACTCAGACTAAGCCACTGGCCTCCCTGTGTCCTCTCAAGAAGGCATCTTAATAAGTCAGTAGAGAGCCAATGAGCCATCTACAAGCCCCACTCGCTCAACCAGGAGTCTTTAGTCAGCCCTGAGCTGAGCGAATGCTGTCCCAGTGCTTCCCCATCGGGACAGCTGGTGGGCAGCCAGGAAGGGCGATGGAGTCACCTTCTGGTCTCATCGCTGTCTTCACTATTCACCACCAGAAACGTCAGGGAGTTTCTGACCCTCTGGCCCTTCCCAGCCCTCTTGTCTGTCTAGATCTATTTTTACATTTTTAGGCTTCTGACAAATAACACTATAGCTTCTTATCCCAAAGCGTGATGACCTTTTCTGTTTTTTCTTAGAGAAAAGTTTATCAGAGAGCTTTACTTTTGGCGCTGGGAAGAAGAGGTCAGGGCCAGTCCATGGGGGTTTTAATTCCATAAACCTCCATTAAGCCCCTACTATATACCAGGTGAACTAAACACCTAGGCAAGATTATGTTCTCTTCCTATAAGTACTGGTAATCTACTGTGAAAGAAAAATAATCATCTATACGGCCATCTAATTAATGCCATCATAGAGTTATGGGAACAAAGACAAGGGGGTGGTTTGAACAGGGTTTGAAGGATGAATGGGAAGTAGCCAGTCAGAACGGAAGGAATAGGAGTCCCAGGAAGACAGAACAGCCTGAGCAAAGACCTGGCACAATGACGGTCCTAGGGCTAGATGGGGTGAAGGATGTAAGCTGTCTGCAATGGCCTCTATGGCTAATTCAGTTTCCTCGGAGGTTGGAAAGCCACATGGCACGCAGCCCAAGTTTGGCCCATGCATATGTCTTGTTGAAGAGTCACAGGGTTTAAAATAAGTTTTGAATGCCTTTAGAGGAGGTTTATTTAGTCTGTCACCATCTGCTATTTCCTCACCCCAGCAGGGCTTTGATCATCTACACCCCCTGCCTGGATCCTGAGGCATTTGGGACTTCCTGCTCTGTTTTAAAGCCTCCCAAATGGAGGACCTCTTGATATTCTGTTCCTGAGGCTGCTGACAGTGAGTGAGAGAGTCAGAAAATTGTACCAGCAACACTCAGATATGTTCCTCCTGCCTATCATCCAGAATCCATGGTGTCAGAAAGTCTAGTCCACTTTAAAAAGAATTTCTTTAGAAAGAGAAAGAGGGAGTGGGGCAGGCTGAGAGGAGCACAGAAAGCGTACATCCCAGGACCCTGGCCATCAGCTGCTTGGTGGAGGGAGGCAGGGGAGCAGCCAAGAGTCCACGTGGGGGTCTGAGGCTGCGTGGGGGCAGAGCCCTCTGCCCTGGAGTGCGTAACAGCTGCTGGCAAAAGGCACCATATTCTGGACACCGCCGACTTTGATTTGACCGTCAAAGGGGCCTTGGCTCCTACATCGAGAAATATCGTTGTCCCATTCAGGCTCCCATGTCCTCTTCCTGGAGCAAGCTCAGAGGACACAGCCTTCTGCCGTTTTTCATGTCACCTCTTGGATCAACTATTGTCCATTAGCACTCTGGTGACCTAAAGATTTGCACCAGGCCTTAACTTCTCACACCACTGACTCTTGGCCAGCTTTCACAGGGCTCCAAGCCAGTTGCCAGTTCTGCTAAGTCGCAGATATGCCCAGTCCAGCATGGATTCCAAAGGAGGTTGAGGGTCCCACTAGGTCCCCATCCCACTGCCCACCAGACCCAGAGTCAGTCTTGACTCAACTGCATTTTCTGCAAAGCCTAGAACTAATAAGGCCAGTACAAGCAGAAGTTTTGAATTAATCCCCTTGAATATGCAGGTAATTTAGATGGAAGGAGACAGGAGCCGCTGGCCTTACATAAATAAATGGTGCAGTGATTGGGTGTGGGTGGGGTGAGGACAGAAACCATATAGAGCCCCAGGGAGCAGAGGGGCTGGAACTGGCCTTCCAGGTAGATTATGCCTCTGCCTGAGGGGGCAGACATGGTTTTGACAGCCATTAAGTCACTGAGTGCAGAGCTTACCTAGAAAGGCAAGACACCCAGAGTCACCCAAATCCTTGAACTGAGCCTTCTATGGAGGAATCCCTAGCCCTGTTGTATTGAAAGAGACCAGGGGAAGAAGAGGGGTGATGGGGGCAAAAAGTAAAGAAGATAGCAGTGAGAAAGGCACAGATGAAGACTAAGAGAGAGGAGATGTCAGATAAAGGTGAGGGGTAAGAAAATCTGATAAGGGACAGCTGAAGGGAAGGGGCTGAGGCCCTATGGTTCACAGGGGCACCCTGGGCACTTAGCACCTAGCTGTTCTACACCTACACACCCCCTCACCGAGCGAACTGAGGTGGGAACTGTGATCTCCAAAGTAGGGATCCCCCACTCCCATATCATGCGACTCAGTCGTTTCCAGCAATATCTGTTGACCTGCCATGAACCAAGTGGTTCAGGCACCCCCCATCCCTATATCTCCTCTGGGAAAAGCAAACGGCAGAATGGGGTGGGTGGGGCAGGCAGAGAAGGGTGGGCTGTGCTCCCTAGACAGAACTGTGTCCCAGCATGAAAGCATTTCTGACCCTGCACATCCATCCATGTTGTCCCAAATGTCAGGATTTCCTTCTTCTTTAAGGCTGAATAACATTGCGTTGTATGTACGTACCACATTTTCTGTATCTATTATCTGTCCATGGACACTTAGCTTGTTACCATGTCTTGGCTGTTATGACTATTGCAAAGAGAATATTATGCTAAGTGAAAGAAGCAGACAGAGAAAGACAAATACCTCATGACGTCACTTACATTTGGAATCTAAATGGTAGAACTCACAGAAGCAGAGAGCAGAATGGGGGGAAGGCATGATAGGGAGGTGCTGGCCAAGGGTACAAAGTTTCAGTTATGCAGGATGAATAAGTTCTGGTTCATCTAATTCATTCACCTAATGTGCAGTATAGTTATCTGCACTGTGTTGTATAAAGCCGTCTGCTAAGAAGGTCAATTTTAAGTTTTCTCACCACACACACACAAAAGAAAATGTTAACTCTTAGGACGGATCTGTTACTTCGCTTGATTATGGTGATCATTTCACAATGTATTTAAATATCAAATCACCACACCATACACCTCAAATATATACAAATGTTATTTGTCAATTACACTTTAATAAAGCTTTTAAAAAATAAAAAAAAAATAAAACCCAGCTCACTGAGTCTTTGAAGCAACAAGAGGTCAGTGGGGTGGGGAGGGAGAGGACAAAGTGGCCTGGTGCTCTTGTTCTACCCCTCCTCGATTCCTTCCTCAGCCCAGGCTCTGTTTCCAGGGGCCTTTGCACCCCTATATGGACCCTCAGTTCCAGGTGAATAGTGAATGAGCTGACAGAGAAGCAGCCAAAATCCAGCAGAGCCCTGTCCCCCAAGCACCTTCCCACAGCACCCCCAAAATGTGAAAGACACCAAGGGACACAGAATAACCAATTCAGGTATTTTTTCTTTTAAAAAGAAAATAAAATAGATTTTGGCAGTAGACTTTTTTCTATTTTTTCTTTTTTTCTGTTGTTTTGGTTCAACTTGCTTAAAACCCAAGAGCCCCATTTTTGCCCAATGGGAAGTGGACACTGAAGAGCTTTTGGGGTGCCATTCATTACTTTAGAATAATGCAACCCTATGCGATTGCTTAATCAAGAACACATTTTAATAGCCTACAAATGGGAAGTCAGAGACAATTAAAATTCATTCCCAATTAATTGTTTTTTCTTCTTTCATTATGAAGTTTTGCCAGTCAGATAACAACAAAGCCTTAAAAACAAAAGCAGCCAGCAGCTTCCATTAAATCAGATGCCACCTGAAAGAAAGCTCAGAGTTTCAGCTTCTTTAGTTCAAACTCCTCTCCCTGCAGCGCATGACTTCCCTAACCCCCTCAGGGGGCACAGGAGAGCTAAAACCTTTAGAAGTCCAGGAACCCCTAAGCTCTAACCCGTGCAGTCACGAACAAGTTTATTACCAGGACACCACCAAGTACCTTTTTATAGTTTTTAATTCTGGTTTATTTACTCTCTGGAGTAATGGCCTCAGCAACAACATTTATACGGATTCAGCCCCTTTTGTTCTGAGGGGAGTCCTCCTCCCTCTCCCCGACTTCACCTCTGGGCCTCTACCAAAATTCCAAGTGACAGAAAACAGCCCTACATGACAGAACCCAGGAGTCTGGATGGAGTATGTGAGGTACTCGTTCAGCTCCCTGCTGCATGACATTGGCAGGCAATGTATCTCTGCCTTGTCTCACCTCCTTCATCTGGATAACGGAACTTCAATGGCTTAATGACTTCAACGACTGTATAACCTTCAATGGCTTAATGCAACCATCTCAACCAGATGCTTCCACCACCACCAGGTCTCCGATGAAAAAAACAGTCCCTTCCTTCCTGGGATATAACTCACGATGGAGGGATTCTCCTTGGAAATGGAGAATCCACCCCTTTAGAAAGAGCTGGTCCCCTTTGCTCCCCCCATGGGGTCTCCCCAGGGGTTAGAGTTCTCATTCAGCCTTTACTTTATTGTTATCATTATTGTTGTTGTTTGAAATGCTTACTAATAACTGGGATAAATTTTTTAGGAAGCCAAATAATAGGATGCATTTCCACCCTGGCTTTATAATTAATGTTTGCATCATTTATCTTTCGTGGAAAGATTATTCTGACTAACGAGGTTCTGGGCCACTAATTCATTACACTGCCTTGTCACTTCCTGCTCCTTCTTATTACCCAGAAATAGACTCATTAGTCAGAGTTCAATGACAAGGAGAAATTGTGTTCATTAATTTAATTCCCTCACTCACTTCTGGGCCCCACATTTGTCCAAAATTGGGGATTAGAAGGGGGAAAAATTACTTGTCTTAAGTCTTTGCTCCTGCCTCATTATACCTGCCACCTTACTCCTGTTCAACCAGAAAAGGGCCAGGACACCTCATAGCAGTGGCCGCACAGGCACTGCCCTTTCTCAACTCAAAGCTATGAGTGTAGGTGAGGGGACACAGCCCAAGGATTTAGCCATTTGTAACATATAATCAAGGTGGTTTTTTTCCGTTTTTTTTTGTTCTATCGGTGTTACTACCAGAAAATCCTTAGGAATAGTCAGGCATTCCCAACAATAGATGCTGTGTATATACACACATATGGCACAAGTGTCCCCAAAGTCCTTATCACAAGAACGTAAGATGATACGACATAGCATTTAAAGCCCAGGCTCTGGAGTCAGATAGACATGAGTTCGAATGCTGCCTCTTCATGTGTGAGCTGTGCGCCCTCACTCAGGATGGTTAATCTCTCTCGGCTGCAGTTTCTCATCCACAAAATAGGCGTGACAACAGCTATCTCTTGTTGATATGAGGATCAAGCTGCATGAGGCACCAGAAGCAGTTCTCACAGTGTGCTACAACTATCAGAACTTGGAAGAAAGCCACTCTTGGAGTTAAAACAATCAAAGATCATGAATTGGAAAGAGGAGATGTCTCCAGGCAGGGGCTCCTACGCCTGGCTGCACATGGAAACACCTGAGGACGCCCAGGCCCACCGAAATCATTTGAGTGGGACTCTCTGGGCATGAGGCAAGGCATCAGTGTTTGTAAAAGCTCCCTTCATGATTCTAAGGAGGTCAGGGTTGAGAACCACTCAACCTCTCGAGGTCTGTGATGAGCAATTTGAACTTTGATCAAGCACAGAGAGTGAACCAGCTGTGTCCTTTCTGAAAGGAGTGCCCACGGATGTTTCATTGCTAGTCTATTCCTGTTCCAGGAAGCAGGTCACTGCTGTGGAACAGGGGGATTTCCCTGGGTCCCTCCGTGAGCAGGGTTAGTCCCTGCATTGTTGCAGGTGGTAGGCCTAGCATGGGGAGTACAAGAAGCCCCAGGGCCTGCTGTTATGGGGCTGCCAACCGGGGGATTGGGGAGCTGAAATCAAATCACCAATGAAGGCTTCGGTTCACTTCCAAACAAAGACACTGAGGAAAAAGGACTGATCCCAGGGCCATGGCCCAGCCTGGGGACCAGGAAGGTTTTCCCAAGAAAAGGTCTTTGATTCAGTTATAAAGGATGCCTAGAGTCTCCCAGGTAAAGAGAGAACAGGGGTACTTTCCAGGCAGAAGGATGAAAGATCAGTGCCAAGACCAGGTGGCTAGAGCAAGGAGAGCATGTGGAAGACATGGGCAAAAGAGCCTTAAGTTTTGGCTGAGTATTTGGGTCCTCCCCTTTAAGGGCAAAGGGAAGCTCTAAAATTGAGGAATTTTAAGTGGGACAAAGAGGTGGGATGGTAAGGTAGAATAAGCCATCCCTGAAGCCCACTTGCTTTCTAGCACTCTGGTCCTGAGGCTCAAGGTGAAGGCATGATGTGAGGCACAAGTCAAAGTACTCCAACCCTGCTGAGATCCTCTGGCCAGCCCCTTATGGAAAATCAATGTGGCCCCAGATGTGGTCACCAATGGTTAGGATATATCCCTCAGATAAGTTGGGGCAGAAAATCTCAGAGAACGTCTGCTATAGATCTTTACCCACCAGGAAACTGATCAATAGCCCAGCTTCTAGAAAGTTGATAGTAGCAACCTCTGGAAAGGCACGTCCTCCTCCATGTTCAATTGTTCAATTGGAATTCTGGTGAGGCCATCATTTGTTTGTGAGTGAAGCTCTGTAACTGTCACCAGGAGTCTGACCACATCTGTTGGATTGATTCTCTCTGTTTGTGGATCTGAAGACCATGTCCATGTTGAGCACACAATTGGCATGTGATCCAGAGCTTCTTGCTTTTCAGTCAGCCTCTGCCTGGCAATCAGGGTCTTCTCTCATCTCAGAATGTCAAAATTATGTGTGTTCACTGAGTATGTTTCTTTATTCTGAGATCCACCATTCGGAAACAGATGTGCTGTAGTCAAGGTTCCATGTCCAAATACATCATAGATCAGGATATTGGCAGAAAAGTTGAACCCTGCCCCTCCCCCAACCCATTCAATGTCTTGTGTGTTTGTGGTGCATTATAGGTTCATGGTCAATAATCTCATCCTCAATAAAGTAAGTCATTGTAAGTGAATCCTTGGAGTTTGCCTGCAGTTGTTTGTAGCTAAGTTTCATTTAAATAGAAGAAGATCTGGAGATGGTAAGAGAGAAGATAGGGCCAGAGAAGGGGATATGGACCTATCACGAGCGATGATCCAAAGCAGTGCTTTTCCCCAAGTCAGTTAAGCTGGGAGCTGATTAATATCAGTCAGACAGGGTGAAGAGTGGAGAGTTCACGGGTCTTCACTCATCCTAGCCTACAGGTTGATGAATTCAACAATCCCAGGCACAGAGTTCTGAGAACAAATTTGTTGTCTTCAGTTACCAGAAGTAAAAAAGGCCAGATTAAATGAAGTTCCCTGGCTAAATATTTAGCATAATGCCTGGCACAAACTAAAAATCACAATATTTTGTTTACAACTAATTTTTATTTCTATCACTATTAAGAGAAACAACAAAAGTTAGAAAACTCAATATCTGTGTTACAATATTTGTTATTCATTGTCACAATTAATTCTGAAAACAGCAGTGTGATATATCATACCCATTGTACAGATAAGAAAGTGAGGATCACAGTGGTAACTTGCCAAAGGTCAAGCAAAATCTGGCAAAGCAGGGGTCGGACTTGCAAATATGCCTTCTTTTAATAGCCCTCAGGAGCCTCAGCATGTTCCCAAACACACGGGTGGAGTTTGGATGGACTTATGCTGTTACCGCATTTGTCTGCTTGTGCTGCTGTAACAAAGTACCACAGACTGGGTGATTTGAACAACAAATTTAGTTTCTCATGGTTTTTGAGGCTGGAAGTCCAAGATCAAGGTGTCTGTGAGGTTGGTTTCATTCTGAAGCCTCTCTCTTTGACTTGTAGATGGTCATTTTTCCCCTTGCCCTTACATGATCTTATCAGGACACTGTGTATCAGGTTGGAGGAGGGCCCACCCACATAACCTGATTTTACCTTAATTATTCTTCAAAGGCTCTATCTTTAAATGCAGTCACATTCTGAGCAACTGGTGCTTCAATATCTGTATTTTGGAAGGGATACAAGTCAGCCCCATAACGGTGACCAAATAGTTTAGATAAAACTCTGTATCCTGTATTTGCTGTGGGATCTACACTTGACTTTTTATATCAATGCAATCATTGTGTACCCACTGCAGTACCAAAACTGCTTTTCCTCCGAATTGTTGGGCAAATGTCAGGATTAAGAGAACTCCTTCCAGAGATGAGGTAAGATGGGTGAGACAAAGCAGCCATCTCCAGGTGTCAGTCTTCAGGGAAGAGCCTTTTTAAATTTTCCTGGGGGACAGGAGGGAATGTGGGAATGCCACTGGCAAACACGGGAAGCATTCAGGGAGTACTTTCCTAACTGCACGTGGTACCCCTGTGCATGGTCCCCACAAAGCAGTCACATGGGTTCTGTCTCTAGTGACAAATAGATACGTGGAGGGTTCTAATAAGCCACACCAGCTCCGAGGCCATGCTGGGTGATCTTAGTCCTTTTGTTCTCGTCTTTCAGTCTGCCATTAAAGGATGATAACCAAAGTAAAATGGCAGCTTTTAAATATAGCTGGAGAAAGAAAATGTTGAAATCCAAAAGAACATGTAAGAGAGCAATAATCACCTTCCTGCTAACTACATTCTATAACCTCTGGCCTTTGGGGGTAATGGACTACGTCTCAAATCGGCTTGGTTTATTTTGTTCTACTTAAATGATCAAATTAACATATAGGAAGAAGAGACATGGGAGTGAAAACGTGTGGCCTGTGTATTCATTCTTTACCTTGCACTTGGGGATAGACAGCTGGGGAGAGGGGGAGTTTTATTTCCTGGGGCCCACACATTTCTGAGTGATTGGCAGGCTAATTTTGCTCTCCACCAGGCCTTGTATTGAAAGGAAGTGAAGACTCAGAAAGCTGCCAAGAGCTGTTCCTTGCTTTTGGCAAAAATTCTAGACTTCATTAGGAAAATCAAGAACTAGACTTAGAGATTTGAAAAGCCAGGGTGAAAGGAAGTTTTGCAGGAAATGATTATAAGTATGTATCTCTAAAACATTCTTTCATAGGTAATATTCTCTGATTTGGTCTCTGTTAAGCTTATGAAATAGTATTATAGTTTATAAGCCTGTGTCATGATGTAAGAGGCTCAGAGAATTAAACAAATTGCTCGAGGGCACACAGCGAAGTAATAGCAGAGGCATGCCTCAAACCCAAGTTCTTCTAAGCCTGCATCAAGTTCTTTTTTACCTACCTGTGCCGGCTCCTCCAAAGCCCCATCCAGAGGATGTCTACGTAGTTAAGAGTTCAGTTGATCTAAACAGCTAGAAAGTCTCAGTGTGGTTTATAGACTTTCCTTCCCTGTCCCTGCTGCTCCTCTGGGATAGTATAGGTGGCACAGAAGCAGTTAAGCTCATGAATGTTGGAGTAAGAGAGGTACAGATTGAAATCCAGTCTTCAAAACAGGTGACTTCCGGCAAATTATCTCTTTAAGCCTCAATTTCTGTGTTTATAAAGAGGATGATAAAACAAACATCATAGGATTGTTTTAAAATAAAATACGCGTGAATGTACATGTGTATGTACCATGCTGTCTGAATCTCAGTAAAAGTTAGCTTTAGAGAGACGTAACAAAAGGTCCTTGCCCAATGAGTGAGAACACAGCAGTGACCAAAGTGGCCTTTGCAAGGGTGGCAGAAGGCTGGGCTTGGTGTGACATTCTATACAGCATTTGTTTCAGTCTCTACCACCTCGCACTCACAGCTGCTTCCTGAAACCCTGAGATCCCAGTGCCCAAGAAGCACCAATCAATCAGATAGCCTGGCCTCCTTCCAGGCCAGAACTGGTGAGGACAGAGAGAGGGTAACGGAAGGCCACATAGCGAGAGTGGAGAGGAAAACCGAGGAGGTAGATCAATGATGGAGCCCACATGATTAACTATCCAACCTGGGGCACCGAGGCTGGCGATGGATCCCAAAGCAAATGAAGAACCTGGTGAAGTTAAATACAGTGACTAGGCATGGTGTTTGATAAGTGATGGGGGAAGGAAACAGAACACACACACACACACACACACACACACACACACACACACACACACACACATAGGATATCTCAGAAACAACGAGAGGGCAGATAGGATTCTGAAACAGGTCTTTGTTCCTCATCACCTTTCAAAGGCAAAAATCACAGCTTTCTGGGTTTGCATTTAAAAATATGCATTTGGTTGTGTGAGTTTGTGGGAGTGTTGGTGTGTTTGGGGACATATGTGTGTAAAAGTGCTACCCGCTTGTCGTCCTATTCCACAGGGCGCAGTAATGCTGGGGAAGGTGTTGTTTATAAGGTCGGTGCAAATAGAATTTTGTTCTCAGAGTTCTGAGAACTAGAGCATGTTAAAACTACTCAAATATATCCCATGTACTTACATACTCTGTAGAAATTTTTCTTGTAAAATTAACATATACTCTATTACCTCCTTATTAACAGGACATTTTGAGGCACTGATTTCATCCGTTACAATGACATGAGCCTCCTGGTGCCACCTGCCTCTGAGCTGACCAGGAAAGCTATGGTGCCCAAGAGCAGTCTGGAAGAGAATGCTGCCCCTTCCCACCCATCCAACTCTTGCCATCTGCGTAAAAGACAGACGATCAAGACAAGGAAGGAATTATGTTACAGCCCTTATTCTGTTGATGAATTCCAAAATAAGATGAAGTTTTCAACTTAGTCAATCAACCTTGATCCAAAAGCAGCAAACAGAAATCTTCATTTTTGTGACAAAGAGGCTACGAAAAGCCTCATCGCTAAGAGCCCCAACTTTTTATTGCACTATTGGGCAAGAGTCTAGGATTGCTCCTTGGTTACAGGTTTTCTTATTTTCAAAGACGTTGGGGGGGGGGGCTGTACAGAGAGCTCACTTGGGCTGGGATCCAGATAGATGGCAGCTCAGTTGTCCCCATTATGCAGAGTAGCACTGAGAAGCATTGCCAGGCCTACCTACCGCCATGGAAATATAATATGAGTCACCATAGCTTTAGTGGAAATATAATAAAAGACCACAAGACTGAGATATGACATCATGCAAAGAGATGTTTTGCAATTTTCCATATGCAATAAAACTTTCCCATTTCAAAGAAGAAAGTTGCATTTTAAGCTCTCTCCCTGCAACCCCCTTCCGCCCCCCACCGCTTTGTTGAAATTTAGGAAAAGAGAATTAAAAAAAACACATTGGTGTATCCAAATTTCAGAAACAAAATTAAGCACCTTTAATGACAAATTCTGGTATTTTTGCCTCTTTATAGAATTTCTGGTTATCTATAGATTTGCCTTGTCTATATGGGTGAGATCGCCTGAGGCCTTTGGCAGAGATTGAAGTCGTTTCTAACTTTCTGCCCTCCCTACCAACCAAATCCCAATCAATTCTGTTTATGTCTCTTAACTGGACATTAGATAGGACTGCACATTTTAAATATTTTTATTGAATTGAGTTTTATGTCCCCAGCTTAGATTTATAGACTGTTAAATAGAATGTTTTACATTTCTTTCTCTCGAAGAAGAAGAAAATAAATACATTTGGCCAGAGCCATCAGTCAATTATCTCAGTGGATTATTCACAAGTTATAGGAAAAATAAAAGCACTTCCTCCTTAATCTTAGGGGAAAGCAATTGAATTTCAGAACAGTAGAAAGCCCAAATTAGTCTTGAACATCAAAAATGCCTTTCTTGAATGGCCAAGAAGAGGTTAGGTGATTATTATGATAAATCAGCCTCCAGCTCTAGAAAGCCACTCTCCTTCATACTAAGGAGAAAGTGTGTTTTTACATCAGTGACCAGGCAGGAATATCAAAACACATTCACAGTAATTAGACAGATCTTAAAATTAAGTAAAGGATTCTTAATGTACCAGAGGATCTCAGTTTTCCCACCAATCTCCTTTCTATTCAGAAATTGCCATACCATTTGCTGTCCCATAGTGATAGGAAGGCTCGTCTTTCACATTCCTTATTTTGGTCCTTGGGATGTTCTAATTCTGCCTGTCCAGATGCAAACCTGTTTTCCCTCTACCACTAGCCAAAGCAAAGTAGCTGACACATGGCATCAGGGCACAAAACCCCAACTCAATTCACTGCAGACCTAAAACATCACCAGGGACAGATCCCTGGGCAGCAGCACTAGCCATTCATTTTATAGAAAGGACCTCTTTCTATAAGAGCAAAGGTATCTTCATCTCAAAAGCCACAACAACGACCCGGAGCTCCAGCCCTGGACAAAGGCATTTCCCACAGACTCTGGGGGAAGAGCCTCCCCCTGCCTCTCTGGACAAAGGATGATGAATTCACGAGCACCTACCTGTGATGCCCCTCGACCGCCAACCTCTTCCCACCTTCCCCGTTTCTTTTTCCGCTCATTTTTTTTTCCACTTTAAAAACATCCAACTTTGCCTTGGGGATGAGCAGAATGAAATGTCACTTACCTACAAAAAGAGAGACAGAAAAGAAAGCCATGCATCACATTACACACAAGTTCTTTGAAATCAAGTCCAGCTTCTGACTTTGAAACTGTAACAATGAGTGAGTATTATTTTTTCATCCTTCCTTTCTATATTTAATGAAACTCAAGATTTTGCAAGATGCCCAGCCCCCCTTCATGATTTTCCTTTTGTTTTGTCTCCACTTGCTGTCCCTCTTCCCCACCCTCAGCCCTCACCGCCTGCTCCCTCTCCTCATTGAGGAAAGGTCAGAAGGAATGGGGGAAGACAGAGACCGTACAGATCAAGGGGGTACCTCAGATGTGGGCAGTGAAGTTGTGAGGCATGTGGAGCCTCTTTTCTCACAGGTTGGGGCCTCGGGGACCTGGGGTCAGTGCTGGCTGATGCCTATTCCAGAGGGGAGCCACAGTGCCCCACAGGGTGACTTCCCATCAAAGGATCTGGGACCTTTTCAAGTGGCTCCGGTTCTGAGTCCTCCTGCCTCTCTCCCTCACCCATGTTACTCTCATTCCTCCCAGTTGGACTGAATTCACTCAAGGTCTCTATCCTCTCCTTTGTCACACAGCATCCCTGGTTTCACCTTAGTGCCGTCAAGCAGATCTGCTCCTGCCCAAAGATTGCTCATTATTGCTGCAACATCAAGCCAGCTGTGACCAGCACGGGTAAGTATCTCTGGTCCCCTGCCTCCAAATGGGACCCAGCCTAGTCCATCTGCTTCCTAGGAGAACCTCTGTCTGAGAAGTCCAAGGTGCAGAGTCCGCACCTTGTCTGGCTCCTGGTCTCAAAGGTATCCACCCTTCACACACAGGCGCCTCACTGCCAAGCTGATCCCCACCTCCTTCTACCACTGGGGAACCAGGCTATGCACCTTCTACTTTCAATACCAGACCCTTACCATGCCATGTACCAAATCCCCAAACACGCTAAATATTTTTAAATTGATTTTGGTGGTCTGCCATTATTTTTATCATTATTATTATTCCTGAATCACTATGTTCTTTTGAGTCTTCTCTTAGAGATTTTAGCTCTTTTTTTCCTTCTCTCCTCCAATCTTCTCTGAGAACCTTGATGGAGGATACCACAGAGCTGAAAACTGTATGACAAGTCACCATTTGTCCCCTGTTTGACTGATTCTTATACTGCATTCTTATACTGCATTCCCCAAAGAGTTTTCCACCCAAGAGGATCTGCCAAAAACCAACTGTGGTCAAATATTTTCCGGGAATGCTGCATCCTCCTTCTCCTCTTGGAGCTTCATGACCACATTAGTACATCAAAGATGCAGAGAAGGTCCTCACAAAGGAGCCAGGCTGAAGCTTTTTCTAAAATCATTTCACTCAGAAACTTACTTTCCTACACACAGACTAAAACACCCATCTCTGCTTCAGAAGAATGGCTATTTTTGTTGTTGTTGTTTTATGGATGTTACACTAAGAATAACTGATCTAGTTTGGTCTCAGGCTGTGCCCAGAGCATCCTGAGAGCACAGTCCCCTCCCGCCATGCCGTGTGGGAAGCATGGCCCAGGACTCAGCACCTTGGCTTCCAGCTTGACTCCATCTCTTATCCCAAGTGAGAAGTCCGCCAGATTGCTCTCCCTACCTCCTCATCTGTGAAACGGGGAGATTTCTACCCACTCTGCATATTCTATCAGATGCTGTGAGTCTGCAGTCGTGTTTAAAGTGTGCTTTGTAAACTACATAAGCAAACAGTTTCAAGGGCTTGCTGTTCATATCACTGTCCTTCGGCTGTTCTCATGGAAAAAAAAAAAAACCAACAAAAGACGAGAACCCTGGGTCCTCAGCTGTCCGTGGAGCTGGTAAAGAATGGCGGCTTTTGTTTCCTCAGTGATGAGAAGTCAGGATCTAGTATGCCTTCATTACCTCATCCACTCGACTCTGAGGGAGGAACTTGATCTCATGGGTCTTTCTCCATCGTTAATATCTATGCCTATGAGTTGCCCTCTGCTGCACAGGAATGGTTTCTCTGTCTTCTCAGTGTTTACACCTTTCAAAGCTTGTAATCGTGTTTCTTTTCTGCTCCACAGCTTTGTAGCTAGACAGGTTTCTCAGTAGACCAACAACATTTAAATGGGTGTGGGGGTGCGGGGGGCGAGGAAAGAGAGAGCTGCTGAATATGATCTGGGGGAAGAGGCAATTCCTTGTCTGCCTGCATTACTACTCTTAAGTAAGAACAATCTGACGTTAAAATAATGGTGTGTCAGTGTAGGTACATGGGCTGCAACTAATGTACACTCTAGTGAGGGACATGATAGCGGGGGAGGGGAGGACAGGTGGTGTGTGGGAGGGAAATCTCTACTTTCTGCTCAGTTTTGCTGGAACTTAACACTTCTCTGAAAATTAAGTTTATTGGTTTGGAAAGCCACACTTCTTAAGTCTTCATTTATTCAAGAAAATATTCTTGATCACATTGTATGTTCAAGGCCCAGAACTATTTCCTTCAGAACAGGAGAATTCTGGGATATAACAGCATTTCTTTGTACAGTCCCAAAAGTCGTCCTCATGATTTCTTTTACTGGGCTATGTGGGAAGAATAGAAAAACTGGAAAAAAGTCCCAGCCCTAGGAGAGCTTCAAAACTTCATGGGAATAATGAATGCCAACTATAATTTTATATATATAATGTGATGGCTCGGTGAGATGTCGGAGGGATAGTGGAAGGGGGAATGGGGAAGGGGGTTCACAGTGTGAGGGATATAAATGATGAACGTCTAAGTATTACCTTGTTTTGTGCACCTGAAACTAACAATACTAATTAAAAAATTTGTATAAAACTTCATGGGAAGAGAGGAATATAAAAAGTTTGGAAAATACTCATTATTTTCAGAAAACCATAAATGCTGGTCCACCCTCTCATCTTTGGGAATCATATCTAAAATGTAAACCCAGCTGAAGCGCTGTGTATTCTCTGAGGCCGTCTCATAGTCCACCTCAGAATGCTTTACTTTTTCCTCCATGCTATATTGGCTTTTAGCACTTCTTCCATTTTGCCGTTTATGAGACTGTTGATGAGACTCTGTTGTTTCTACTCTGCTACTACATTTTGACTTTGAAACATTGACGACCCCTAGCACAGAATTCAATGAAAATAAAAATCTGGGTATCTACCAAAAAAATCTGAAAACATGTATCCATAAAGACACGTGTGCTCCAATGTTCATTGCAGCTTTGTTTACGGTGGCCAAGACATGGAAACAACCAAAATGTCCTTCGATAGATGAATGGATAAAGAAGTTGTGGTATATATACACAGAGGAATACTATTCGGCGATAAGAAAAGATGATATAGGAACATTTGTGACAACATGGATGGATCTTGAGAGTGTAATGCTAAGCGAAATTAGTCAGACAGAAAATGCAGAGAACCATATGATTTCACTGATATGTGGTATATAAACCAAAAACAACAAAAGAACAAGACAAACAAATGAGAAACAAAAACTCATAGACACAGACACTAGTTTAGTGGTTACCAGAGGGTAAGGGGGGTGGGGAGTGGGAGATGAGGGTAAGGGGGATCAAATATATGGTGATGGAAGGAGAACTGACTCTGGGTGGTGAACACACAATGGGATTTATAAATGATGTAATACAGAATTGTACACCTGAAATCTATGTAATTTCACTAACAATTGTCACCCCAATACATTTTTAAAAAATAAAAAAATAAAAAAATAAACATTGGTACAATACTAAAAAAAATGAATTATAAGAAAACTAGGTTTTCAGACCTCTTTGAATTTGGAATCATAGGTACGGGATTGTGGATCTATAAACACCTGATACGGTGATAGCTCTGGGGCTGCAGAGATGAAAGATATGACTCCTGCCTTCTCATAATCTGGAGGGGAAAACAGATGAGCAGATGCTGCATTATAGCTGACATAGCAGGGGCAGGCCTAGGGTGCTGTGAGACGACAGAGCCGCCATGTCTTTCCCTTAGGTGCTGAGAATAATATACAAAACAAAACAAAGCAAAACAAACAAACAAAAAAGGAACCTGGACTTCGGTGAAAGACTACCAGGGAAAAGTTCAAAGAAGAGGCTGGCCCTATTTGAGCAGCTCCCACTGAAACATTAAAAATCCCCTGACCACCATCTGTCCTCCATGCCTTCACGACAAGGGCTCGTCCTTGTTTTCTCCCTCCTGGCACTGCAGAGTGCTGCGATGGAATTCCCCACTGACCTGTTCTGGCACTCGGATGCTCACCTTTTCGAAGGGCTCGGAACCTGGACAGGAGCTAACTAGCAAAAAGGGATAACTTGCTTTCAATTGCCAAGCAAGGCGTTACAAGCCCAGTCCATTTTCAATGACGTGTTGGCTACTCTTCATAGGGCCATCAAAAAAGCCCAAGAGGTGACAGCACAACTGTTCAAAACAGTTTCAACTGAAGAGCTTATCCTTTTTTAGATCTCCACTCCTCACTTTAGCAGTGAGTACCAAGGACAACTCAGTTAAACCTTTCAGTCCCACAGCCAGGGACGCTCCTCAGCCTTTGGGAAAGAACACACTTGACCACCAGGGTGGCTCATGAAGCACAAAGGACTCAGGAAAATTCAAAATGTATATGCAGTAGTCCCCCTTTATCCATGGGTGATATGTTCCAAGACCCCCAGTGGATCCTGAAACAGCAGATAGTACCCAACCCTATACATACTATTTACAACATAGTACATATGAGAAGGTTTCACTTATAAATTAGACACAGTAATAGATGAACAATAACTAATAATAAAATAGAACAATTATAACAAGATACTGTAATAAAAGTTATGTGAATGTGCTCCCTTTCTTTCTCTCTCTCTCTCTCAAAATATCATATTGTAACCATCCCTCATTTACAGGGAATGACGTGGCATCTCTCCTTTCAGGTGATACCTTCGTAAAGCCTTTGTTTAGGCTCAACGCTTTATGAGGCAACACATTCGGAACACGTTTTCTGTTCCTGTCTCCCACCCGCAAATGTAATGGCTTTTCCATCTTAATTAAGCTTTTATGCACTGTGGCCATAACTTTTGCAGTTTGAGGTACAACAGCAAAACTAGCATAAATTTATTTTTCCTTCTTCACAATTTCATAGATAGAAGATCCGTTCTTACTGTAGATCCTAGCAACCTCAGCCTATGATATTTTCTCTTCTTTTTAAGTCGAGAACTGTCACTTTTCACTTAAAGGAGCACTTTGCGGCTTCTCTTTGGCATATTCCAATTGCCAGCAGCCGTACTCCTGCTCTTTGGGGACAGTATTAAGTAAAACAAGGGTTGTTTGAACACAAGCCATGGGACGCTGTGACAGGCAATCTGATAATGGAGACGGCTCCTAAGTGACTAACAGGCAGGGAGTGTCTACAACATGGAGACACCGGACAAAAGGCTGATTCACGTCTAGGGTACATCCGCGCAAGACATAGCAAGATTTCAACACACTGCTTGGAACAGCACACAGCCTGAAACTTAGGAAGTGTTGATTTCTAGAATTTCTCATTTAATGTTTTTGGATCACAGTTGACTACATCTGTGGAAAGTGAAACTTCTGATAAGAGGGGACAACTGTATTCCAAACGCAGTTCGAGTTCTTTGCACAGAAATGGGTCATGTTCCAGGGGAAGTGTTTATACTGACAGTTGCATACTCAGAACTTCGGCCCTAGACTAGCTCTAGTCTTCAGCTAAGACTAGCTCTTCTCAAACCTCCCTCTGATGGCCCTTGGGCCTTCAATAAAAGAGATGCAGGATGAAAGGCAAGTGCTGGGATCCAGGGCTTGGCAGTGCCCATCCCCCGCACTGCCCCCCACCCAGGCACCCACCCACACTCTTCTGTCCAAACCAGCAATCTGAAAATCTGTCAGCAGGAGCTCTGACCCCGCATCTCTGCTGTTGTAACATTCAACAGCATCTCTATAACAGGCCAAACCTTGAACTCCTTCTCCTTATCATCTGTCAAGGCTCTGTGTCAACTCCCAACTTTGTCCATGCCATTGGAAGAATGGTCCCAAAAGACCTGCAGTTATTCTTCTGATTCAGAGGTACCACCTCACAGCCCATGCTGTATTGCTGGAGGGGAAAAAGTGGAGATTGCTTTTGAGTCTATTTAAGTGGATAAATGATGTGGGTTCATGCAGAGGTACAGTATTTTTAGGCAAGTGTTCTGAAAGTCAGTGGTATGGATATTAAACTTCTTCTCCAGCCAGTCCCCCAAAGGGGACAGGGATAGGGTGAAATCTCTCACACTTTTCCCTAATGCATAACACTGTTGAAAGGCAAACACCACCTACCTTTCCTACACACAACTTCACACTCTGGAGACAGGGATCTGCTGTAACACTTTGCTGGTGGGAAAACAGAGGCCCAGGGAAACATCAGCTAGAATCTGGGTGAATGACGGTGAGACAATGGAGGGACAGGGGAGAATTAACTGGCTGTCCTTCAGGTGCCCTCAAATTCTTTCCCGGGATAAGAGAGGAGGTCTTCCCAGAAGCTAGGCAACATGTTCACTGGTGGGATGGGGCAGATGCCAAGATGGGCAATGAGTGTGGTCCTAGCATTTCAGAAGGAAGCTATTTTATGCTGCTCTGGCTTCTACAGGAGACCAGAATTCCTCTAAGTAACACCTATAACCCCTTTCCGTTCCGCCTTTCCCCCCTTTCCCTATTGCTTCACACAGAGCTAGGCTAGGCACATTTTTCTTTTCACTCCAGTGAGTATATTTACTGATTTTCACAACTGGACATAGCAATGTGCTAAACATCCAGCAGATCTCGATTTTCCTCTCTAGCAGCCCCACCCTTCATTCTCCACCACTCCTCGGTGTGTGTTTGGAGGGGAAGCCATATCAGGAAAGGGGTCTGCTACTGCAAGCAGGAGTTCAATCCAACCCACCCACTGCATTCAGCCTGTGTTGGTAAAAATCCACCTGTACAAAAGGAACTCTGCCAGCGACATCCCTGTGTTTCCAGGAAGGCTCAGGAACAATTTCTGACCTGGCCTCCCTGCACATTCCTTTCGGTCTGTGAGATGTCTCTAGAAAGCAAGGTGAAAAGTGCCCGCTTAGATGTTGCTATTTAGCATATTCTCCTTAATGGTGGGACAAATATCCAGAAATTGCCAAGAATTCCAGAAAACAAAAAAAGCAGAGTAGCTGAAATTCTGGGGTAAGGTAGGGATCTGAGGCCTCTTTTTCTCAGCTGAACTTTTAGACGACTACGTGGTGGTTCACCACTTGGACTGCACGCTACAACCACCTGAGCAGATGTTTAAAATCCCCATACCCAAGCTTCTCTCCAGGCCAGTCAATTTAGAACTCCTGGGAATGAGACCCAGGTAGCAGTTTTGTTTTTTAATAATATATTGTTTTTAAAATGTGATTCTAAGGGATTCCAACACAGAGACAAATGTGAGAACCAGTGCTCTGGAGTATGTGAGGGCCTGCAGAGGGCTGGTTAAAACACAGGCTGCTGGTCTCTAGTCCCTGTTTCTGACTGAATAGATTTGAGGGGTGGCCTGAGAATCTGCATTTCTGAGGAGTTGCTGGGTGAGGCTGCTGGTAGGGGATCGGATTTTGAGAAGGACTGCATCAGGTTGGTCCATCAGGCTCTTTGAAATGAAAAATGGCTGGGGGAGTGATTTCGCATTACAACTGCAGTTCTTGGAGTTGTGAGGTCCCAACACATCCTAACAGGCTTACCAGGAACAGATATAAAGGCACTGGGTCTGCCATTGAGAAGGAGGGTCGGCCTGGCTTTTCCTTATCTCGATGGGAATATGCTCAGACAGAAAACTTTCTAAGAAAAGGGCTTCAACAGCCAACATGAAAGGAGGCCAGCAGTCAGCTTTCCCACCTCTCCTGCTGCTAGAGGATTGACTTTATTCCTTTAAAGAGGAGTCTCCTGATCCCACCAGAAACTTCCTGAGGACAGGAAAACAGTTGTCTTATAATACCATCACTGAGTACAGCCACATGCCCAAAGATATATGTGTTCTGTGTCTGTTGAATCAATCAATGAGTGGACAACCCATTTGACAGGCAGGAAACCAAGAGGTTGTCACATTGTTTCCTGGTAGAGAGTAAAGCCAATGATTAATCAACAAATATTTAAACAACACCTCTAAGCACCAAATTCACCTTTCCCATAAGGCTGAGGATTGTAATAACAGGGCTTTTATTTGAATGGGTTTTATAATTTACAGCCCCCTTTCAAAAGCAACATTTTATCACCAAAGCATCTGGGTCTTCCCACAGGCCATTCCCCAGGAGAGCTTAGAAGAGGCTGAGGAGGCAGACCCCTAAAAGGGGGTGCCTGGGTGTTATCCTCATATGTGTTCTCATCCTGGAATCTGCTCCAGGACCCCACATATGTGGGTGCCCCAGGCTATCTGCCCAGGACATTCTGGAAGGAGCGGAGGGAGACCCAGCCCTTACATCTTGCTAAACATCTCTCATTTTCCACAGATGAGGAGTGGAGACTGCTACAGCAAGGCTGTGTGCTGATGGCATGGCACTTGTTTTCCACCTTCTCCTGGATTGCTCTGCTCTGGGCAGGCACATGCCCACGGCACAGAGGTAGCCTGGTTTCTCCTTGCCCTCCACTCAGCCATACTGCAGGCAAGGTAGGGAAAGAACAGAGGAGGCTGCATATTCTCCCTCCCTCTGTATTTGTTCTTATAGTAAAACATAGAAGCCCCACTGTGACTGTTGATCACATCCAAAGCAAAGGCAGGTTTTGAAATTCATCAGAGATTTCTCACACAGCTACAGCCAGCCAGGCCTGAGCCGTGCCCTCCCCCAGGGCCCGCTGGCTGCTGCCAGTCTTCCAGTGGGATCTGGGAGAACTATGAAGTTGTCTTTCTAACATCCCACATCTGTTTCTTGAGGCTAAGAGAGACAGTGTGGAGGGAGATATGTGAGACTGAAGGAACAAAGGAGAGAGAGAGAGAAGAAAAAAAAAAAAAAACACCTTCCAAAAAAGATCCATAAAAGGGAAGAATTTAAACAGAGAGACTGTTGAGGTCCCTTTGTTCTTTCTCCTTTATGGAGCTAGTTCTGTGGTCCATACAGTACGCGTCAGTGGGGACCTGGTGACGAAGGTTTGCTTAATCCAGCCCTGATGAGTCATTTCAGAGCCTCCTCATGTAGGCTGCTGGCTGTAATAACGCTCTAGCCTATGATCTATGGATTTTTATGGGGATTTTTAGGAGATTGGTAATAAGGTTGCTCCAGTAAACAGTCTGGCAGAGCAGTAAAAGATGAAAGCAATTGCACAGGTTGCATTTCAAGTGGTTCTCTGAAGGAGGTGTGATTGCCACCAGCTGTCACATGTTCCGATGCTTACTTCCTCCTAGAAGGGTCTGAAGCCTCTGGACTTGTTAAGATTCCTGTCCTATTGCAGGAAAGAGCAAGCACATCGTGTGGTACACCTTCCTGTGTTTGCTTGGTTATTAATGAGAGTGGGTATGGTTTCTTCCTCTTCCCTTCAGGTCGCTGAGCAGCCAGAGAAAGGCATGCAGGACTGAGACATGCACCAGAGCTTCTAGCTCCAGAATTCTGGCTTCTGGGACTCCCTTAGCAGGCAAAGGATAGACATCCTCCCCACCCCAGGAGCCGCTCTGGCTCTTCCCAGACTTAAGGTGAGTCAACAGCTGCCTTGCCCCAAATTGAACTACCACACGTGTGACAACACTCCCCAGGAGCTCTCTTCCAAATAGACCGATAGCATGAGTGGTTGAGCACTGAGGAAGGTAAGCTTGATTATCAACTGCACGGACTTGGGTCTGGGCCTCATGCAATGAAACCGAGACTAATTTTGGTTCATGATCACTGGAAATCTGAGTATTGTCTGGACACTTCCCTTCCCAATAAATGCATTTGGTTGCCAGGGAAGCCTCCTCAGGGACCGTGGCGTATTATGTCAAGCCTTTTCTCATCGGAAAAAACATTACAACAATAGTATATCTGTGTATGTGCTGTGTAGAGTAAAAAGTCATTTTCTGTACACTACTTACTATCACATTTGACATGAAGTCTTATGAGGTCAGTATTCTTTTATGATCTCATTTTACAAAAGAGGAAACTGATGTTAGGAAGGCAGTCGTTTACCCAAGGTCACAAGCTGTTAGCTCCTAGATCTAGAACTCAGGGGCAGACCACAATTCCTGTGTCCATCCATATTCTAAGGCTTCTGATGGAAGAATGTCAGCTTCCTGGAAAGGGGCAGCACTGCTGGCGATCACCTCTAGCTATGCTGAGCCTACACTCAGCTGCTCAGAGGGCTTCTCAGAACAACACTGCTGATGAGCTGCCCGACGCATCCTTTTCCTAGTGGACTCTATTTTGGTTTTAATGCTCCTTCATCTGTCCTCAGCCTAGGAAGCAAACATTTAAGCTTATGAGCCCCAAGTTGCATATCAATCCAAGAATCCTACCAATGTCAGTGAATAAGCTCTATTCCAGGACATCTATCAAGAAATCCCACTGAAATTTACCACTGTGTGTGTCCCATTCATTTGGATACAGAGAGCAAAAGGAGGTAACTCTCAATAAATACAGAGGGTGCCAAAAAAGGTATACACATTTTAAGAAAGGAAAAAACTTAAAATTGTAATACTCAATATATGATGTTGGACAATTAAGTTCACGAACTCATCCTAGAAAAAGTGCTACATACCTCATTGTTGAATATCACTACGGTCACCTTTGAAGTACTCCCCTTGGGAAGTTGTGCACCAATGCCAGTGCCTAGTCCACCCTTCAAAGCAATTGTGGAACTGTTTTTCTGGAATGGCCATCAGAGCTGTCGTCATATTACCCTTGATGTCCTGAATGTCATCAAAATGGCTTCCTTTCAGTATTTTCATTGTCTTCAGTTAAAGAAAGAAGTCACTGGGGGCCAGATCAGGTGAGTAGGGAGGATGTTCCAATACAGTTATTTGTTTCCTGGCTAAAAACTCCCTCAGACAGTGCCATGTGAGCTGGTGCATTGTCCTAATGCAAGAGCCATGAATTGTTGGTGAAAAGTTCAGGTCGTCTAACTTTTTCACATAGCATTTTCAGCACCTCCAAATAATAAACTTGGTTAACTGTTTGTCCAGTTGGTACAAATTCATAATGAATAATCCTTCTGATGTTGAAAGAGGTTAGCAACATTGTTGCAACAAGTTCGTGAACTTAATTGTGTACTGATAACAAAAGATGAATACAAGTCACGTTTGACTTCTGCAATTACAAGAGGTGCTCAAAGTGGTTTCCATCAGCATAATTTTAATATTTTTTTTCCTTTTTTAAACATGTGTATACATTTTTGGGGCACCTTCTGTAGTTTTAACAACTTGTCAGCATTTATTCAATTTGTTTTTTGACTACCATGTTTCCCTAAAAATAAGACCTAGCCGGACACTCAGCTCTAATGCGTCTTTTGGAGCAAAAATTAATATAAGACCTGGTCTTATTTTACTGTAATATAAGACCACCAGGTCTTTATAATATAATGCAATATAATATTATACCAAATCTTATATTAATTTTTGCTCCAAAAGACACATTAGAGCTGATTGTCTGGCTAGGTCTTATTTTTGGGGAAACAGGGTAGATATACATGGCTAGGGTTCATGTGGTGATTCCTGGGTGTTAGATAAAAATTAATTGATTATCCAAACTGTATTTATTGAAAATTAATTTTGCAATAACCACCTACACAGATCTATCAAAGTGAATCCTTAATAAATGTATGTTTGGGGAGCTTAATTTAAATCGTTTCCATGAAGTAAATTTAATGTAAGATGCTTTGGAGAGGAGTTAGCAGTTGTAGAGGTCAGGATCTAGAGTTTTTTGTTCTGTTTAACTAAATAAGTGACAGCATTTTTAGTTTTTGTCATCTACAGATTTATAAATTATGTGTGCCAAAAAAAAAACACCACAAAACAAACAAAAAACTAGGACTTCTGATCAGTAGATTTAAATTTATATGCAATTATTGATGATTAATGGTATCTAAGTGCCTGAAAACATTTGTTGCTGTCACTGGAGTACCCCCTGTCTCTAAACAATACTTCATTTATCGTTCCAAGAAGAAGGCAGAGGGATTTTTGGATATATTCTTGGAACTAAATAATAGAATTTCTCAGTAATTGTATTTTTTTAAATATTAGATTTTTTTTGCTGCCATTTTAGCCTTTTTCCTTCAGTGAGTCCACAGCAATGATGAAAATTACTCAATCACTCTTCTCCTTATATCCCTCAATGCAACTTTTCTTAAATTGATGGTGATGCTAATAATTTTTTATTGAGAACTTTCTGATTGTTATCTCATTTTATCTTCATAAACATCTTGGTGGCAGTTTTGTTCTTTTTGCTGTTTTACAGTCTTCATTGAGAAACCAAGGAAATTTACATTTAGTCTTAGATAGAGATTGAGGTCTAGCTTCTTAGAAGCTATAGTGAAGAGTGAGGAGCAAAATTGAGGACTTGGAGAGAAGACGAGTGTGAGCCACCTTTATCAAATGAGGACAAAAATGCAGGAGAAACAACCGTTATTGGGCCAGATTTAATCAATACAACTTTAAGGCCATACCTTACATGAGTGAGGATGTGAGGGTGCAACCCCGATTTTTTATTTTTTTTATTTTATTGAGGAATATTGGGGGACAGTGTGTTTCTCCAGGGCCCGTCAGCTCCAAGTCGTTGTCCTTCAATCTAATTGTGGAGGGCACAGCTCAGCTCCAAGTCCAGTCGCTGTTTTCAATATTTAGTTGCAGGGGGCGCAGCCCACCATCCCATGTGAGAATTGAACCGGCAACCTTATTGTTGAGACCTCGCGCTCTAACTAACTGAGCCATCCAGCCATCCCTCCAGAAGCTCAGTGGCAGCTCTTGTCTTCAACCTAGTTGTGGAGGGCGCAGTTCACTGGCCCACGTGGAAATCGAACCGGCAACCCTGTTGTTCAGCGCTTGTGCTCTAACCAACTAAGCCACCTACCTGTCTTCCCAATTTTTTTTTTGAACAGGACTTTGTTGGGGAACAGTGGGCACTTCCAGGCCTTTTTTCCAAGCCAAGTTGTTGTCCTTTCAATCTTAGTTGTGGAGGGCACAGCTCAGCTCCAGGTCCAGTTGCTGTTTTCTAGTTGCAGGGGGCACAGCCCACCATCCCTTGCAGGAGTCGAACTGGCAACCTTGTGGTTGAGAGGATGCATTCCAACAAACTGAGCCATCCGGGAGCTCAGCAACAGTTCAGCACAAGGTGCCGTGTTCAATTTTAGTTGCAGGGGGCGCTGCCCACCATCCCTTGCAGGACTCGAGGAATTGAACTGGTAACCTTGTGGTTGAGAGACCACTGGCCCATGTGGGAATCGAACCGACAGCCTTCGGAGTTAGGAGCATGGAGCTCTTACTTCCTGAGCCACCCCCCAATTTTTTTTTTAACTTTTTTTTTTCAGTTACCATTGACACTCAGTATTATTTTATATTAGTTTCGGGTATATAGCATAATGATTAGAAATTTATATAATTTATGCAGTGATCCTAGATTAGTCTGATACCCACCTGGCACTACATATAGTTGTTGCAACATTATTCACCATATTCTTGGTGCTGTATTTTATATCCCCATGACTATTTTGTTACTACCAATTTGTACAATCCCTTCACCTTTTTCACCCAGGTCCCCAAACCCCTCTCCTCTGGCAACCATCAATCTGTTCTCTGTATCCATGTTCTGAGCATTATTAGGGATTTCATCTTCAGGAAGGACATTTGCTGCCTGTAACCTCTGGCTTTCTCTCTCAGAGAACCTGATCTCTTAGTGAATAGTACCTAGACTACCTCACAGTTCAGCTACAGCAGGAAGGACCTTTGCAACTTCGGACAGCCCTGCACCTCCCTGGGCCTTTTACACTCATGTGACAGACTGAGGCGGTAAGAGTACGTGATGGCTAAAATCCCTTCCTGTGTAACAGTGAGAAAGAATTGTACTTGTTCAGACTCTGAAGCCTGTGACCTGTTGACAGCTTACTTGACTTTCATGGGAGGAGAATCAGTCTAGAGAATGCTAACTTTGCAAAGCAAATCCATTTAACAATTACTGATAACCCAGAGTTTCCACTCCAAAAGTTAAAAAGAGAAATGTACAAAATAATGGGTTATTCCTAGACTGTCATCTACTTTCGTTTCACCTCCTTGGCTGTCTCTACTGTCCTGGAATCTAGGAAAATTTAAAACACACACACACACACACACACACACACATACACACACACACACACACACACACACACACACACACACCCCAGTTTCTTATCTATGGTGCTTCTACTGAACGAGGTGATTAACTTCTTGACCTTATGAAGCTCTAATGTGACCTTGGAGAATACATAGAATCTTGTTATCTTGTAATAAGTTTTATGGCCTATTTCAATACAGTTCAGCCATGTTTCTCTAGTGATTAAGGCAATTATAAGCCTATGCATTTCAGGATTTTGAATTATGGTGCTCTCTCCAAGTCCTGAAAGGGGCTTGGGAATGCTCAGACCGCTTCTTATCCCATTCAGTGCTTATTCCCACCCTCCCTCCCCCATATATATAAACAGACACTGCATTCTGTTTCTGGAAGCTCCATGAGCCACTTCTACCCTTTACCCAGATAAGGTTATCAAAGCAATGGCTTTTACATTTAATTGATTTAAGGAAATTCCCTAATTAAGACTAATTGGCTCCATGCACAGTGCCTTAATTATTATCATTATTACTTAGGATTTAGGGAAAGCGATGTTTCCATCCTACATCATGATGTTCTAGAGGGAGAGACAGTGTTTATCTGAATACATGTGGTTGTCAGCACCACAAGCTTTCTCCATGCACCCGGCCTGTGACATGAGAAGTTGGACAGGACAACACTGTGCACAACATCTGAGGTATCATAAGGCCACCTTTGTCTCTGGCTCATGCTTCGGTATTTGTCAGGTGTTTTTGCTTTATATTCCTACTTATGGGACCCAGGGTGATTTTTATTCCTCCATTTCTTCTTTCTGGATATGTCACCAAAAAAAAATAGTTCGTGCATATTCTTTAAGAAGGCCTGCAAGAGAAATGTGCACTATATCTCAGGGTCTGTGTCCTCATGCCATATAATAAAGTATAATGAGAGGGCAGGAGTATGATGATCGTTTACATGCCATCACCCAAGCCCCCCGCCTTTCTTTTCCTATTATTATTATTGTTATTATTATTATTATTATTAAGATATTTTAGTTTGACTAAGAGCGGGGTTAGTTAAAAGTAAATGTTAACAAACTAGGTCCTAAGCTTCACTTAGCTTAGGACACAATACATGCCTAATGAAGAGTACCTAAAATAAGTGTTAAAATCATCATTTCTAGCAGGTTAAACAAACAAACAAAAAACTTACCTATACACTACACAAAAATAACTTTGTCTCCTAGCTTTGGTCCCTGAGAGCCTGGGACAATAGTGTTTTGTCCCAGCATGTTGTAGTAAAAAAAAATCAGATATGAATCTGTGGTCAGTTCCATCATTTTTAAACTATATAACTTTGGACAAATTGTTTAACTGTTAGGTCTTCATTTACTCATTTATTAAATGAGCATGACTTACAGAATTCAGAAATTTGGTAAAAATCTAATGAGAACATGTATAAAAAAATACTTAGTGAACTGGGAGGCTCATTGTCTGTTAGATTGCCTATCCCTCAAGATGTTTGTCATACTCTTGCCCTTCCTTATATTGAAAGCTAAGGGCTTCCCCAAAAGGTCTCTTTACTATAACATTCTACAAGTAGCACAACAGACAGTGTGGTGGTTGCCCTCTACAATGACATACATTCTTAAAGGTCAGAGATGTCCTGTGCCATCCCTAGCACACTTTAATAACCTATTGAGGTCCATCCATGCACTTAAGAAAATCCTTAATGGTGAGACTCTCAAGTTCGAAGCAAGCTGTGAATGTCTTTCTTTGCTCAGGGCTCATATTTTCCCTGGATCAAATGCTTCTGAGTCTCAAGGACTTGCCTTGCTATTCCTAGACCCCTCTCAGTGATCCACTTGACCTTTAGTTAAGGAAGGTTTGTGGGGGATATAATCCTATTGGTAAACATGTGCGATTTAAGATGAGTTAACCCAGAGTTATCAGGTGATACTGCTTAGGCCTGAAGGCTAAACTTTTTATGGAAGGTCTTGGGCCTGGGAGCCCTGCAAGGCAGCATACCAGATCCATGTCCCCTTTCATGGGGGACATGGGTCCATATAATTCTGGATTTAGGGCTTTACACACTTATTAGTAAATGCATATTACTGCGAACATGGCCCAGAAACAGTGAGCACATCTTTTTTCTCCTATAATATAAAAATCAGTACTATAAACGAGGAAACATATCTTACTGGAACTGTCTGAGATTGAAATCCCCTCTAGAGTTTATTTCTTTTCAATTTCCCACTACACATTTCTGGTTGGAAGTGTCAAGAATTGTCTGATGTTTATCATACCTACCCCAGAAATTCCTGGCCAAACTGCAGAACTTGGCAAAGAGATTCCAAGTGTGAGACAAAGCACAAAGAATTTTAGTACCATTTATGCTAAAGTGAACTCTAAAAAAGTAAAGTACAATAAAAAATCTGGAAGTTCATCTAAAATCTATACCTAAATAAACCATGTCATTGAATGTTCTGAGAAAAAAAAATAATTGACTTGTAGAAACAAAAGTTCTGGACGTTTTTTCAAATTGATATTCATAGAAGGACAAAGAAATGGGCTAAGTAAGTTATGGGAAGAAAGATGGACTTTCAGAGATTTTTCCATATAGTGTCTAAAAGGAAGTTGTGTGCATGAAAAATAGAAAAAAAGAAAAGGGTTATATGGTAAATATTTTGGCTTTTGGTCATCCAGTCTCTGCCTCCCTATTCACCTCTGCTGTTGCAGTATGACAGCAGCCATAGACCATATATACAAGAATTAGGGTGGCTGTGTTCCTGTAAAAGTTGAAGACCAGTTCACAGGTCAGATTTGACCCACAGGCATAGTTTGCTGACCCTTGTCATAGATGATCAATTGTGTATTTGCCCTTGAAGCCTATCCATAAAATAGATTTCCCTCTTGTCCATTTCTCTGTGGCTGACTGTGCAGGTACATTTTAGTAGCCCTTTACATGTGTCTTGTATGTACATATCTATAGTTAAGACTGGTCTTGGGGTTTCATACTCTTAATAGTTAGAAGTCTTTGTCTTTCCCTTTGCAAAGGCCAAGCATCATGGACATTTTTGATGTTGTAGAATGGTATTGAGGTCATGATCCAATCCCAAACATTAGCCGTTCATTCACTGTGTGTGTTCCACATAACCCAGTGTTTACAGACCTATGTAAGATCTTATTGTAAGAACTGTATGAAGGAGAGAACATTTAATCCTTCCCAAGGGGAGCTTCCAATCCAATGGAGAAAACAAGAAACATAGATACATATTTCAAGATACAGCATAATCATGCATTTTATATAGATAGATAGATATATACATATATAAATACATACATACATACATATACATATATATGGATATACACACATATACACACTTGTGCACGCACACACACCGTGCCAAAAAAATGTATACACATTTTAAGAAAGGAAAAAACTATTAAAATTGTAATACTTAATATATACTGATAACAAAGAATGAATACAAGTCACGTTTAACTTCTGCAGTTATAAGAGGTGCTCAAAGTGGTTACCATCAGTGTAATTTTGATACAGTTTTTTCCTTTCTTAAAACATGTACACATTTTTTGGCACTGTGTGTGTGTGTGTGTGTGTGTGTGTATGAGAGAGACAGAGAGAGAGAGAGAGAGAGAGAGAGAGAGAGAGAGAGAGAGAGAGAAAGACAGTATAGAGACTCCCCAAACCTGACTCAGGAAAGCTTAACAAACTACATCAAGCCTGTCCACTGTAGAAGCATTTGGTAACAGTGCACAAAATGAGATAAATGATGAAGTCCCATTTCACATTAATAAAGCACCTGAACATATATGGGCTTATTGCCATCCTAAATTATTTTTCAGGGGAAATAATCACTTTCCTTCTTACTCAAATTGGCTAAAGGAAAATGTATCCTTTAATATTCTTAAGACAAATCAATCATGCTTATAAAATATTTAGTAAAAAATTTGAGAAATCCTATAAACTAAGGCCCTTGTAATAAGTCTTTTCCTAAAAGGTATATATTATGGCAAAGAAATCCACATATGAAAGGATTTCTCAATCCCTACTGGTAAATACTGCATACTTATATTGTATTTGGTTCAATAAATTTCCGTGGTGACAGATGAATTCAGGCTGTCGGTCAGCAAGAGCGGGCTAAGTATTAGACACGCTCTTCTGCTGGTGCTGCTTGTTGGCCATGAGACCAGGATAGAAGGGACATCGGGCTACTACTCAATCATGTAAATGAAGGGCAGAAAAGGTGCTCTGCTGCAGCAGCAGTCAGAGGCCCTGAGATGAAAACTCTCAACATCCTGCCTACTTCTACCAGAAACAGAATTTCAGGTGATCACCTTGGTCATATACTCACGTATGAATCACTCACATTCACAGATTCCGTGTGGCTAGAAAAACGGTGAGATAATCTAACTGGTCGCTTGGAGCATGCTCCACCTCTGTCAACCCCGCTTCCCCCCCATAACAGTGCTCATCTTTGCTGGGAGGCACAGAGGAGGGAAGGCTCAGGATAAAAAGAAGGAATCTGTCAGGGAGATTCCATCTAACTTCTTACACATACAGCTGGACCCATTCCGGTAGTACCACCTTTCCAGCTCCTCAGCATCTGAATAAATTCTGCCTCCTCCCTTCCCCCACCTGCCCCAAGTCACAAACACTGTGTATTCCCTGGGAGATCCTGCACAGTTTGTCTTGTAATAGATGACGATAGAAGTAATACAGTGTCTGTGTACATTTGATTTTCACCTTACTGCAGAAATCCAAACCAGGCCAGTTTTAGGCAGTGCCTCTCTTCAGGATACACCTCCAGCCATTTGAGGATCCCCAGATCTCCGCTTCACAGCTCCATCCTCCTGCACTCCGAGGGAGTTTGTACTAGTGAACCCTCAGCCTGACTCATTTTCTGTGACCCACAGATCAGCAAACTTGATGATGGCAGCACTCAGCTCTGCATGTTCTCATTGGAACTCCAGCAACTGGACTTCGTCTGGTATATATTAAGCGTCAATACATACTTTCTGAATGGCTGAATGGATAACAGGCAGGGTTGCTGGGTAGGGTCAGCCTCCTGCACCTTCTCATGGACGAGCGGGCTGTCTACCATCTCAGGGTCAATGTGTCTACACAGTCCCTGTCCCACAATCAGTGGGACTTCCTGAGTGCTGAGCGGGGCCCTCAGGGAGTGCCTGAGCCAGGGCACACAACAGTAACTGGCCAGCTCTTAAGGAAGAAGACATAATGTCATGAATATTGTTTATCTCGTGGGTTTTCTGGCCTCATAATGAGCATACACAGCTCCTACTGTGCCTTCTCACAGGCCCCCTGGTACCCTATGTGCGGGAAGACACAGCCAACTTCCTGCAGCCCTGGGGCCAGGGCAGGCACCGCCAGGACAAAGCCAGCATACTGACTGTCTGATCAGCAAGGGTCTTCTGTTGATAGAATCATCCCTTAATTCACTGTGAGCTGTGCCATTTAATTACCTTGATCCATGCTTTGTTTGCTAAAGTGAATGTCACAGATTGAGTATTACTTGCTGAAAATAACGACAGCAGCTTGAATGTTTCCGTAATGGGAGTTGAAATATGATATCTCTTTCTCCCTGGACCATTTTCTCATGCTCCTCTTCCCGAGTTCCTTTTCAGTCTTTTTTGTTTCTTTTAAGAGTAAAATGTAAAATATTAATTTTGAACAGAAGTAAAAATTAAGCCCTCTGGAAACGATTCTGAGAAAGCGAGACGTAGCCTGACTTAATTAAGAAGCGATTATGCTGAAGAGCCTATATTAAGGCTTCACATTTCTGGTACAGACAGAATTGCTTTTAGAGAAGTCAAGTCAGGCAGCAGAGGGGGACTGAGGGAGGGGACAGGATGATATTTGGCTAGATGAGAAAAAGCAACGTTTGTTGTAATAGTACAGAAAATGTAAATCAGTTTGGAGATATCTCAATTCCATCTTTCAGAAAGGTCAAGATGAAAATAAAGACAACCTTCACTATTTCATCCAAACCCTTTGGAACACTCCAGGATGAGCCACCACCATTTTTCTCCCTATCCCTCAGCTCAGGAGTCTGAAGAGACAGGGAGAATGGACTGTGTGTGTAACAAAACTCCAGGGAACATGGTTAACCCCCCTGCTGCTCTCAGGATGGCAACAACTAATTAGCCCCACAAATTTATGGGCTCCAGGGATGTGAGCAGATGGGTATTTAAGTTAACAGCAGATCCAATTTGTCCTCCATTAATTCCAGAGTGATACCTGAGTTTATTGGAGTTTTATATTGTTTCATCTATTTCAAAATTGGTTCTCCCACTTCCCCAAATTGTTATTCTTTTGATAAGCAACTATCTGCCTCTCTCTCCAGTTTATAGAATGGAATACTAACTCAAGTCCAAACCACTTTGACTTTCTAATATGCTGAAGACTCCTGATGAGGCTTCATCCTCAAGCTCTCTTGCCAGTTGTCATGCAGGGTCTCTGGTCCCACTCTCGGTGGGTGGACACAAAATACGATGAGGCCAAAAAGGAACAACGACAGAGCCACTGATAGGGGAGTCATACCACTATATTCTCGATGCTGGCTGGTCGAGACGCAAAAGCAAACATCCGCCAGTACCTCAACGAGGGGTCTTCCTGCACCCCAGTCTCACTGGTGGCAAGGAGAGACACAGGAAGTAGGATCAACATGGTCTGCAATGTAATCTGCTCAGTAACCGCAATCTGCACTTGCTAACCATGCTTGCTAACTGTCATCTGCAATCTGTGCTTGCTAATCCCACTTGCTAGCCACAATCTGTGCTTGCTAGGGGAGCCACAACAGTTATATTAGTGGCTAATGGCCATCCAACCACAGCTGACAGCCATCCAACAAACAAGCCAGCACCTCTCCACGGGAGGCCGAGAGCCTGCAAACTGCCCCCTGGGCCTCTGTCCCTGTACCAGCCCTTCCAGGTTTTCCAGGCTCCATCTGGCATCACTGTCCATTCAACCTGACCACTTGTTCCAAAGCAGTTGCAGTTTGTGACAGGAAATGGCCCTGTTGTAAAGATTTTGGTGGGTATCTTTTTTCTCCACTTAATTTAAGAGACATTTTAAGGCTCAGAAGTCTTAAAATCCAGAATATCGGAGCTTTAAGAAAACTTGGGGATTTTCTATTGCAGTAATTTACAAGTTGTAGGAAACATCACCACCACCAACTCTCAACCCTATTCCTCGCTCCCGAAAAAAGAAGCGTTGGTGTCATGCAAGGTCTCTGGTTCCACTCCCCGCACAAAAACGCAGGACATGGTCAGGCCACAAAGGAACACCCACGGAGCCATAGGTAGGGGAGTCACACCACTACATTCTCGCTGGCGGCTGGGCTGGAGACACAGGAGGCAGGAGCCTCAATCTGCCATGTGCTTCTCTGCCTACCAACCAACCCCCTAGCGTAGCCACAGCAATTGTATCAGTGTCCAATGGCTAACTGGTTACAGCTGATGGATACTCAGCCACAGTGGATGGCCATCTGATTAACTTGGTGGCCATTGTGGGGACAGAACCCCAGAGAGCAGTTTCCAGGCTCCCGGCCTCACATAGAAAGGTGCTGGCTCAGGTAGTAGATGGTCATTAGCTGTGACTAGTTGGCCATTGGCTGTTACCGGTTAGCCTTTAGCCACTGATGTAACTGCTGTGGCTAAGCTAGCAAAACTGCTGTGGCAAAGCTAGTGTAGTGGCATGGTGGTGTGGCGTCCTGGCGTGGCGTGGAGTGGCGGAGTGTGGATTACGGATTACAGAGAGGCGGATTGCAGCTAGCAAGTGAGGTTATTTGGCAGAGGCAAGTGGACGGTGGGTTGCGGATCGTGTGGCTCCCACTTCCTGTGGCTCCCACTCAGCCACCAGTGAGACTATAATGGTATTGATGTAGGTGATGTTGGATCTGCTAGCAGTTTCTGAGTGTGGGCTGTGATCTTGTCTCATCAAGCCGATGAATGGAAACACAGACCAGGCAGGGAGAGGCAAAAAGTTTTAAAAAGAAGATAGTTTATTAGAGGCAGGAGAAGAGGTTGCAGCTCCCGAGTGGGAGGAGATCCCGAATGGGGAGTGTGGGAACAGAGCCAGGAATGCAGTTTCTAGGCTCTCGGCCTCACGTGGAAAGGTGCTTACACGGGTAGTAAATGGCCATTAGCTGTGGCTGGTTGGCCGTCAGCTATAACCAGTGAGCCATTGGCCACTAATATAACGGCTGTGGCTACGCTAGAAAATGGGGGCTAGCAAGAAGATGGTGGCTGAGCCTGCAAACAGTACAGTGAGGGTTGCGAACAGTGTGGCTCCTGCTTCCTGTGTCTCCAACTCAGCCGCCAGCAAGAATATAGTGGTATGACTCCCCTACCTATGGCTCCGTGGGTGTTCCTTTTTGGCCTCACCATGTCCTGCATTCTTATGTGGGGAGCGGGAGCCGAGACCCCGCAGGAGGCCCTGCACGACAGTAACCCACTCTTTATCTATCAGATCAGCTCCATTTGTCAGGCCAAAAGGAATTTTATTATTAACCTCAAGGCTTTGTTACATTATGTCCTGGAGCAAAGGAGTGATTTCAAAACCTGAAGTTTTACGATATGACTGCCTTTATTTATTCCACCAGGGACCTCCCTTGTCTGCCTAGGGACATGCTAGCTAACCTATATCAGTATGACTCCCCTACCTATGATTCCGTGGGTGTTCCTTTTGGGCCTCACCATGTCCTGCGTTCTTATGTGGGGAATGGGACCAGAGACCCCGCATGGCACCCTGCATGACAGCCATGTACTACCCGAGCCAGCACTGTTCCACATCAAGGCCAAGAGCCTGGAAACGGCTCTCTGGGACTCTGTCCCCACAGTTGGCAACCGTAGCTCCCCATTGGAGACGGCAGGCAGAATGACAGCTCAAGGCACTTAAACCAGCCTCAAACAATGTGATCCAGTATTTCTCACTCCTGAGTTCACCCGACCCAGAGGGTCCTTCGTGGTCTCAGGGAGACTTCACAGAAGTGGCGCTCTGCTCTCACTACTTAACTTCTGGCAGCAACCAGACGAACTCCTATTTAATTTGGTTTATTCTAAAAGGGTTCTACTGTGAAATACCTCTTCAAAACCACCAATCTAGCGTAACTCCCCTCTTTTTATAAATGAAAACAAAACAAAACCAAGCTTCAGTAAGGTGAGTGACCTATCCATCAAATGAAATCCTGACATTCCAATCATGTCACAGAACTCCTCAATCTAGTGAATTGGGAGAACGTCATCACCACCAGTACCACCACCGCCGTCCTCATCATCATCATGCCGATCTGGGTACTGAATATAAGTTCGACCAGAGAAGTTAGCAAGTCATGACAGTGTGGACATCCATTCATTGTTCTGAAATGGCAAACCAGCACAGAGGAATAGCTCCTAAGAATTCCTGTTTTCTTGTATACACCAATTTCCGGTCTCTTGAACAGTGAAGGCCATTCCCATACATAACTACCTTTGTATGTGTGCTGACAGCACACAGGCACTGCTAGTTTTAGTGTCTGGAAAATGCAAGTAATTTAGGAGTATTCAACACCATAAGCTGGCAGGTAAACAGAAGGTAGACATGAGCAGCCTCTGGTCACTGATGAGGAGAAGCCATGTGTCTGATACACTCATTCCCAACCTTGAGCGTGCAGCAAAATCACCTAGGAAGAGTCTAAACAGTACTGACGCCTTGGTCCCTCTCTGATTTAGTAGGTTTGGAATGGGATGGACAAGGGCAGCCACAGGGTTATGAAACCTTCACAGGTGATTTCCATATTGAGCTGGGCTGAGGCCCAGGTTTAGAAGGCACAGCACTTAACTGAAGTCACCTGTGGAGTGCTAAATCCTGCAGTCTGGCCTCTGGATTCACATTGCAAGTTCTTTTCCAAAGCAGTGGGATGTACTTAGCCTCATTAACAAGACAAGAAAGGCAAATTAGGTCAATCTCATGGTTCAGGAGGCGCCAAATATGGCTTCCTATAGCCTGCAGGGGTGACTCTGTAGGGAAGGGTAACTGTCCTTCCTGAGCTTTACCTTCAAAGAAAAGGAATGAGTCGAAATGCTGCACATTCTCTGTTAATAATCTTTTTTGAGATCTATGGATCTAAATGTTTCTTGAACTCATTTTTGTTTTTAGTCTGTCTTTTTTTCACAATAGCAAGTTGCATATGTTTATCCTTCAGTCATGAGGAAGTACAGTTTCTTTCACTTTGGCCTTATGTATTTTTTTCAGGTTTAAGAAAGCCCTTTGAAGTGTATATTCTCCCCCGCTGTAAGGAGGTTATAAAACCAGCAAGAAATCACAGATGAAAACAAACAAAAAGGCAGTCTCAGAATTGGAGCTTCTGTCTTCCATCCTCCCCCAAGATGGACACTCCTACCTTTCCCTGGCTCAATAGAAGCAGAAGGGGAATTTGGCCACTACCACTCCCTTCTTAAAGGCTGCTAACTTCTCCTGAGAGAGTGTCAGAAGAGGGCTTTGCCCGGTGGGACTGGGGCAACATTTCTGCTTTGGAAAAAGACTCTTCCACCTTTTAGTTGAACAATAAAATAGTCAAGTCATACAATTCCCAACTGTGCTAGGACTATGTATCTGACCTACTGGCTAGGATGTCCGTGGTGTGAGATGAAAGGTAGCACAAGTTGTTTTTGTTTTTTAGACTTCTAAGACTTCTTTATTGAAAGCAGCATTTTTACTTTGACTGTCAAATCCCATTTGACAAATAACAAGGTTTTTTTTTTTGTGTGTGTGTGTGTGGTTTTTTTTTTTTTTTTTTTTTTTTTTTGAAAATAAATGCTATCAGCAAATAGAAGAAGATCTTAGGAAATCCCCCAAACGAGTAAAAAAAAAAAGATCAGTATGACTTTCCATTCCAAATGGTATGACTGCCATTATCTCTACCATGTTTCCCCCAAAATAAGACCTAACAGGAAAACAAGCCCTACCATGATTTTTCAGGAGGACATCCCCTGAACATAAGCCTTAATGCATCTTTTGGAGCAAACCTTAACATAAGGCCTGGTCTTATTTTCAGGGAAACAAGGTATGCTAAGAAATATCTTAACATTCTAGAATATTTCTGCATGTACTGCTGTGACTGCCACCTTCTTAAATTTGTTAGGGAGGCAGTCTAAGATAATAGTGCCAGTGTGGACTCAAATGGCCTGGTTTTAAAACCCAGCTTTGCCACTCATCAGTTGTGTGACCTCAGGCAAGTTACTCAACCTCTCTGTGCCTCACTGTCTAATTTGTCAAATAAACTTGACAATAGTAACCAGTTTTTAAGGCTGCTGTGAAGATTGAATGAGTTAATTCATGCAAATGTTTGCACTCCATCAGTCTAAGCTATTATTGTTGTTAGTATTACCATTTTCTAAATTTTAACTTTTAGAAATGTTTTCAAATGGCATGCAGGGAGAATTATACTGTTTCCATTCTAGAGATAGTAAAACTATGAGTGAAGAGATTGTTCAAGATCCCCCAGCTATTTAGAGGCAAACCCTGGGACTAGGATCTCGTTTTCCAGAATACAAACCATACATATGGTATGGCCTTCAAACCATCCAAAGGGGATACAGATGGGGTGTCATAACAGATATAACTTGAGGCTAGTCCAATCCCTTTTTAGCCAGAGAAATTCCAGAATAATTCCTTCTTTATCTGACTTACTTATTAGGCATATTTCTAAGTCCACTTTTCAATAAAACATTTTCCTAAGTTTTTTAAACTCTCGCCAGTAACAGTAAGACTCCTAATTTATTAATAGGGGCACATTTTTTTTGCAATTGGTATTTTCCATAAACTAATATATCTACATGCTTCTTCCCAGAAAATGTTACACTGCATGAGAACCAAGATTTGTCAAACTACAAGGAGTTCAACAGATAACAGATAACCAGTATGTAAAGCACAGCACAGAGAACATAGTCAATAAAGTTGCAACAACTATGGATAGTGCCAGGTGGGCACTAGACCAATTGGGGGAATCACTGCATAAATTATATAAATGTCTAACCACTACACTGTACCGCTGAATTTAGTATAAAATAATATTGAATGTCAACAGTAACTTGAAAAAGAATAATTAAAAAATAAAAGCAACTGAAAATATGACAGATACTTTGCATTATTTTAATACCACGACCTAGTGAAATATGTAAAGTTATTAGTTCAATTTTATAGATGGAAAAATTGAGGTTGGACAGGTTCATATCTGGAGGATTGAATTCTAGTCTCCTGAATGTAGGATCGGAGTGTTGAACTTCTCTTCCTAGGTGGGACCAGGTGTCTTCTTCTGATTCTCCTACTCAGTCACTGCCTGCAAGTGTGCAGGATTGAGTAAGTACATATTTAAGCAAGATATGAATATGTAAATAATAGCTGGATTAATATGTGCTTTATGTATGTTTACACATATCCATATATAATTTCTACAATGAGTTGTATGCCAACTATGCACAAGATACTGTTTATATAAATCTATTATTTCTTATATTTACAATAACTATGCAAAGCAGGGAACATTTGATTTTATTAAATTCATTTTACATAGACAGAAACCAAAGTTCAAAAAAAAAAAAAAATTGCCAATGTCACAGTAACAACTGGAACCGAGCCGGGATTCAAACTTAAAGTGGTTTGATTTAAAAAGCTCACACTTTTTTTTTTTTTTCCCCTGCTAGGTTGTCTTTGTGTAAAATGATTCTAAAGGGACTTCGAAGAGAAATGGTAAGATCTCACCAACATAAAGCCTTGAGAAGCACATTACAAAATAAATTCACAAGTGTTTAATGTTAACATATTTGGTCAGTGCATTCAAAATCATAGAAAAAGTAGTTTAGGATGTTTACAGCGTTGCATACTCGGAGGAAGAGTCTGCTTGAGAAATCTTCCCCCCCCCCCCCGGGAGGGTGGGTGTATTGAAATTTCCTTTGAGCAGTTCTTTCCAGAAGAGTTATTAGAATTTATTTTCAATTATACACCAGAATAAGCCGTCTGCAGTATAGTTAACTTTCAATTTCAGCCAATTTTCGAGGCATTGAATCATAGATGCCTCAGTGATTAAGAATCTATGTTGCAAAACAATTCCCACTTTGCAACAATGCAATCAAACAGATCTACAACTCATAACATATTATCCAATGCTTTTTCAGCTCACTGGTGAAGTGAAATAGAATTTACCAACCATAGGGTTTACCCAATGTACTCCAAGCTCATTTGCAAACAGATCTGCAACTGAAAATAGCTCGCAAGAGGCTTTGGTTCAACATAGCTTTAAAGAGCTAGAATTGGGCTGCTTTGGATATTCATGACTTTAGGCTGTCTCATTTTCTCCCTCTCCCCCTAATGTGCATTGGTTGAACATAACATATCATGAGGAACAGAACTCCTCCCTACACGATTCTGAAATTGCACTCCATGGTAGGAGCTGTAATTCATTAAGAAGACCAAAACAGGTTTTCTGTCCAACTGTTTGCTCTTCTAAATCACACGGCTGGTGTCTGAGTGTGTTTGTGTGTGTGTGTGTTGAGAGAGAGAAAGAAGAGAGAGAGAGAGAGAGAGAGAGAGAGAGAGAGAGAGAGAGAGAGAGACAGAGAGACAGAGAGACAGAGACAGAGAGAGACAGAGAACGTGCCTTGGGTAAAATAATGAGAAGGATATATAGAGAACTTAAATAGAGAACTTAAATTCTTTCTTCAAATGTTTGGAAGATGGAACAATCTTAGTAAGTTTGTAGAAAACACTGAATTTCAGAGATTGAATCAAGCCATAATAACCCCTTTTGTTGGGCCTTACAATGCATCAGACATTAAGATCTGTTTGAAGTTCATGGCACGGAAGAGATTGATAAAATGGGTGAAGAGGAAAGAGGACAGCACCTCAAAGAAGATTGGTTTACTGGTGACAGAAGTGAAGTCTTCAGTGTTCCACAATGAAGTACAGGTGACACTTGACCAATACAGGGGATTAGAAGCACTGACCCCATGTAGTCGAAATCCACTTATAACTTTTGCCTCCCCGCAAACTTAACCACTAATAGCCTACTGTTGATCAGAAGCCTCCCTGATAACATAAATAGTAGAACAACACATATTTTGTTTGTTGTATGTACTGTACACTGTATTCTTACAATAAAGTGAGCTCAATAAAAAAAATGTTATTAAGAAAGTCATGAGAGGAAATGCTTTCATAGTACTTTACATATTAATTGACAAATAATCCGCATGGAAGTGGACCTGCATAGTTCATACCATGTTGTACAAGGATCAATTCCACTCCAAAGTTTAGGACAGACCCCTTGGGAATGCACACCTAAGAAAACATGAGAGGATAAGTCAGAGCCCTATTATTAAGAAATACTTCAAACAGACTATTTGGCCTGTCTCCTTTGCTGGGCCCTCAGGTATGGAAAAGTGGAACAGAATGCCAAACACTTGGCTCTCTCAACAGGTTTTGGATGCAGTGAGAAGACACTTTCAGAACACGTAGATGGTGTAAACAAAGCTTCCCAAGAATGAGCACCTTGAAAGGAAGTGCAACAGCAGCTCTGCAAACATATTACCGCAAAAAGGAAAAAGACCAAACTAGAATGAGAGAAAGGAAACTCATTTGCAAACTTCAAATCAAGAACTCTGGAAGAAAGTCTAACTTAAAATGCATAATAATATTCTCCATGAGTGCTTTTCCCTGTACAATGACTTGATAAGAGCATGAATGTAGATAAATTAAGGCTTAGAGAAAAGATTGAAAAACAATAGAATCAAATGAAAAAGTGAGACTATGGATCTCAGGCCCAAACTGAGGACCATTTGATGACTAATAAATTGAAAACCAGTAATGAAAGAGGAGACACAATGGACAATTCAGTTACTGGCATAAACGAAAGACCTGAAATATTCCTAGTTAAGTGCTGAGGAAGAAAGACAAAGTGGTTAAAGAAATTAAAGAGAAGATAATGATTCCAACATAAGAAAAAGTGGTATCCCCAAACTACAAAAACCTAAAAATCCAGAAGAGCCCTGAAATTAAGAAATGACTGAATCTTCAGATCAAAAGAGCACTCTATTTTCTCTAAAAAATTGTTTCCGAATGATTGGTGCTGAAACATAGCCTTGTCATATAATATAACATTGAGGATAAAGTAAAAATTCTCTGGCATCTAGGGAAAAATAAGTCACCAGAAAAATATAAAATAAGACAAGCTAATCTTACTTTTCTCCAAGGTAACAATCAATGCTAGTTGATACGAGATCATTGTTGACCAACATTTAGGGGAAATAAAATGTGACCCTAAAATATTATGGCAACTGAGTTGCCTTAAAGTATCTGGGAAGACATTCCCAAACATGTAAGAATGCAGGAGCCAATCAAAATAGAGGAAAGAAAGGTTAAGAGACTCCTTGGTTGTGAAACTAACGCATTTAAATTTATAATTAGGACCAAACAATTATGAAAATTGTAATAAAAAAGTGAGTGACAATGGAAAAATAATTACATAATGAATGGAAAAGTTGGAGGAAGAATTATTATGCTTATTTCCACATCTTTTTAGTTGTGAATCAATTGCTACTGTTTATAGTGAAAAGGTAGTTTAAAAATATACTCCAGTCCCTTAATGGTTTTAATCGCTTTTATAAACTTTACAGAAAACTTTTAGAAAATAATATACATTATGATTTAAAAATCCATCCTGGCTTTGTAAATGTCTAACAGTAACAGGGACAGGGAACAAAGTCTGAAACTGAGAAGTTCGGTTGACTGAAAATTTTAATAACTTGGATACTTTCTGTGATTTGGGTGGTTTCCTCTGTCTACCTACGTTAGGCAGCAAATTCATTTATTACACACACACACACACACACACACACACACACACACACTTACTGAATACTTAGTAAACTAAGTGCTTTCCATGCATTGTCTCATAATTACTTCACAATACCCCAACCAGGTTTTATTATTATTTTTAACAGGTAACAAATCTAAAAATCATAAAGGCTAATAAAATTGTTAAGAAGGGCCAGAACCCTACTATATATATATATATATATATATATATATATATATATATATATATATATATATATATATATATATATATATGATACCTAACCACTATGCTGTACTTCAATTATTTATTTTCACTCTGACCAACAGAACAGTATTTACTAGAGAATTCTGAAAAGCAGACTGGCCATTGAGGAACATATAAGACAATAACAATTGGGATGCTTTTGGCTTCTGAAAGCACGATTTTACTTTTAGTGTTTTTCATCCAAACTTGTTCCCTTGCTCTGAAGAATAATGTTACAAAGATATCATTAAATATTAGGTTTTTGGAGGAAAATGATTCTAAATCCTTAACAAACTCTAGTTAAATTTTCATGTAATATACTGGAGATAAAGGTGAGAAAAAAATATTCAATAAAAGGCTCAACCTGCAGTACAGCTAACTAATTAACCTCTGAGAGATCTCAGTGCAGAAGGCTATTATCGTGACCTCACACAGGAGGGATATAACAAAGAGAAACCTAAGTTTCTAAAGGAGCCTATTGGATCTTGATTAGATCATATAGTAAGTGTCCTTGACTCTTGTTGTTTGACTGTAGGTCTCATTTCCGTCCATTTACTGGGCTCTGTAGTCTACACATGGTGGGTGAATACTAGGGAATGAGAGAATAATTTGAGGAACGGATCATCAGTGCTGGTAAACTCTTACCATGTAAAGATTTTTATCCACCTCAAGCAGAGCATGGAAACGGGTAACACTGAGAACTTGGAAGAGACAAGCAAACCTGAAAATATCCAAAATTTCTCCTAGATTCAATTTAAAAGGGCTTATCCAAATCTTTGAAGCTAAGATTAATCACGAGAAATTAAGTTGGGGCTTGGAAGAGATAAAACATATTTGAAAAGCATTTCCTCCTGGGAACATCAGGTTTTTCTGATATTAAATTTAATAGTTTCTCCTAATCTAAGTGGATATTACTAACTTTCTATCCCAATATCCATTCTCACCTTCATAGAATCATCCATTTTTAGTGGCGCATGTGATCCAATCTCTTTTGCCGTTAGATGTAGCCATGTGATTACGTTCTAGTGAGCAGGAGGGTTGTGTAGAGCTTCCAAGAATTGTCCTAAAACATAATAAGTCCATGCCTTTTGACTTTTCCTCTTCCCGTCATGCTGCTTGGAAGGTGAATTATGTGCTGGCTGGAGCTCCAACCCCAACCATAAGGCCAAGTCACACTATGAACGGTACAGAGGAACTCTGGTCTGGATGACTTCAGTCATCAAACCAACCCTGCATTGCCTGTCTTCAGAATCTCACATATGAAAAATGGATTTCTATGTGTATATTACTTAAGCCATTATTTTTAAGCTTCAATTACTTGCAACTGACCTGGTGCTAACTGATACACCTCCTATAGAAAAATATGACTTTGGATTCTATATTCTTACACACAGATGGTGCGTCTAATAGAAAACAAATGACGTTCTGTCCTCTGTTCAGCCAAACCAACCAAATGTAAATGCTCCCATTTTGAAATTTTGTGCATTAAATGTGTATCATCCAGGGCATTTCTCGTAAGCAGGCTGCTTTCTTCCCGGGGCTTCCAACAAAAGCAATTTTAAGCAGATAAGTGTGAGCAAGAGGCAACAGAGTGTCCCATTCTCCTCAATCAGTCAATCATTCGATGTATGGATACCCCTGTTGGCACATTTCCTCACCATAGAGTTGCCTGTTCTCAGAACTCTGCTCAGACAGGAGGGGTGCCCATCATGTAAGAATGTAAAACTCTTCCAAATATAAGACCATTTCAGAAGCTGGACAGTCAAGCAAACTTGGGATTGTGGAGGGTGAGGAGCAATCTAGCTTCCCTGGGCTTAGGTTGGAACTGGGCTGCATTCTGGCATAACGAGAAATGATCAGACTCACAGAGCTTTGTATGAAATGGCTTAGGCATCCTGTTAGTGGCTGTAAAGATTTTTTTTTATAAATCTTTAATATTTTTGCAGCCACACAGCTTTACTCTTCATTGAATCTGTTATTAAATCCCTAGGAAGACCGCTGTCATCTTCATTTAAAGGGATGATAGAAAAATTCCCTAAACTCCCAGTTACAAAATTCACAAGGGACTATCCAAGATCCCTTTGCTCTCAATCCATGAGCCCAGCAGAGAGCTAAGCAACAGGCTGAGATGCTCTTCTTACTGCTTGTCCCTTCAACTTGATCTCTGTCCCTTCCATACACCATGCACCAGATGTCCCCCACACATGAGTCAATCACCTACCTCTTGCAGGACCTGTGTCTATCTCCTTTTATTCTGTTGGTCTTTGTTCCACATCTCTGGCTCTTGGGCACTGCTCATCCCCCCACTGGACACCCACTTCTACCTCAAGGATATAGTGAGTCCTCAGGATTCCTTTCTGATTTTTTGTAAGCCTTCAACAGTACATCAGCCTACTCTTTTAGATTTAAGTCCCCAGTGAGAAAGGCTCTTCCCTAGTCTTCAACTCAGGTAGCCCTTGGTCTGGATGGACCAGCAGTACTCTGACACAGAATGCAATTCAGATGGAGGCTGTGACTTTCTCAGAGAGCAAGATAATTAGCATTGGGCAGGAGGATGAGAAACATAAGTGCCATTTTGGTATCTGACTCTTGGGTACCAGACATGCACAAAATAAAAGTGATGAGCAGTTAGTTTTAATATACATTCTGTTTCTCTCTCTCTCTCTCTCTCTCTCTCTCTCTCTCTCTCTCTCTCTCTCTCTCTCTCTCTCACACACACACACACACACACACACACAAACTCATGATTCTACCTAAAAGGTTTTCAATAGTCTATTTGCTTGGGCAAAGGATCTGGGAATATTTAAAACATTCTTGGTAACAACCATGTCTATTAAGCATTTATTGCATGCCAAACTTGTGTGAAACATAATATCACATGAAAATAGTTTTTGTGAACTTTTAATAACTATCCCCCCCACACACATCTTGCAAATGAAAATACAGATTTAGAGATGGTAAGCAGCTTACTCCCATCCTCACAGTTCATGTGTGGCCAGCCTCTAAACAATCCTTCCTTTTATATGGCCCTTGATGGTGTTGTTCCCTGAACTGTGGCTCACGGAGTGGAAGGGGTCACCTGAGGAGAATCTATGAATATGTTATATAATTTCCTGCTGATTTCATAGTGTGTAGAGTGTGGAAGATTTTGTTTCTTCTTTCCTATGCATTTTTTTCAGAAGGTTTGCCAATTTCTCACCTGGCTTGAGGAGTCCTCCAAAGTTTCCAAGTAATCTTAAAGTAGAACTGAAGTTTCACAGCCTTGAGTAGTCCACATTTCCTTTGCAAACACAGGCGTTACCATAGATATTGGGGCTTCAGGATAGTGAGGGCATAAGCTGTCTGCTTTGGGAATAAGGGTCCCTTGTCCTCCCCTATGGAGGTTATATTTCCTTTGTCCAAGCATTAACTCATTAAGACTTGTATGTCTTTCCCAGGGAGAGATCCCTATTATGAAAAGGACTCCTGATGGCACCTGAAAAAATGAGACAATTTGTCCTCTTCAAGGGGACTTTTGCCCCAATAGTCACGGAGGCAGCATAATCTAGCAAAGGGGGTCTGTGCCTGGCAGTCAATAGTCAAGAGATAAGGATGCTGGCTCAGTTTGGCTCATTCATCTTGCCTCAGTTAAATTCATTATAAAATAATGCCAAGTTCACTTTCCTCAAATGTTATACTTTCCTTAAGGAGGTACTCTAGATACTCCCTTGCTGGCAAGCAGGGCAGTGCATATTCTCTCCCCACTCCCACTAACATACCTCTCCCTTCTCCCCCTCCAAAAATGCAATCTGCTATATTTCATGCACAAATAGCAATTTTCAACCATGAAGAAACACCTGGGAGAATCAGGGCTCTCGTGGTACAAGATAATTAGAGATTATTATAATCGAAATTTCATTGCCACATCAAACTGTGTCTTTTAGCATTAATTAATCTTCAATCCCAGCCCCTGAGCTTCTCAACTCTCCTGCTGGAGAGACCAGCTTGTCAAACACACCAGAGCCTTGCATCTCATTATCTTATCACTGGGTGCAGGGGAGGGAGATAACAGTCCTCAGAGTTTTTGCCCAAACAGCTGTAATTCACAAGGTGGTTTCCCTGGTAAAAGACACGTGGAGGAAGCAATTTTGGGAAGGAGAGCTGGTCTCCTTTTGTGATTTATTTGTTTGTTTGTTTAGGTATGCTTTCTCAGCACACTAAGAATCAGAGGATGAAAGTGGCTTCCATGAGGAGAGATGGGCCCTGTAAGAAAGCTGTTCATAGGCCACAGTTGGAGAATAAAGGCAGCTTGTCTAAGAGCCCTCAGCTCTTTTCTGATTTGCTGATTCATTTAAGTGGTAAAAGGCATCTCCCAATTCACGCCTATCTTCACCCTCTGTCTGTCACCTCATGATTTGCAATGTTTGCAGTCACTCAACATATAGGAAGTTTCAAAACCAGTATTTTAAAGAGTGATCATTTCTTACTGAGGACTACTTTGCCTGCCACTGAGATAAGCTGCCACCATCTGGATGAACAGCTAAGTGTCCTAGAGCTGTGATTCACTGATTGAAAGGCTTTTCACAAACTCCTCCATTCATTGTGGTGTCAAAACAACCAAATATTATCATTTTTTAATGATTAATAATCCATATCCATTTTGTAGTATTACTAATTATTAGTACTGTAGTAATTACTAAGAACTACAAAGAAATATTTGAAGAAGTATAAATGCCTTCATACAATTAGATATATCTCACTACAATTTAATAGGCATGTTCTCTATATGTGTTCAAACTTTTAAAACTTTTCCTCTTCTATGAAGCTTTAATATAATAATCCCCATAATGTGTTGCATAGTCACATATTGGAATACTATCCAACACAGAACGGCAATCTAAAAAAAAACAGGCAACACCATGAATAAACCTCACAACGTGATGTTGAACAGAAGAAGGCAGCCAACAGGAAACCATTCCCTCTGACCTCATCCATGTAAGTGGAAGAGCAGGTACCCTTACTGAGGTGCTGGGAGCCAGCCGAAGATTAACTTGTGGGGGAGCGGAGTTGTGTCTGCAAACGGTGTGGGGATTCTGGTGTGCAGAGTTCTGTTCCTTAATCTGAGTGCTGGCCGTGTGGGTGTGTTCAGTGCCTGACACATTATAGAGCTGACCTTCCATGAACTTGGCTGTATGTATCTTCTACTAAAGACAATTTTTAAAAACATGTATGAAGCCTTTCTTCTTTCCTTCCTTCCTTCCTTCTGCCCTCCCTCCCCCTCACCCTACTTCTCTCTTTTCCTCTAAGAAAAATCTCCATAGGACAAATTTCTATGAATCCCAAAAAGAGACTGAATTGCTTTCTGTGCAGTGGGTCAACTCTGAATCTTAAAGATTCCTGTTGCTTCCTCTGCCAGTTATAGGAATAGAACAAGAAAGTCACTCCCGCTGTGACAGGGGCTCCCTGTGACCCACCAGAGAAGGACTTGCTAGGGTGTTCAACCACCTTCACATCTTGGCCTCGATGCAGCCATCATATACTTTGGAAGGAACGTATTCATCTCCAAAGAAAATGATACCTTAATTTACACTTAAAGTAGAACATAAACATATTTTTAAATGAAGTGGTTTCTTCACGTGGCTGCTTTCGACATGAGGTCAGTAGGTAATTCAGAGCATCAAATTTGGTAAATCTGTTTCTAGTTCAAGGACAGGCAAACATAGAAAGGTTCAGCTTATTATTTATGTACCATCCGGGTTTTCAGCTTATGGAAATTTCTAAGTACTCTGCATCATTCATAATTTCTTTTTTGAAGGAGCAAAAAATTAAAGGGAATCAATGACTGCAGCCCACTAAACTGCTGATTCCGTGGACATGGAGATCCTGGCTGCCTCGCTCCTCATCACCACGTCCCAGATTCCTGGCATCCAGTAGACACGAGAGACGTAATTAGTGAGAGAACCAACGAATGCATATAGCAACTGAAGCAGAAGCCAAAGAAAGAGTGGCTTGTCCTCTGCAGAAGCCACAGAGTACTTCATGATTAGCACGGATGGGCGTTTTGACTTTACTCTCCCACTCTTCATAAAGCCAAATACACTTGTGTTGACAGCACAATCATTTGTTAAATGTCTACCTGACACTCAGCAAAATGCTAAGTGCTACGAGTGCTTGAAAAGTATGTGCGGGCATGATTCTTACCCTCAAATGCAGGCACTCATGAGCTACCACATCATGCAAAGAGCTCACAGTGGTGCAGATATGCAGCCAGGCCTGGAGCAATTCGAGGAAGGACAGTCAAGAGCAGTGGAGCAGCTAGGGGACACTTCCTGTGATGTGCATAGCTTACAAGGTGCAGACACCGTCTTAGCTCAGTATTTAGATTCCTACATGTTATGCTCAGGTACTCTGTGAGGTGAATAGCCCTAGCTCCATTTTCTTGATGAGAACACAAAAGCAATCACAGAGCTGGTCAGCAGTATTCTAAGTGCAGAGCACAGTTCATGCTGCCAGTGGAAGATGTGTTGGGTGAGCTTGTCCTTGAAAAATAGGCAGGACACCAATGGATGAAATATCCAGACCAGACCTCACCAAGGAATCACCCCTCTAGCTGGAAAACAGAATCTGAGTCCTGCCATCTGCCTGCCTCTTCAAGCACAAATGGGAGGACTCGGTCTCTGAGCACAAAATAAGGTACCCCAAGAAAAAAAAACGGGGGCAAAACATCCCAGCATGGCCCCATCAACTCTTTTCACAGAAAAAATTAATAATCTCTCGCTACCTTTGCCGAAGCAATTGCCTCTGCTGGATAAGAGCTGATGTGGGGACTCAAATTCTGATCTGCTAGGGTATATCCTCCATTTTATTCTATCCAAATGTAGAACAGTCTTGAGGTTTTTTCTCGGCTTAGGAAAAGCAGGAGACATACATAGAAATAAGTTAAACAAACAAACATCATCAACTCCACCATCTACATGGACATTAGGTGCTTAATTGTGCAGTGTGTTTTCTTCCATGGGAAGGAGAGCAGGTCCTGGCCCAGAGGGTGACACACTGGAGCATGAGGACGATAAGCTCCGACCCCTCCCAGGCTGGGATCCCTGCAGGTGCCCCGCAGTCTCATCCATGTCGGGGCCTAATCCATTGCTGATTATGTGTTTGTTTAGTTACTGCTGTCTTACTCCAAGCATGCTGCCATCCAAATGAATTTTCATTTAAATATGCAAGCAGTGGAAGATGGACTTTCAAAATGGAGGCACTGGGACTCTCTAACATGACTTGGTACAAAATGGAATATGGTGTACATCACAATGTCTGTCTTCGACTTTAGCCAAGGGCGTTTATTTGTTGAACAACCAAAAGGATCTCATTTTAATGATAACGAGTATTTGCATACTTCTTTACTGGGTACAAAGCCCTCTCCCGTGTATTTTCATTTAATTGTCAAAACAGCCCTGGGAGGTAGTATTGCCACCTACTCTGATTGTGAAGAAGCTGAGGATCAGATCAAAGAAGTGAAGTGGCTTTCCCAAAGTCACCCACCTACCCCATGGGAGAATTGGGATGCAACTTCCATCTCTGACTGGAGACTCTGCACTGTGTCCACACTACCACTTAACTTCATCTCTCCACTATACGCTGGGCTCATCCTGAAGGAACTTACAAAGCAAAATTCCAGTTAGATGGGCCTAACACCAGAATTGTGCTCAATATTATTATTTTTAGTTAGTTGGACCTGTGTGCCGGTACATTTAAAAATTTGATAAATTTCACATAGGTCATTGTATACTGTCAATTCAGGTTTCATCTTATCCTTAAAAAATAAAGAAAAAGAAAAATAAAAAAAAAGCCAGTTAGAGTGATTCCTATGTGCTACTTATGGGCCCTGACTCTCAATGCCGTGGGTATCCTGAGTCGGTGAGTTTTCTGAGATCGTCTGAGATAAGTTGTTTCTTTAGAGCCACTTCCCAGATTCTTCTTCAATTTTTTTTTTTTTTAATACTGGAGAATTCCAATTTGAAGGCCAATGTACCAACATGAACACCCGGATGGAAGGCAACCAATATCTTAGTGGCACAAAACAACAGTTTTAATAGACGAATACCAACTGACAAGCAGTCCCCAGACAGACAACTTGATTTCCTTTCTTATTAATTAAAAAGCCCAACATAGATGATCACTGTGAGTCACTAAAGTGTGGACTTCTGGGGGTAAGCCAAGCCACCTCCGTACATTATCATCCTGTCTGCTATTGGATACGACAAAGAATAGGGGCCCAGAGGCAGAACTGAAGCTGCTTTACGCCCTGTGTTTTTCCCTCCTTTCATCTTCAGTGCTTTCTTAACTGTGTTGTCACAGCATAGATGCAATCAATTTGTATTCTGTTTGTGCAGCAGAATTTTGGCTACCAAATGATGGTTAATTTAATAATCCAGTCAATTTAGAGGTAATAAATAAACTATTAATATAAATGAATTAACTTTTCAAGCAAGAAATAAATTATTTGTTCATTCTTTCTAAACTGCCTGTGAATCCTAGGTGACATTAAACATACAAATGAATAGCTGTCCCTGTGCAGTGCAGGGACTGGCCGAGCTGGACACGTGCTGGAGATGTGAGTCTCAGCTTTCATGCCTGCTTACGTGACATTATACAAACTATGAAATAAAGAAAACACATGTTCACCTCTTTTATTTCTATTCATCTTTCCCCAGTCTTCCTCAGCATGTGGATACCCATGTGGTCACGTTATTTTTTTTAAACTTTTATTTATTTAAGTGTTTTTCCAGGACCCGTCAGCTCCAAGTCAAGTAGTAGTTGTTTCAATCTAGTTGTGGAGGGCGCAGCTCACAGTGGCCCATGTGGGGCTGAACTGGCAACCTTGTTGTTAAGGGCACCGTGCTCTAACCAGCTGAGCTAATCGTCTACCCCACATTATTTTTAATAGGTAAAATTTGCTGGATTTTTACTCCTCTTATATAAATAACTTCCTCTCTGGTCATGTGCTCCCCATTGATTGGTGTGGGTCCCTGTGAAGGGTCCCCTCTGGTCCTTACGTCTGGCCTTTTGTTAGTGTCTACTGCAATCGAAGGGCTTGAGCATGGCACCTACCATGCCCACAGCTACGATGCCGTCCTCAGGATTTAGCTTTCCTGGCTAATATGTTCTTTCCCACACATCACATGAGAGACTTGCCCCGGCTCTGTCTTATCCTTTGCTATTTAGGCCCCCAAATATGGGCTGTGTATCTCACCAAATCCCCCATGGAAACAGTCCTTCCATTTCCGGTCTGTGGCTCCCTTTTCTACAGGGTGACACTTGATCTGCGTGTGGGGACAGACAACACACTCCCCCTTGCATTTGCCCATGACTGTGCCTCAGATATGCACCCACAAAGCTCCTCTCAGTGGTGTCCAGTGAACATCTCTCCTCCCTCGTCCTCACGTCCTGATCACCCACTACCCTGTCTAGTGTGTTTTATAAGTGTTTTTAAGTTATTGTCAAATGAATACGTCTGGTCTTCCCAGTTAGAACCTCATCATTGTAGAGGACAAGTCGCTTGCTGAATGATGGAAACAGCCAAACTCTGTTTGGTCAAAATAGAGACCTAAGTTATTGTCTGGATCACCACATACTAGTTATGTGAACATTAATAAGTAATACACTTTGGGTTTTATTATCTTAACATGGAGTGGGTTCAATTTGCTCTGAATTTCCTTCATACTCTATGTTACATCATTTAGGTACTTTGTATTCTTGCATCATACACATTATGGGGCTTTGTGTTCTGGAAGCATCTAATTACTGTTAGTGATTGGTGTCATTGGTTAGCATAATTTCTAGTTGTGATTCATTATTAGTTCATTTATTTCACAAATAGTTATTGAATAGCTACTATGTCCCAAGTACTTGTTTAGGCACTGAGGGCATATTAGTGGACCAACAGACAAAATTGCTGCTATCACATATATTACATGTTAGTCTAGGACACAGACAAAAGGTTAAACAAATAAACATGTGATCTAAAGTCAGTTAAAATTACGTTGTGAAGAAGCATAGAGTAGGGCTGGTGGTGAAAGATGTGTTACATTAGGAAGTAGCATGTGAGTATAGACTTGAGTGAAGTTATTGAGCAACCGTGTCACTATCTGGCACAGAGCTTTTCAAGTAGAGGGAGCAGCCAATGCTAAGACCCTCAGGCAGGTACATACTTGTTGGTTTTGGGGTACAGCAAGTAGCCCCATGTAGCCGGGGCTAAGTGAGCAGGGGCCTCATCAGACAGGAGGTTCTGGAACAGCAAGGGGCGGGATTATGAAAGCCTTTTGATCTAGGCTGGGGCATTTGAATTGTATTCTGCATGAGATGAGAAGCCACTGGGAGATTATAAGCAGGGAGTGACATGATCTAACTGATGTTTTCAAAGGAGAATTCTGACTGGTGAATACTGAATAAGAGAGAGGGATGAGCAAAAGAGTAGGAATAGAAAGATCAGTCAAGGGTTTTTAAAGAAAATGCTGACTTTGAAAGGGTTTTAGCAGTGGGCAGTAGGAGAGCCTTGATGCAAAGGACGGATTTAAGAAATCAGAGAAAACATATGTAAAGAAAACTTTATTTCAACTAGTTCTGATGTAACTAAACTTAGAGTCAGAATTTACCTCCTTGGGTAAAATCTCATAGTACCTTTATTTACCGCCTGTATTCTGTGCTTTGATATACAGGTATTTGAGGTAGAAATACTACGTCTGTATTCTTCTCTGTAATTTTCTTGGATACCTATCTACCACATTTGTTTCTATATCATACCTGCTATCCTCCATGAGACCTAATGTTACAATTTTATCCTGGAATTTCTCTCCCTTTCCCACCAATTTTGCTTTATGATCCTCTTGACTGTCTGGAAAAATGTGTTGTTTCTTCCCTTCTTCATGAGCACATCCTGTCTATTGTTAACTGCCCACCATTTCAGTCTGATAAATTATGGCTTCAAAGACAAAATCCCATGTTGTAGTACTAAATACATAACCACTTTTTATTTTCTCCTTTTTGCATTTTATTCCTGACCTCCAAGCGCTAGAAAGGATACAAACATCATCCGTCCTCCCAGTATGGTTTCTTGCCCCAGCCTTCAATATTACTAGAGATGTGTATCTTCTAGGTTCCGCTGTATGTGTCAGGTATTTTCACACAAAAAACCAGATTGGGAGAGGTTGTAGGATTGGTCAACTGGACTAGCCCTCCATATTACTTTATTGTCAAAGATAAAAAGGTAGCTTCTTAAATAATCATGTCAGGTTTTCATTTAACCACCTCCAGTTCTTTAATTGGGATATTACCAACCACTCCCAAACATTTCTTGTCATCAGAGGTACATGCATGCCTATGCATTCTCTCTGAGCTCATTTATTACGGAACACTACTACATCTCAGAAGCTCCACATACACTCTTGAAGGGCAAAACTTGTAACATCTTTCTTCCTTTTTTTTTTTTTTTTGCATACCTCTTTGCCTAGCATTAATTCTTCCATTCTCAGCGTATTTTTATGCACAAGATTTTTGTGCTACCTAATCACTCCTCATATGCTCTAAAAACACTCCTCATAAGCTCTAAAAAAACGATAATTATTTCTTTCACTTCTTCCCTATCATGCCCCTAGGCATACCATCTTGTCTTGGTAGCACAAATAAAATGGTGACTAATATATATGGGCTACCATATACTCATCAGCATATACCTTCTAGCTCACTAGAACTAGTTCTTTTGTATCCATGCATGGAAGATGTCCTAAGCCTTCTGTTTCCAGAATATATTGTTTTTTTGAGACTCATTTATCACTGAACTTGCTAAAATACAAGTCAACTATAGATTGATAGCAACTAACAATTAAGTACCAGTTCCCCTGTCTCACTTGAACACTGGGGATGCTACGTAGGGTCCACATTCTGCTATTATCCAGAGCAAAGACTTCTGTCCACCTCTGCTTTGAACTGAAAATGTTGCTCCCACCAGAGTGAATCAGTGAGGTAGGAGGTCTGCACAACATCAAGCGGATTTAATTTGGAAAGCACATCACCAGAAGGCACAGAGACAAGGAATATTGGCACATTTGCTGACTAACTGATTTCTTTTGAAACATCTGTATCCATCTTGGATTGCACTTGGACACAGTTGGGAGAAAATTTGGTTATTATTTTTTCTGCTAGGCTTTGTATTGGTACCATTGCATTAGAAAGTTTAGGCAATGTTCTTCCTGAGAAATATTTAAAATAAGATGCTTGTTCTGGAATGGTTGTGGGCACAGACCTGCTGGGGAAGGAGCTGCACTAAATAACCTCTTAGAGACTTTTGAGGTCTTGGATCTGCTGAGTTTCTACTGTAACCAGAGGTATACCTAACTGCTACTTTTATAAAAATCACTCCCAAATGTCTCCCTTACTGGAAGAGAAATGAACAACATGCAAATGAGCAGGCACAAGTCTTTCTGGGATTGCTATTTTGGCACTGACTCCCTACCTATTTCCTTGCCCAGCTCTCATCCCCAAAGCTCGGTCCTGGGCCACATAAGAGCAGCCCAGCTCTGGTCCAGAGAGGCTGAGTTAGTTGACTTCTTCTAAGAAGGCTCCATCACTCTCCATCCCAAGGTCAGATGGCACGCTGGATGGTTTTGTGTCTTCCTACCCCCTCATTGCCTATATGCCTTCTGTTCTACATTCATCCTCATGATCTCTGAAAGACATCTGGTTGTCTTTCAGTGACATGTTTCATTGCTTTAGCTTCAAATACAACAAAAACCTCTGGGGGAGCATGTTTAGTTTCGATAGTAGTTTGTGTTGTGGAAGCTGAAAATGGGTGGGACACAGTTTAGCTCTGTTGACATGAATCCCTATCATGTCAGTTCAGGTAATGAACAACATAGCACTTGTATGCATTAACCAAAATCACCTCTAAATTAGACCTGGCCCCTGCACTGTGTGATACGCTGAGCACCAGCAGTTAGTTCCAGGCAGCTCTGTTTTGCTCAGGCTTTCACTCTAAAGAGAGTTGCTCCATTTCTAGGCACATGGCAGATGCCCAATAAATAAATATTTGCTGTCTCTGGCCCTGTGACATCAAAATCTATAAATTACCATCTCGATAGAGCCATGCTGGTATCTTATTGATGCAAAAGACATGTTAGGACACAAAAGGCTCAGGAACTCAGCAAACCTGAGGTTAAGACAAGCTTCTTAAACATAGGCATGATATAAATTTTGTTTTTCATGTGTTCACCTGTATGTACACAACAGACACTTTTTTTTACCATAAAACACAGTCAACTTCCCTGTGACATGATTTGTGATTAGAGTTTTGCAGCTGTGTAACCCTAGATTCTTTCAGTTCCCTAACAAATCCCCCCTCACTGCACAATTCCCAAATACAAGCACAGCCTCAATTACATATGCGTGCATACACACACATGTGCATGTACTTGCAATCATAAAGGAGAACCAAGGCAACACCAAAGTCTGCCACACACACCAGAGATATTCTAATCCTAGACTGCAGGAGCAGCCAGCCCCACAACTCTGACTTTGCCTGTTAGGCTGACATAATGCGGCACTCCTCTCCAGATTCATATGATGGAACTGGTATCTGCTGAACGAGCAGTCTGCCTTCCAAACCTGGCATCTGGGGTGGAAGAACACAGATCCTGGAGCTTATTTCAAGGTCAATTTGCTTCAGAATCAAAACCCATTTGCCATAAAGTAGAGATATGCTCGAGAGAGGAGGAGGGCCACAAGAAGGGAAGACACAGTCATTAAAACAGCTGTAGGAAATCCAAATACCGCACACATACACACTCACTCATTCACTCACACACACACACACACACACACACACACACGCACTGTGTATTTTTAAAACCCGAGTTTTTTTTTTTTTTTTATTTCTGGAATCTCCCATTTAACATTTCATTTTTATTTTTTTATTTATTTATTTATTTATTTTTAATTTATTGGGGTGACAATTGTTAGTGAAACCCCATCTTGATCTGAGATCTTTCCTCCGCATTTTCTGTGTCCCTGTGGCTTTTCTGAGCAATGTGCGCAGCCATCGGACGACGGGCTGGGGAAGAGGACTGTGTTTCCATATCTCATCATCTTGGGTTAGGATCAGAAGAGGTCTCCCCTGGCACAGCTGTAGCTTTCCATCTAATTCTGAGTCACCCGGCCATTACTAAACTATTACCAGTTTCATGCAGACGTTTCCCTGAGCCAGTGACAGATCTCCTTGAGCCCTTGAGTAGAGCTCAGGGTGTCAGGGAGAATTGGCAGTGGCAATTTTCACCTCATTGTCAAATTGCTTCCTCTGTTTTGTGATGGTCTGGCTCTCCCCTGCCCTTTGTCTGCAGTCATTTCCTATTCCCCAGTTTTGAAAAATGTTTGTTTTTCTTCTGTCCTTCATCTCCTACATCCTGCTCATGGGTGATAGGAATCTGCATTGAACAGTTTGCTCAGACGCTGCCTTGGTCCAAAAGGGAGAAGGCGCCTGGGGAACGTGGCACAGAAGAGGAGGGTAAGGGGAGAACAGTCCTTGGCACAGTATCCTCTGTTGTCTAACTAGCTTGCCGTGATGCAGTCTGTCCTTTGCCTCTTTCTCCTGAGCAGACCCGGTAATCGTTACTTGTAGATGATTTGCTTCCCCTGAAGCAATCGGCTCTGTGAGTGCAGGAAGCCAAAGGAGCAGCTGAGAGCAGCAAGGAGCAGTGGGTAGCTTGTGGTGAGGATTCTATTCAAGGCCAAGCCAAAAAAAAAAAAAAAAAAGAAGAAGAAAAAGCCAATTTGCTGAATATACTCATCCCAGTGCTACACTCTTATCCCTCATAGGTGACTGAAACTGTGTGCTGCACACACCCTCCACCTCGGTTCTTGCAAGGTTGGTGTGGGAAATACTCAGGCCATTCTCCAGGTCACTGCTTCAGGCCAACTGAGCTCTCACTGTGTTCACTTGTCCCAACCCTAGGCTGTCCATTCATCAGCTGACTCAGCAGGTATTCAGTCAGCTCCCTGGTATGTATACTCTCAGCACCATGCCAGGTTCCAGAGGGTTTATACAAGAGGCATAAGGCACAAATCCCTGCTTTCTAGGAACTGTGGGCCACCAGGGGCCTAGGCAGGCATCCCATATGCTATTGGACCTGCTTTATGAAGAGCTCACCATGAGCCAGGTGTGCGGCTAAGCTTTCATCTTCACCAACCCACCCTATAAAGCAGACATTGTTATCATCCCACTATTGTTAGGGAGGAAACTGAGGCTGAGAGAGGCTTAGTAACTTGATCCAGTTCCCAGAGCAAGTAGGCTCTGAAGAGTCAGGAATTGAACCCAGGTCGCTCAGACTCCAACTTCTCAGCCCAGATGTTTAACCATCCTGTGTACCACCTCAGGGAAGTCGAGCTATTGCTTTGACTAGAAAGCTACCTTCTCACCACCACTTTGGGGTGGAGAGGCAGTTTCAAGTTGAACAACCCCTGTCTGGCTGCAAGGCCTCCCATTTCTATCACCTCACGAAGGTTAAGGGGTGGAAAGCAGGGCAGAGGAGAGCCATGGCCCAGAGCCAGATGTAAAGAGATAAAAACTAGAGAGGAGCAGGCGGGGCCCACCGTGATGCTGGGCACACGACGGCTGGTTATCCAGTGCCTCACTTGCGACTAAGCCCATTTCAAATCCAAGCAAGTTGTCCAATTTTGTAGTCTTGGTGGACCATACTCAACTACATCAGCTTTTTGTATTCTGAGACCTGGGACAGACAATGACAGTTTTATAACCCAGGGGATCTTGAAAGAAGAACTGACAAAGCAGTGACAATCTCAGTGAAAAGTCACCCAGAGCTAGCCCCAGAAAATTGGGCCAAATCCCGTGGAGGAGCTTCAGGCCAGCTGTGGCCTCAGGGGACAACTTCGCAGCTCCCTGGGCAGTGGCTCAGGGCTTTCCTCTGGGTCCCTCTCTCTCCTAGGCAGGCGGAGGCAGCAGTCCTCTCCGGGTTTGCACGGCACGCATGTACCAACTGTGTCTCGACACAACCCCTCCTCACTTCCTGTGGGAACATCAGCAGTCTGTCCCCCTTAGGAAGAATGTGAGTAAAAAAAAAAAAAAAAAGAACTGCTCCATTTTGGGGAAAGTGTTTATTTTTCCCGAGTAGACCTGTAATTGCTAACAATAGAGCTACAGGCGTGTAGTGGGTCCCCAGTGAGTGTGGGCAGGAGCTGCTCCCGAGCTCTGTACAGCCCCTCTGGGCTTCAGGGCATTTGCAGGACCTGCTGTCTCTGGTCAGGTCACACCAGGGAAAACTCTGCCTGCTGCACTGGCAACGCCTCAGATGCTTGGTCCCTGCATTACAAGGAGAGAGCTCCCAATTAGAAAGGCAGCTCCTCAAACTACTTTCCTCTAGTTTTAGGCTGGTGACAGCTTATCAAACCAGAATCCGATGACACCTTGCAAGCAGTGAGCAACTCCACGTCATTGTACATCTCAATGTTAAGGCCACTCTAAGTCCCTTTATGACACCAATATTTGAGATTTCCTGCAAAGCAGGGAGAAAACATCATGATGTGTGTCTGCATGTAATAGATGGAGTTTCAGAGATCAAAGGAGGCCTCTGAGTGTAGAAGAAAGCAAGGGCCAAAGGGTTGGGAACCAGAGCCCCTCTCCTTCCTCAGCTACAAAATCAAGGCTGGTGTGTGACACCCTTCCAGGTTCCTTCAGGGGTTCGGATAGTGGGAATGCCCAAGAACCTCAGAATGGGGATGCCACTGAAATAAAGAAGACCTCAGGTCTCAATCTGAGTGGCCTTTGGGCTACAAAATACTGAACTATTCTGAGTCCCAGTTTCTTCTTCTGTGAACTAGGAATAAAAAAATCTCTCTCAGTGCCGTGGTGAGGATTAAATGTGATCTCATATGTAATCTTCTTGGCACAGTGCCTGGCTCTTCACCAATGCTCAGTAAGCGGAAGCTTTAATTATTAACATTTTAAGATTAGACTGTTGAACTCGAGTTGTGGTAAGTTTTCAATTTTTACTAAATTTGAAAGAAATGCCCATTTGATCATGGATTCCCTCTTTAATCTGGCATTTGGGGATCACTGCTAGAATGGAGGGGACAGCATATCCCAGAGAGGCAGGCACAGGAAAGGTCCAAGAGAGCCTAACTGGACGTACTGGAAGAAAAATGTGCTCTTCACAGGGGCCGTAGGGGACTTTGGAATAATTGAAAATACTCTTTCAGAGACCTCAGTATGAGGGCCCAGGCTTTAAGCAAGCTAAAAACTCGTGTGTGTTGTGGTCGGTGGGATGGTGAGTGAGGCCATCATGGGTCTGATTGTTGGAGTGACTTCAAGAGCAAGGACAGCCCAGAAATGTGGGCTGATGGCCAGCCCCCAGGTAAAAGCCCTCAGCCAGACTCTTTCATGCAGATGGGAAAGCAAGAACTCCCATGAGGGAAGCAGGAATTGAGGCCCAGAAGCTTGAATGAAGACCACTTGGGGAGGGGCAGACAAGGCGGCTCACTTGAGGGCAGCTGAGGCCATGTGTCCTCAAATGGGGCTGGTCAAAGGGACTTAAACTTCAGTCTAGGGAAATTGCATCAGATTGAAATAATTTCACCTGCTTTAACTGAGGTGAGGCTGAATTGTGGGTGCCACAGAAACAGACTCCTGCAGCAGAGGCCAAGGGAGAGGACAGGGTCCAGGCCACCAGTGAACATGGCGGGGTTAGGGCTGATCTTCTAGCTGCTCTGTGCACGGGGCTGAGCCAGAGAGAAGCTTCTGTTGCTATTAGTGGAGCTCTGCTGCACACCTTCCCACGGCGTGGCTGGGTCAACTTACATTCCTCCACGTTAGGTTTAACCATGGAAGTGTTCCACGTAGTACACTGTTGTCAGTAGTTCAGCATTTGATAAACATGTGAGGTGACGATGTAAAGTGCTTCATCTGTAACTGTCTGCAATTTCAATTCAATTTAATTCAAATAAGCACGTTTGACATCTAATACGCATCCATTTCTTTTCCTGAGGTTTGCTTCCATCCATGAAACTTTGCACTCTTTTTGGATACACTTTGGGCTGAAAACATTTTATTCATAAATTCCAACAGCTTGGTGATGCATTACAGCAGCCAAAATATTTTTCACATTAAAAATTGAGATAAGAGCTCTAGAGATTTCTAGTACATTTTATATGACCCTAGTGTATTAGTTATGCATTGCTGCATAACAAATCAGCCCAAATAGTAGTGGTTTAACCTACAATGATATGTATTATCTCTCATAATTTGGGTGAGTCAGGAATTCAGGAGCAGCTTGGTTGGGCAGTTCTGATTCAGGGTCACTTATAAGGTCAAAGTCTTATGAAGGCTGGGGCTAAAATTTTCTATAGGTTTGGCTGGGGCTGGGAGATTCACTTCTAAGGCAGCTCCCTCATCTGGCTGCCAAGTCGGTGCTGCTTGTTGACTGGGGGCATGTGAAGTGCACTTCCTGCATGCAGGCTGGCTTTCCCCCAAGCAAGTCATACAAGAGAACAAGGCAACAAAGTAATGCCATTTATGACCAAGCCTCTGAAGTCACATACAATCTTTTCCTCCATATGCTGTTAGTCCCATAGGACCAGCCCTGATTCCTTGTGGAAAGGGACTATGCACAGGTTTGTATACCAGGAAGTGAGAATCACTGGGGGTCATCTTGAGGCTGGCTACCATGACTAGCAATTATTCCTTGGAATCGACTTTTGGACTATTTGCTGAAGCATATGCTGAGTTGCACCGATATGCAAGTAGACAATTTTATCTCCACTTGGGAAAAGTCTAGCATTTCCCACTTCAGTTGACATATTTTAATGTGTTTCATTGGTTCTGGCAATTTCCATTCCATCACCCAATTCTAGTTTAGTTCCATCGCTGTGTCTTCCTTCCTAACACCTCGATTTTCTGTGTAGTTCCCTTCTGCCTTTGGCTCGTCCCTTGCTACTAGCAATAGGATCAGTGTGTGTGTTTTAGGTCCTCAGTTCCATTTAAATTAAACACCTTTTGTCTTCCTCCTTGCTCTTTTCCTCCTTCTTTATATAAGTGGATTCCCCTTTGATCTATTGTTCTCTCAGTCCCAGAGCAATATGAATCCACACAGAGGAGCCAGAGAGGCAAAAAGCCAGAAAATTTATCTTGTAATTACCAAATTCAAGTACATATGCAGAGTGTAGCATACGATTATAAAATGTTATCATGCATAGAGGAACCAGGACTTAGTTCTGCACAAATCCAAGGTGTCATTTGAGTTAAAAGTTCTGATTGAGTTTCTCCATCTATTTGTGCTAGGCTATCCCAATTAGTTCATACTGAATATATTTAAGTAAAGCCAAATTCATTATCCTCCTCAAGTAGGCTACCCTCCCTAACAATGTTCTGTCTATGTTTCCATCTAGAAAGGTGCAAAGGCTAAAAACATCATGTCTCCTTAGCTTACCATGAGCCCATATATACACACAGAGATAGATGCTGAAATGTTTCTCTTCTCCATCCCTCTTTTCCATTCTTATAACCATCTTATTCCAGGTTTCTATCACCTCTCGATACATTATTCACATCAGTATCCCAAGCTGTCCGGCCACCTCTAATGCCTCCAATCCAGCTGTTTCTGCATGCTTTGACCAAATCAATTGTTCTTAAATTCCACTTTCATCATTTCATTCTTCTGCTCAAAAATCCTTCCAGTGTTTCTCCACTGATGTGAGGATGAAGTCTAAACTCCTTGGCCCAGCATATAATACCACCAAAATTTAAGCCAAAGAATATTTCTACTTACTTGTTACTTCTATACCTGAGAACCCTCACCACACGCCTCTGTCCATGTTTGGTTTGGCTGTGCCCCACACACTTGAATTATATCCAGTAGTTCTCCTCATCTTCCATCACACTTTGAGGGCCCTAGTTCTTCCTGAATCCGCCTCTCTTAAGCTCCAATTTTAATTATTGTCCGCTGTACTCATTTGCCCCAGTATATAATTGCATTAAAATCAAACTCTCCTGGCTCCAGATGGAGAACTCTTTAAACAGTTGTCTTCTTGTAGACAAGACTGTGGGTCTTCTTCACCCAGCTGGGTTGATGAAAAGAATTCGATCCTTATTTACTAATGAATTTGGTGAGGCCAAAAGTCCACTAAAAGCTCCAGGAACAAGTTTTTTTGTTTGTTTGCTTTCTTTTGTTTTGCTTGCTTTCTTCCTTTTCTGGCTCAACAGCTACTTTGTGTAGCAAGAGCTGGGTTTCCTGTTATGGTTTAAACTTGAAACATTTCATTCTGCATCAGTGAGGAGCATGGTAGCGTCCTGCCCATCAGAAGACACTCTATTTACTCTGCCATTGTGGATCCCCAGTGCTGTTTGTTTGTTGGTACCAGGTTTATTTTCTCTCTCAGTTTACCCTGTTTATTGTTTGATAGTTTAACAATTGTTTTTGGTGCTATTGGCAAGTGTCCTATTTAGGGCTACCCACTGTGGAAAGCTGTAATAATTTGTGCTGGTACATTTTTGTTTTCCACAATATGTCGTTAGGGTATGATGCCAGGACTACACAAATGACTGAAAAAGAGAAATGTATTTCTCCTGTTGCCAAGGGCAGAGACTTCCACCTCCTTTGCTAAATGAAGGGATGGAAGCAAAAGAAAGACAGGTATCCTGAGATCTGCCATCCTCTGGAATAGGAAAGCCTATCCTTGGTGCTATCCTGCTGAGAGAGAAGAATGACCTTAAACTCACATCCTAATTAGCATTTATATTAAGTGAACTAAGGACTGGGTAAAAAGGTTGAAGACAGAAGCATGTTTTGGTTATTAGAGAGGAGTGAATAAAAGAGAATAATTATTTACTCAGCTAGCAAATAAGGATTTATTAAGTGCCAGGCTCAGGGACTGGCACTGTTATTCATATAAATGAGTGAATGAATGAATGGATGAATGAATGAATGAATGATCAAGCTATCCATCTAGTTCAAATATAAACCATAGTCTGCTTTTCCAGTGCCTTGTTCCCACCAATGACTCTTTACTTTTCTCTAGATTAGGTCAAAGTCTATTGATAGAAACCCAACCTGAATCATAGGCAGGGAACCGCACAGCATGACAGCAAAAGTGAAGACTGAAATAAAAGATGGAGAAGGCTTAGATCAGAGCTTCCATTGCCAAGTATGGGCAAGGTGCTTCCCTGCAATGTGTTTTCTCAGAATTTGCCTTGTCTGGGTTTAAATGACTTTAATAATATAGCGTTTACCATACCTCAAAACCCAACTAGTAAGGCAGGCATAATAATAGAAAAATAATGTACCACGCCCAGCAACTCAAACCTAAGCTTCCACTGTGGCCAATTCAAACCAAAGTCAGAAAGCTAGCACCAGCATGACTCAGAGAATGCAATCCTGGCAATTACTCCTACCAAATCCAGCACTTATAAGAGAACAGCCTTTAGACCCCGAGCCTCTGCACAGGTCAGCCTCCTAAGGTTCCAGGGGAAGCTAAGTAATTGCTATGTTTCTTGTCCACACCCTGACCTGAGCAACTCCACTTTTCTTGGTGTTAACTATTGGGCATGTACATAGACCTTTTATCATAAAAAGAGTTCTCCTCTTTTTCAATGTTGTAATTATTATTGTAAGTAATATTTCCAGCTACTATAAGTAGCATAAGTAAAGGAGAGCCAAGAAGATCAGGATCAAAAGTTTGATATCTAATCATGATTTTGCCACCAACTTTGTGGGACACCATTGAGTCCCAATGTCTCTGAAAATGTTTTCTTATCTAACAAATGATGCAACTTCACCAGATGGTATCAGAGAAGGCTTCATGAGCAAGGTATGAGGAGAGAAAGAAAGAGAGAGGAGAAAAGCAGGAGAGAGGGATGGAGGGAGGGAAAGAGAGAGAGAGAGAGAAAGAAGGGAAAAAAAAAAAGAAAGAGGGAGGAAGGAATAATCGACAGGTTGGAAAGGGAAACGGGAACGGTGTATGTGTAATTCTTGGATACATTCCAAGGAACAAGGCCTGGAGACCAGGGTAAAGTATTCATCTGATCTGCTCCAAGCACAGATCCCCAGGTTAGGGAGCATTAAGTTGTCAGAACCCATCACTTCATGTACCTTGTAATTTTACTGAACTCATTTCATAGTTCTAATAGTTTCTTTGTGGTCTCTTTAGGGTATTCTCTATATAAGATCATATCATCTGGAAATAGAGCTAGTTTTAATTCTCCCTTTTCAATCTGGATGACTTTTATTTATTTTCCTTGCCTAATTACCTCCAGTGCAATGTAGAATGTAAGTGGCGTAAGCAGACATCCTTGCCTTGTACTTGGTCTTAGGGGGAAAGCTTCCACTTTTTACCAGTAAGTATGATGTTCATATACATGTTTTGTAGATGCCCTTTATCGGTATGATGATTCTCTCTTCTATTCCTATTTTTAAAAATGTTTATATCATGTAAATGTGTCTTCTTCAATTTTAAGTCAGCTCAGATGGTCCCGCCTTACAGAGCCCTAATTCCATTTTCCTAGATGATCTCATCTAAATCAGCTTCCCCAAACTCTGCTTAATTATCATTGTTTTTGTCCAGTACTTCCTTTTTTATATGACTTATCAAAAATTATAAGTATTTTTTCACCTTTCTTGCCCCCCCCCCTTTTTCCCACTCCCATGATATTAATGAAACTCTCCCCAGGAAGGCAGGAACTAAGTTTATCCTGTTCACTGCTATATTTTCTGTACCTATTACAGTCCCTGGCAAATAGCAGTTGATCAATTAATAAATATTTATTAAATAATTGTATAGATTAATGAATGAATGAGTACCCTACATAGATTGGTGTTAAGTGATCACTTATTAGATAAAAGCAGAAGAGACTGATGGACAGTGATTGAACTTTAGAGATAACAGTCATGAGTCTGGGAAATAGCAGGAAAAAACAAACTAAAAAAAGCTTGTGAGAACTGATGGCAGAAAGAACTCTGTCAGAGTGGGACACCCTCATCCCCTACCCCCAAACCAGGATATATCCTGTTCAATAGTCTGGTATGTTAACAAGGATGTTTGATTTATTTCCAGGATAATAAAGAGCACTAACAGCTATTAAAGTCTCCCCAGTGGGCTACCATCCTACCCACTAGACCAGCCTGCTTTGGGGTGGGGGATGGTTTCCTACTCAGCCTGCTGCTTATCACAAAGAAAAGGCCTCGGCATAGGAGAAGGCATGGCTGGCTAAATAAACCTCCAAATATAACTTTATCGGCAGTTTCATCTCATTCCTTTTACCACCCTGGAGTTAAATCTGTCCATTTCTCAGCCTCCTCCTCCTCCTGAGCCCCCCATCACGATCATCTAAATTAAAATCTGTTATCGGTTTTTGGGTAATCCCCTCTGATGCCCTGAGTACTGCAGGATCTGTCTTGCTCAAACCTAGCATGTAAGTGCTGATAGCTTTTGAGCAGCTGAAATGGTTTTGTATATCTCACACAAATGTCTGCATCCCTTGCAAACAGCCAGGAGCTGGCACATAAAAGACACATTCATGGCTGGAAGTTTTATGAAACTGTGAGTGGAATTGCCTTTGAGGACAGCTCAGGAGGGCTCCTTGCCATTTTCTATTCACGTCCTCAGAGCAGAAGAATTGGGTCCCATGCTTTTCAGTTGTTGTGTTGATACGGTCCTCCCTATGTGTATTTTGTTTGGTTTTCATAGCAGCCTTGTTCCAGTACGTTATCATGGTACGTTCAGTGGCCAAATTATAAATTTGAAATTTTCTCTTGGGCCAGTCAACACCAATGATGACACGATCCATAATTTTAACTTTGTTGTTTTCCCATTTCTTACTTCCCTTGCTGATGATCTTTCTGTCCCGGTGGAGCAAAGATGGCTAGCATGTACAGTAGAAGGAGTGCATGTTTGGGATTAGCAGACCTCAGTTTAAATCCTCCTTTTGAACATCACTACCTGCAAAATGCTGAACAAGGTATCTGAGCCCTCTAAAACTCAGTCTTGTTTTCTATAAAATGAGGATCCTAACACGTAGTATTTGTTTTTTAAAAAATGTAGATGATTGATGTTCTTATTTATTTATTGCTTCTCCCCATGTTGTACTGTAAACTAAATTGTAAATGTCATGAGAGCCGGGAATGATTCTGTTTTGTTTCCTGTATTAGCAAAACCTAGTACATATCATTTGCTCAGCAAACATTGTTGAATGAGTGAATAAGTTGATAGAGAAATGCTCAATGCTCACCATGACATAGTAGGGGTTTATAAAAATAACTATTTCTTTCATTAGTTTGAATGTTTCTCAGATTCTGTTTACAGACTAGCAGATAAAAACAAATGTTGGGGAAAACATGGAGAAATTGGAACCCTCATACATTGATGATGGGATTGTAAAATGGTGTGAACACTTTGTAAAACAGTTAGGCAGTTCCTAAAATCCTTAAACATGGAGGTGCCATATGATCCAGCAAGTCTACGCATAGATCTATACAAAAGAGAAATGAAGACGTGTGTACTCTGACACTTGTACATGCATGTGCATAGCAGCGTTATTCATTATCGCTAAAAAGTGAAAATAACCCAAATGTCCATCCATTGGTGAATGGATGGACAAAATGTGCTATGTCTGTATAATGGAATAGTATTTGCCCATAAAAAATAAATGACATGCTACAATATGAATAAACTTTGAAAAAATTATGCCAAATAAAAGTAGTCAGTCACAAAAGACCACATGTTGTATAATTCCATTTATATGCAATGACCAGAATAGGCAAATCTGCAGACAGCAGTAGACTAGTTGCCTGTTGCTGAGAGTGAAGGGTGATGTCAACAGTGACTGTTAATGGGTGCAGGTATTTTTTACGGGGTGATGAAAATATTTTAGAATTGACTGGAGTGATGGTTACACAACTCTGTCAATGTACTAAACAACACTGAATTGTACAATTTAAGTTGATAAATTGTAAGGTATGTGACTTACATCTCAATCAGCTGTTTAAAAAAAAAGAAACGACAACAACAACAAAATAATCATAATTGAGGAAGAGCTAGCCAAACAATACGCTTTGGCAGGAGTAGTCCACATCTGTCTTGGTAAGGTATTCAAATTATTGTCCATTGAGTAATGGTCAGCAGCACTCAGAAGCTTGTTAAAAATGAAAATTTGGGGCCCACCCAAGATCTTTGAAATCATATTCTGCACATTAATAAGTTCTCCAGTTCTTCATATGCACATATTAGTTTGAGAAGCACTGGGGTAGACAGAGAGGAAGTGATGGCCAAGGATCTGAAGTAGGAAAGATATACCAATATATTGTTACACTGGAGGAATTGAGAGAAACCAGTGTGGTTCAGCATGGGATAAAGAGAGAAATAGCATTAAATTAGTGGGGAGAAGTAAACATGGGGCACATTTTGCAGGGCCTTATAGTCTAAGGTATGAAGTTTGGGTTTGTCTGTAATTGGGAAGGATCAAAAAGTTTAAGCAAAGGGGTAACATTATCACACATGCTGGTATATGTGATATTAATTAGGAGGCAGCAAAAGTAGAAGTTGAGAGACTAGTTAGTTGTTGGGTAAAGAGATATTTGTGCCTTGAACTAAGAGGTAGTAATACAGAGGGGAGGAGGGGATTATTACAAGATATATTTTGGAGAGATAATTGACAAAAGTTGCTCCTGACTGAATATGGATGGAAAAGAAAAGTACTCCTCGAAGTTTGTCATCAGCACTTAAGTGGATGGTGGTACAAATACTGACGATGGTGACAACTGGATGGGGAATAGTTATACAACACAGTATACAAAAGAAACTCAATTTGAGAATGTTTAGTTTGACCTTCTGTAAGGCGTAAGTAGAGATATCAAGTAGAGAGCTGGATGTGTGAATCTAGAACTAAAGATGTTTGAGCTGGAGATATAAATTTGAGAGTCGTTAACACTAAGATGCTATCTAAATGAGATCACCTAGGAGAATGTAGAGAACGCAAAACAATGTTAAAATGTCAAAGAGGGATGTTAGTTTCACCATCTGAGTGTCAAGACAGTAAAACACTAGGAACTCTATAGGGAGTAAATATTAAGTGGAACCCATCTTCTGGGGAACTTAGAATCTAAGGAATACTGGCACAGACTGACTTTTGGGGAAGGGCATTATTCAATTTATTTAATAATTGGTAAGATACTGTGACTAACCACACAAGCCAGGCTCTGGTCATAGCATTCTATGGTCCTAGAACCCTGTTCGCTACTCAAACAGTTTAGAAGAGATGGTGGATCAAAGAAAACTCAGGTATACGAGGGTACAAGGTAACAGAGCAGTAGAGGACACCCAGAGAACCTGAGCAGAATCTCTTTACCAACACACAGAAGTGTTTCAGTATTTCAGCACCTGGGAAAGCCATCCTCGCGCAGTCTGGATGAATAGCAATTGGCCCTCAATACCAGAGACTAAGAGGATAAGAGATATTTTAATTAATGAAGTGGTCTACTAAAGAAAGAACTATAGAAATGTCTTTCAATTTAATTCATAGTTTATATTGGTAAAAAAAAAATCCCTTGTACCTCCAGCATCACTCTTATTTCCTGTGTTTTGAGTGATAGCAAGTTGTTTAGGTTCCTATTGCTGCTGTAGAGCAAGGACCATGTTTTACACGTGTTCTATATTCAAGCAGTCCTCAGCCCAGCATTCCATATGCAACACATGTGCAAGTCTCAATAAATGTTTGTTGAATAAATGGAATAACTACACGATGACTCTAAATAAGTAGGAATAAAACTGAGGCCAGAGGAAACCATTTCTCTCATTTCTACTAGTCTCTGATTAAGTATCAGAAACTTATACCTGGAAGAGACATATGTATCACCAGAGATATTGGTTTTCACGTGGTACACCAGGAATCCCTGTGGAATCAGAGCTCTGGGCTTCCTGGGGGTTGCCTTGAAAAAGGGGAGGAAAGTTGGTTTGTGGTAGGAGGCAATTTGATCCCCTGACCATTTTTTAACTAGATAGCAATTTTATCTGCTCCCAAGTGAGATTTCATTAGAACAAATGCTTTCATTTTCTATTTTTTAAAACAGGGTTTTAAATAAAAATATTGAAAATTATGAACTGATGCAAATTGCTCTATTTTTCATCATTTAACTGAGACCCAAAGACATTAGGTGATTCTGGCACTTTTACAGTTAGTTGGTAAGTGGGAGGGACTATACATGTATTATTCACCATGTTGTTTCTGCTGCAAATCTCATATCAACTGCTGAGTGACCTCCCGCCCACCATCATTCACCTGTACCCTTACTGACAGTCCACTGGGCTTCAAGGACTGTCCAAGCTAAATCAGAACTTAAGATTGATATGATGCAGCCCATCGTTCTCAGATACCATCCTGCCCCTTGACCCTCTCTCAACTTATAGGAGAAAATAGATACTGAGCAAAAATCTGAGAGGTGCCCCATCCCAAGCCCTGTATCTGAATCTATTCAGAAATCAGCTCTGAATTTTACCGGGCATGAGAGTCTTCAAGCTGAGGAGCTACATCCTATTCTGAAGCACATGGATAAATCAGATGATCCCTGTTCCTAACTCAAGTCATTACGCAGAAATATGAACCATTGATAAGTATACCTCAAAAGTAACTCCTATTATTAACGATATTCCCTATGCTTTATTTTACATCCCTGTGACTATTTTGTAACTACCAATTTGTACTTCTTAATGCCTTTACTTTTTTCACTCTGTCCCCTAACCCCCCTGCCAGATGGGCACTAGACTGGTCAGGGGGATCACTTCTTAAATTATATAAATGTCTAACCACTATGCTGTACACCTGAATTTAAAATAAATTAAAATTGAATATCAACTGTAATTGAAAAATTAAAAATGGGGGGGAAGGTGAAGGGGAATAAGAGGTACAAATGTATAAGTATAAAACAAATAAGTCATAGAGATGTAACACATGGCATGGCTAATAGTCAATATCGTGATAACGTGGTACGGTGTCAGATGTTGCTGACTTATGGAGATCACTTCTTTAGGTCTATAAATGTTGAATAACTATTGCGTACACCTGAAACTAATATAATATTGTACGTTTGCTATATTTTAATAAAAATCTTTAAAAAAAAAAGTAACTCCTGGTTTCACAGGAGAAACATTGTGAATGTCGGCTTAGAAGCGTAGTCACACCTTAGATTTGGCAGGGGTCCTAGGCCTTTTACACTGAGCTTTGTTTGTTGTGTCTAGACCAGCAAATCCATTTCCCACCCTCCCTTCCTTCAACACGTAAGTACTGGTCAACAGTCAGGATGCTTTCTTGGCAATTGACACAATAAATGTAGGTAGGATATTTACATTCCCTATTATATGTTTTAAATTTCCTTTGGCAAGAGAACTGTAAATGCAAAGCAATAGCATGGCTTGGAAGCAGGGGCCCAAAATTAAAATCCCTTTTTGTTTTTTTGTTTTTAAATGACTCATTAAAATGCTTGTGAAACCGCTCCACAAAGCAGCAGCCAAAACCCCCCTGCCTCTAAATAGAGTGAAATGGATTTTTCAAATGTCACGCTAGTATCCACTTAATAATACATTTTCCTATAGACAGGACAATAATATATATTTTAATCACTTTTCTACAGGCAAATAGACTGCATAGGAGCTGCCCTTCACTGGCACTTGGAAATTATGAATTTTTCAATAACCTTTTCTATTATTCATCCTGTGTTATTCCGTAACATTTCTGCATGAGGAATGTGCTTCCCCAACACTTTATGAATCTCTTCTATTATTTATTAAACAGCAAGGTGTCTCCCCACAACCCTCACCCCAATCCCCCAGAGAAGGCTGCTTGGAAGACGGGTCCAAACATGCACGGCTACATTCTGGATTATGAATAACTTCATATTGATAAGAGATACACATTGAGTGGCTTCCTCCATGCACTTCAACTTTGGTCACTGGAGGTGTGCTGGCTCAGAAAGGCGATGCAGACTATTTAGGAGAAGGCAAAAAAAAACCTAAGATAATCCCTATTTATAGCAATCAGACTATATCCTCTCTTCCTAAACGTACCCTATTCCAGATGGGAAGCCACCTGGGGGTTCACTTTGATCAGGGAGATAGGATTTCTGGGTTTCACTCTCTGCTACAGATAGAGGATCTGATGTGGAGAATATTAGTTTTCTCATTACTCCACCACCACCAATATTTTCTTTGCCTGGATAACTCCAATTCCCTGAGCACATTAACTCCTCCAGCCAGGTACTTCCATGGTGCCCTGTGTCTTTCCTTTTCCATTATTTGTCGCACTATATTATTTATTGTGAGCCTTTTGAGGGAGGAACAGGATAGCTTCTGCTCACCATTATAACCTCAATGACTAGAAATATGTTTAGCACAAAGTAGATGTTCAATAATTATTTACAACGATTAAATAAATATATAAATAACATGGCCAACCAAATGCTCCTCCCAAGTGGCTGCTGAGAATGTCTAAAACATGCTAAAGATCTCAGTGGAGGGACCATTCACTACTCATGAAACATCCATGTGCTTCCACACGTTTCCCAGTCCCCTTGAAATTAGGCAGGAGCACATGACTGGGTCTGGTCGATGGACACATATAGAAGTGGCATGGAACACTAGTGGGAAGACTTGTGACTCTCTTGGCCTCTCTTCTGCTGCTGTGGTGATAGTGGAGGCCAGGCGGTTCAGAAGGTATGGTTTCGAGATGATAGAACCTCCATCAAGCTGGGTCCCTGAGTGATTAACGTCAAGGAGAGAGAGCTTCCTTGCCACACACACAAACACACACACACCTATGATATATGTACGCTGTGTGTAAGAGGTAAACTTTTGTTAAGCCACTGAGACCTAGAGGTTCATTTGTTATTGCAACACAATCCTGACTAACCAGCTACATCAGCACAACAGTGTAAAAGGAGAAATGCGCAGCGGATTTGTTGTATTGTTATTAGTCTCTTTCCTTTATTATTTTTGAACCTTCGTACTCTGGAACATGGGACTTTACCAGAGTATTACCATCTGGTGCCACAGCTAAGAGAGAGCAGTTCTGGGAAAGTTTCTAGAACTCTGGAAATCTGACATACCCTTAACATTCCCTTGAAGAATCCCCTGCAAAAAAATAATTATTAAAGTAATCTCTGGTCTCCAATAAACTTGTGAGTTGCCTGTCCCAGATATACTTGGTTCCCCCATTTATAGACTAGAGAGGGCAGGAACTGAGCTCAGCTCCAAGCAGACTCTATGTGGGGCCCATCGGTGGAGCTCCAAGAAGCAAAACTAGATCGCAAACCAAGGGATGAAGCATTGGGTCTCACGCACCCAGGTTGACAATATCTAGAGTTCCGTGACTTGTCTTTCTCTTAGGATTTCATGATAGGCTGTGGAATTTTTTCTCCATCCTGGGCAATGAGCCCTTGAATTCTTCTGAATGAAGTTCATCTAAAGCTAATAATAAAGGATGACAATAAGGCATTTTTTCCCCAGGAGATTTAGGTGTATTCACTTCATCCATATGCCACCTGTAGGAAGCAAGAAGTTTTGATGGACTCTTTCCCCTGTTTGCTTATTTGTTTCATCCCTTCAGTCTGGGGGCAGCATGAAAAGTGGAGTAATTATTGTGGGGATGACTGAATGCAAAGCTCAGGAGGTTGGTCCATTACCTTCACAGCCCACTCCTGTCTTGGGATAAGGGTGAAGGACAGGCCCAGTTCACACAGAAGTGGGAACAAGGACTTGCTGACTTTAAGATTGGAATGTCCAATTGGAGTAAAAGGGGATCACTGCCTGAGGAAACGGAGGAGTTAAAGTAAACGGATGGGCTGGGAAGTTGGAATAGTGTTTTCTGGCTGGAGCATGCTGAGGGTAACCTCTGTAGAAGCTTCACTACCAAACAGTGTGGGGAAAGCAGTGGAAGTGGAAGTGGAGGTGGGGGTAGGGGTGGGGGAGAGATTGAGAGTTTGAGGGGGTAGAAAGAAAAGGAGAGAGAGAGGGGGAGATATAGTGAGGGGTAAACAGATGAAACTTTCCATATGGCATTAAAGGGCCCTCTAAATTTCCTGAAGGTCCAAGCTAAGCCTCAAATTAACAGGGAGAAAAACGAAGGTTCTGGCCCCAAGAAGAAGTCTGATGAAATACAGGGATGCAGGAAGATGACCCATGAAGTCTCAGGGGAAAGAGCTTGTGCTCCATTGTTTCCCCGATATCCCTTCTGTGCTCATGGGTACTAAAACCCCAAATGAGTCCTGGCTAGCAGAAAAGGAGATGGCGGGGAGGTCATGATGAAGCAGACAAAACAAAAACCTAGATGCAGTATGCCAGGGCTCAGCATACTATAGTCATTGGCCAAATTCTGCTCGCTGCCTCTTATGTAAATAAAGTTTTATCGAAACACAGCCACTGCTTTACATTTACCTGTGTTGCCACAATGGTTCAGTTGAGTAGTGCAATAGAGACCTATGACCCCTGAAGCCTAGAATATTCACTGTCTTATTCTCTAGGAAAAATGTTAGCTGATGCCTGGTTCTCCCCCTTATATGACAATCTTGAATTTGACTGAAAGACAAACATTAGATTGAACTGAGTATACTTGGAGACATCTAGTTTAAGATATCCTCTCATCGAGGGAAATGAGGACTCTCGTCATCTAATACCGAGTCCTACTGTTCAATATCATGAGGTAGGTACAGTCACCAGGTGGACATTATCTTCTCATAAAGGAGGCCGAGTCCAAGGGGATCGGTGTGCCACTCACACAGTTAGGGAGAGCTGGAGAAAGGCCTGGGCTTTCGCCACCCCATCATGTGGATGAGCGAATGGAGGTGTGGAGGCAGAGTTGAAAGGATGGAGGCCCACAGCCCTGACACAGCTTCACCACGCCCCCCAGGACTTGAACACTGGCTCCTGCTCCACCTCCACCCCAAGCCCGGCCACTCGCTGGCTGCACGGACCTCTGGTCTTCTCGGCTCACACAGGAAGCCACACCTCCGCCTCTGCTCTCACCCTTGCTCAGCAGCTCCACCTGACTGGTGGGCACCCAGGTTCCCAGAGGGAGGTGCCCCTTTGAGAAAGAACACCCCAGGCCTCTGGCAGTCCCACGGTTAGACAGAGGGTGGAAGTAAAGACTGCCCGTCTCCAGATAGCCACCTGGCCTCGTGCACTCTACCCCATTGCAGACCAAGCTTGGGGATCTCGCCTCCCCTCCCTACCCCAGGCCCTCCAAGTGGATGGTGACGGCAAACGGATCCAGCTTCTGAAACAGACATGCCGGGTCTCTTTCAGTCTAGGCCGGGTCTCCAGTAGGTTGTGTCCCATTGATTTTCATTCTCCAGGATGGATAGAACCCCCGGACCACTTCCTCCTATTTGTTGGTTGTCACAGAAAACCACCATCTATCTGGCTCTGGCTCTGAATCTGTTGACAGTTTGATTTTGAGGTTTGCCTGAGCTACTCTTGCCTTCCCCTCCCCCTCGTCCAGACAGAATCCCTACTACTTTCAAGTAGAAGGTAGAGTTTTGATGTGCCTTCTTGTCACCCAGAAACCTCCATGAATGCACAGCCCACCCTAGGGGCCTGTGAAGGGAGTGTCATACAAAATGCGGGCCTGGGTTCTTTGATGTCAGCCAAGCCTTCTCCACAATCAGCAGCTCTCTAAAGATCATTTATTTATGCGTGTTTTAGATTGAGGGGGAACACATTTACTTGAGATGGAATGTCATTTGCAAAATAATAATAGCATCCCAACTGACGAGAGGCAAATACCCCAGGTTCAGTTCTGCTAAATGATACATCTTTACTGTTTAGCTTGTGAGAATACATGAACAGGGCCCTTAAACTAATTTCAGGGTTTCCCCACTGTATGATCCACTCAGCCCTCTTAAATATAGAATCTGTATGCCTAATTGGACCTCATCAAAGCTTTCCTTTTGCCTTCAGCTGGTCAAGGACCTCTAGATGTGGAGGGAGGGGACAGATACCAGCAGGAGATCAGCTGGTGGGCTGTGACTGTGTGAGCCCTTGCCTGCTCCACGAAGACGCCAAACAGAGCAGCCAGCCTCACAGTGCGACTCAGCTGCGCCCACTCACTGTCTTTCAAGTCACTGTCCTTTCCCCCAAAGTGTCACAAAGCAATGGTGTCAGTGCCTCCTTTAACCGAAGGCTTACTGCGTATTGGATGCTTTGCTGGGCATCCTGCATCCATTTTATAATTGCTTTAAGCCCAACAAAATCCTACAAATCAAAGGCATCATTAATCCCGTTTTACAAATCAGGGAATAGAAGCACAGAAAAGTTGAGTAAGTAGTTCAAAAATACACGATTGCAAGTGGCTGAGCAGGGACAAAACACCAGGCAGAGGAGGAGGGGAGAAAGAATCTCTGTGACACTCAGACTGTGTAATGATCCTGTCTCTCTACCAACTTCTCTAGGTTTCAATGCCGGTTAATAAGCCAGAGCTTATATCAATCCTTCTTCCTCCTTTCAAGATGCTGCAATATTTTCCTTGGAAAGAGGATTGCTACCAATCTTTCTTAAATTAGTAACCTTTCTTTTTGTTGTACAAATAGCATAAGAGCATTACATAGATTTGGGGTGGGGGTTGCTAAAAAACACCCACTTATTCCCTACCCTAACAGAAAATCTGTTAGTACTTGGACAGATAAGTACAACTTTATGTAGTTTCAAAAAACAAAAAACAAAACAAAACAAAAAATCAACAGAACATATCAGAACTTCTCTAAAGCTCTCCCAAGTGCCAAAATGAACAACCTGTAAATGAGACCCCTGGTGTGGATTTTTTTTTTTTTTTTGAATCTAGTTGTCATGAGGTGTATATACTTTGAATTGTCCTTCCTTCTAACTTTGTCTAAAACAATCAATTTTATGCATCTAGAAGCAATGAATTGTCCGTGTTCATCAGAAACAAGAGATGTAAGGCTGGAACAGAGAATTTAGCAATTGCCAGACAGCAACCTAGTCAAAGAAATGTCGATCCTGTGAGTGCATTCATCACTAACAAATATATGTAGGAGATCCACTAGGCTTTGATCACTGTTAGGTGCTGAAGGGAAAAAAATGAAACAAAACATAGATCCTGCCCTCAAGATTCATGCAGTCTAGCAGCAGAAAGATGAATGGATGAATAATCAAAAAACAAGATTGTAGAGGTGGCCAGGTGGCTCAGTTGGTTAGAGTACGAGCTCTCAACAACAAGGTTGCCAGTTCAATTCTTGCATGGGATGGTGCGCTGCACCCCCTCCTGCAACTAACAATGGAAAATGGTGACTGGACTTAGAGCTGAGCTGCGCCCTCCGCAAGATTGAAGGACAACGACTTGGAGATGATGGGCCCTGGAGAAACACACTGTTCCCCAATATTCCTCAATAAAACTTTTTAAAAAATGGATTGTAAGTACAGAGATTGTGTCCAGAAACACAGATAAACATACAAAACAATAAAACACAGGAGTTTTAGAATGACATGAAATCAGTTTTAAATCCCAGCTTTCTCCCCATATCACTAGCTAGGTGACCGTCGACTGGGCACTTGGTTTTCTCATCTATGAAACAGAGATTACAAAGTTTCTTTGCATATCTATAAAGGGGATTCAACAGGGCAACATGTGTAAACTACTTAGAACAGTGCCTGGCATGGGTGGGTGGGTCTTTCTCTGGGCCTGTTTTGGACACACTGATAGAGTCACCTTGAGCCCTTGCCCTCTGGTATATATAGCTAAGCCCACTGCCCTCAGAAAGTGCAACCTGTCAGCAGGAGATCCTTGACACCACTCCTGCTGGGAGTGCAACAAGGAAATGGCTTCCTCACCTCTCCCTTCTAATCTCCAGATTTGCTGAAGCAAAGTCCAAGTTGAAGCAGGAGCCCCAGCAGCTGGAGTAACTGGGGAGAACAGGGAAAGGAGGTGTGGGAGCAGGTGGGGGCCTGCAGGAGGGACAGGTCTGCTCTTGGCCTATTTCATCTCTTGAGTGGAAAGGGAAAGAAAGAAAGAAATAATAGTTTGTTTTTTGCTGGATGTTGGAGCACATTTCCGGGCCAAAGTACCTCTTACAAGGGCAACTGCTTGACACTTAGGCAAGGGAGTGTGCGGGGAGAACAGGACAAGATAAAATTACAAGTGACAGCATAGCCTGTGTCTGCAATTACAATGCATTGTAAACAAGGAGAATTGCAATTCCAGCTGCCAGGCATGGCCAGAGATTGACAGGAATGGCACAGCATCTGAGAAGATGGCAGGCTGCTGCATATCCGCTTTGGGCCCCGATTGTGGGAGATGGCAGCAGGGAGAGAGGACCTAGGGGCTGCAACACGGGAAACACGGCAATCAAGGACTGGCAAGGAGAGCAGGAAGAGCAAGAGAGCAAGAGGCAGTGGAGAAGGAGGAGGAGAAATCACAGGACGGTCAACTTTGAACAAAGGAGGGAGTGTGTGTGTGTGTGTGTGTGTACTCGCACAAGCTCGTACATGAATGTGTGTGTTGTGGGGTGAATAGCAGAAAGAAAATTTTAGAACCTTGTTATATGACTCCCATCACCACTGCAAGACAAAATAAACTAGATTTTTTGAGAAACCTTCTGCGTGCCAGCTTTGTAAGGCATTTTAAATGTGTTATTTTGATGATCTGTACCACCACCATTCACTGACCTACTACTGAACAAGTAATTATAGAGCATCTGTGACTTACAGGGCCTGGGTTAGTCATTGTGAATCCTAGATTAGAAGGAGAGAGTAGCTGCCCTTAAAGAGGTGGCTATTGTAACCCCATTTTACAGATGCAAAAACTGAGTCTCAAGGAGGTTAAGTAACACACCCCAGGTTGCTCAGCTACTGCTGGCAATGTGAAGACTCCAGCATAGGTCTGAAACCAGCACTCAGTATGCTGTACTTCATATTTTATGGGAGCTCAGGAAGTCCTGGTTTTGTCAAATGTTAAATAGGAGAAAATCTGATGAATTAATTGCAGATACTCAGTAAAAAATACTTTCCTTTTCTTCATCATCAACTTAACCAATACAAGCTCTTATCATGAAGAGCATCATTATCAAACCTGAACCCAAAATGCTACTTGTCAAGTAGAGGGAAAGAGTAGTCTTTGATGTGTAATAGAGAAGAGTGTGAGGCAACCCAGGTCTGATGCTTCTCAGACAGAGCATAACACAGGGGCACATCTCCAGTGCGACTAGATGGAAAATGGGCTTAACGTGCAGCAAGAGGAACTGAGTAAGGTTGGATACATGAGAGCAAATGTCAGCTATGAATAAGATATCCCTCTCCATTCTGGGCTGGTGTCCTCAATGCCAGTCACATATGTCCTTAGGGTGTTTCCTCTCTGGCTGTGATGAGCAGGTCCCAGCCATCCACCTTCCCCTGGTACCACCATGTGGCTGAGGGCACGTTTACCTGGTACAAGACATGTTGAAGGCAGCAGAGTGACGATGTTCTTTTTCAGTGGCTTGTATGGGGACCAAGTCCCCAGCTTTGCCTCATTCACACAGGAAACTCCGGGTGCAGCTCACCAGCAGACAGTACCATGATGCAGGCACTACATGCATCTCAAGAAAGGGCTGTCAGATGGGGTGGAACTTAGCAGGCTGGGTCCTAAGCTAGTGGGCAGCAGAGGTGTCCCCGCCATGAGTGTGTCTCCCCAGGCTTAGCTCTATAGCCTGTCAGCAGCAGATAGGCCAGGCAGGCCCACAGGGAGATATCAGCTCTCTTCAGCAGGTCCTCTGAGCATAACTTGTCTCCGTGGGAAGTCATTTGTTACAGATCTGGCCTCCCACAGGAGGGCTTCCCCTCTCCGGGGACGTTCCAGTGCTCTGCAGCCTTCTGTTTCTGAGATGGTGTTGAGAAGGTGGGAACTGGGAGCTGTGCAGTTGCAGGGATGGGAAGACGTGAGGTGTTTGAGACTTAAATAAAGGCTGAGCTAGAGAGAAATTTCCCTGAGAATGTGAAGCTGTGGCTGGACCAACGTTGCCTACTTCCAGAATGGATGAACTGAAACCACACCAAAGCATCTCATTGGATTCATTTGGCCTGCTTGCAGCTCTTATCTCCTTATGGTGCTTTAGCCATCTCCTAGGAACTCCCCATGTCACAAAGTGGAGCACAGCCTGGTCTCCCAACACACCGAGACCTTCGGGGATACTAAACACTGTCCAAGTGCTGCTTGGCCATCAGCTTGCATTCTCACGTCCTTGAAGATGAGTGGAGATCGCAAAAATCAGTGGTAAGAGAATTGGATTGGGGTCAGGCTTGGGTTCAAACCCTGGGTCTGCCACTCACTACAATGCACATTGGATAAATTGTTTAAGTTATCTTAGGAAATCGGTACCCTCATCTATAAAATGGGCAAATAACCTTCATTCAACGTGATTGCTATGTACATCAATTTGAATAATGTTATAAAGCTTTTACTCAGTGTCTGACCCAGAAGAAGCATTATAAGAAGGAAAATTATACCCAGAAATTGCTTCCAGTGACCTGATACTGGGACAATAAGAGGCCATCCAAATGTCCTCCTGCAGAGTAGGGGCCACCTGGCTCAGCGTTCCATGTTCCACCAGAGGCCAAATTCCGTGGCGTGCACTGGGACCCTCACCTTTGGGATCTCTTTCGCGTGCTTTTTGTCCCTATGCGAATACTCCAAGTCCCTGACTCTTTTCCCTTGTTTGCAGCTCGCACTTGGCTTTCCAACCTGACAGGTGGTTCCATCCCTGTGGCCTCACACTGTTTGCTATTTTTAGGTCTAATGAGCACGCAGCCTCTGGTCAAGCCCTCTTTTGGTCACTTCAGGTAACTCTGCTTCCACTGGCTCTACCTTAGATCTGAGAGTTTGTTTTTGATACCAGCCCTTAGGGCCGGCATTGCTGTGGGATAATCCTAGCTCTGAACACAGAAGGGCCAGAGGTGACTGTTCAGCAGGGCAGGAAAGAAGGCTACTGCTTTATGAGAATGATCCTTGCCAGTGGCAGTGAGGGTAGGCAGGGGCAGAGACTGAGCAGATAGTCTGCAAGATGCAGACTTATATTCACAGATCATTTTGTGAGTGATGTTTCCAGGACCTAGGTTAGAACATGTTAGTCCCTTAGTGACTCTGCATTTATTAGGATCCTGGTGTTTGGCTATGGAAAAGTGTATGTCTTCATTATTTGTTGGGTTTTGGTTTCCGAAAGCTATTTTTCCCTACATTCTGAGGTGAGAAATGTACAATTTATATGGGGATACGCCTACCACCCTATCTTGCCTGACATGAAACCTTATACCTCGACCTAAGGAACACTGGGTAGGAGCCAATAAGTCCCCTGAAAACTTTGATTTTTTTTCTCCTCAGCAGTGAGTCAGGGCAATAATGCCGGTACATCCACCTGATATCAAGTGTGTGAGGTGTATGTGTGTGAAAGAAGTGTGTAATGATGTATGTGTGTGTTTGAGGTATTTATGCAAAAAGTATATAGTGAGGTGTATGTGTGGTGTGCGTATGAGGTGTGTGTGTGTGAGTATGTGCGAGTGTGAGTGTGTGTGTGAGTGTGAGTGTGTGAGTGTGTGAGAGTGTGTGAGTGTGTGTGAATGTGTGTGAGTGTGTGTGAGTGAGTGTGTGTGTGAGGAATGTGCATATGAGATGTGTGAGGTGTGTGGGTGTGAGGTGTATGAGCATGAGGTGTAAGTTGGGTGCAAAAGTTGTGTGAGGGGTACGTCAGGTATGTGTGTGAGAGATGTGCATGACGTTTGTGTGTGTGTGTGTGTGTGTGTGTGTGTGTGAAAACGTGATGAGGAAGGGTTATGATATGTCATGTTCAAAACCTACTACATGGAAGATGCTAAACCCAAAACAACACTCATGATTTGGGATTAAATAATGCAGAGAGGAGAAAACCGTGCTGGTTTCATCATCATGTGCAAGGGTGGAGAGAATAGGCAGCCTTGCCCCCACAGAAGCTGGTGTGAGCAGTCTGGTCTGCAGGTGCAGGTAATGAGTGGCTGTGCTTTTGATTACTACATGAATCCAGAGGAGCAGCGGTGTGAACAAGCCCAGAATGCCAGTGCTGGAAAGAGCTTAAACATAGTTTCTCCAGTCTCAGCACTCTATGCTGGAAAACGTGCTCTAACACATTCAGATTATTAATGGTAGAATATTCACCAGACACTGGGTGTCCTGACTTCTAGCCCAGTGCCTTCCCCCGAAACCAGAGCCTAGATATATTTTCTCAGGTTAACCATGGTTCCCTTTATAACTCTGCTTTTTTAATCTCCCTTAAATACTACTTGTGTCATGTTACCTGTCTCCTCAAAACCTTCAGTAGCCACCCGTGACGTACAGGATATGGACCAACCTCTGTCCCTAACATGCTCAAAATTTGAGATTCCTGCAGCATTACTTCCCACTCCATTTTGGCGTTGCATAATGCACACTCTTCCCAATGCCCTTCCTCCTTCCCTCTTGCTCTCTCAGTAAGATATCTTGCTCAAAACTCCAATCACACTACACCAGCTGAGTGAGCTGTCTCTCAGAATTCATCCAGCAGTTAATATCTTTACCTCATTTAGCAATGATTACACATTGCCCTGAGCTATAGACTTACATCTATCATCTTCCTCCACAGGATAGGGACCTTGTCTTATATTGCTTTCTATACCCACGACACCTCACCCAGTGTCCTTGCCCATAATAGATACATAAAAAGTGTTAGTATTTGATGTTTGGTAAAATTCTAACAGGACTGAACATTTATTCCATAACTTTCCTATTCCATTTGATTGTGTGTTCTAGTGCTAGGTGGAATCATATTGCCAAGATGGCAGATCCCTCTGGCTACCCTTGGATTTTGTGCCCCTGCACTACCCAGGTCCAACATCTATAAAAGATACAAAATTATAAATATTCCTATCCTTTAGCTCTGTTCAAATTGCTTCACAGCCTTGGCTTAGGGGTACCATTGCCTCAAACTTAATTGTCAAGAAATTTTAATGTAGTTGTTAAGAGGAAGGGTTTTGGATTCAGGCCATATCAGATTTGTATTCTGGCCCTTCTATTTACAAATTGTGGCTTGCTAGAGAGATAGTAATCTCTCTATTCCTTGGTTTCTTCATCTCTGAAATGGGGATAATTTTAGGAACCGTGTAATATGCTGATATGTGGTCAAATGAGATGATTCATTTAAGTAACTTAGAGCAGTGCCTGGCACAAAATCAGCATTCCATAAGTGCTGCCTTTCCGAGTCCCTGTCTTACCTTATTCTCAGTTTTGGGTCTGTCTTACTAATCAGCCTCCTCCTAAAGATAGTTATTTGGTTTTTCTCAGTCCCACCTGAACTTGTTTTGATCTCTGGCAACTACCATGCTTCTTTACTGCTGATAACTACCATGCTTCTCCCTGGGCTGGTCCCTATCTGACCTACTTCTTCCGATTGTTTCCAATACACAGTCATGGAAGAAGGGAATCCTGTTCTGGGTGCTGTGGAGCACTGAACATACAGTTCCACTCATGTAGGTGTGTGGTGAAATACACACACCTTTTATAACTGGTAAAATAAGGTTCACCTACATGGGATGGAATTTTTAAATATACATTATAGTTTCAAATTCATTTCACATCTAGGTAAGTTATCAATGTTTTAATCAACCAACATGTATGAGTCTTAAAACCTGATTGTGATTAATATTAATAACTTGAATGGGTAGTCAAGAGAATAGGGTCTGAAGCCAGACTTCCATTAGCTGTATTACATTCAACGACATAGTTAAATCCTGTGCCCCAGCTGCCTCATCTGTAAAATGGAGCTGATAATAGAACTTACTCCATACGATGAATGTGAGGGTTAAATGAGACAATACAATAAAAGATACATGGACTAATACCTGTTAACACTATTTAGTGTCTCTCTCTTTTCTGAGTAATTCCACTTGCCTCCTTATTGAGCAATTACTTATGTTTTAAGTCAACAGAAATGAATTTGGTATACAGTATTATTTGATATGCCTTTAAATAATTAAAGTCGCTTTAGTTTTAGATTATAGCCAGCGTGAGATCAGTAATATAGATTGTTCCTTCTAAAGCATTACAAACACTTGAAAGAATAGCTTCTTCATGTTGAAGCTAGTTCATAATTTTCTTCTTGAGAACCTACATTTTTTTTTTATTTAAAGCACCTTAACAAGAGGGTGGAATATTATAGTGGCCTGAGAAACACTGCATTAGTTATTTATTGTTATGTAACAAACTAAGCTGCTATAAACAGCAAACATTTATTATCTCACAGTTTCTGGAGCCAGGTTCAAGGTCTCTCATGAGGCTACAGTTCTTTGGGGCCATCTCAGTGGCTAACTACCACAACCATCTGTATAAAAGGTGACCTCTGAAGAGACTGCACACGTGTAGCTTTATGAACCTGAGATTAAGAAAGGAGAACTAAAATATTGTTTAAAAATGTGAGCTCAGTGACACACACACACACACACACACACACACACACGAGATTACATATGATAGGACAGATAGGATATAATTTCATTGAACTTTTAGAGAGCCATGATTATATGCCAGACTCTGTGCTCAACAGTTTGTAAACATGATCCCATTTAAGTACCAGAGAGAACTTTGTGGAGGATTGGTGCCTTGAGTCCAGTCCTAATAAATCTGTGAGAATTTGCTTGGGCAGGGAGAAGAAAGGAAAGAAGAAAGGAAATATACTAGCAAACACATATGGCCTGAAGCCAAAGTGGGGTGAAAAGAAGGGACCAGAAAAAACAGAGAATAGGCTTAAATAGAAATGCAGAAGACAAGACTGGCCATAAACTACAGTCATTTTGAGTGGACAAGATTTTTATACCTCTTGGTGTTTTAATGAATTGACCTAGTTAGAGACAAAGGAAGAGGGTGTAGATTCCATGGCTTTTCAAGAGGGACTCGGACTTTGGGCATCATGGAATTCTGCTAGAAACGTTCTACAGTAGCCACTATGTTTGTTGTGTGGAGAAAGACAAAATGGCGGTGGTGGCCTGGGCACCTTCTATGGGCAGAGAGTAATTTAGTCCTGCTGGGGGGGGGGTGTCCCCTCTGCCCTCCTTCCCTCCAGGCAATAAGCCCAGACAAAGATCTGGCAGTGTTTCCCAAGCCAAACTTCCTCTCATAAAGCCTGGGAGAACTTGTCAATTGCAATCAGCCACCAGAGTAGGTTCCCCCAGCCAGGCCAGCTGGCAGGAAGGCTGCCAAGGCAGCAGATCTGACGAAAGAATTCTCAATCACATTTACATGTGCATGGTGCAAAAAAAGGAAAGGAAGGGGGGAAAAACCCCTCCGGATCCGGAATCCAAAAAGAAAGTCACTAACGAATCCACCCTCCCCCCCCCAAAAAAAAAAGAATCAACCACAGATTTGTCTCAGATGTTCTCAAATTGCTGTCCTTAAAAGCTCTGCTTTCCCATCTTTCTCCTCCTTCCATCCGTCCAATCTGTCAAAGAAAGTCTCTAATTTTGCCTTAATTTGTGCCTTGGTTGTAAGAACAAAACAGAACGTCACTGCAGCCTTCCCCTAGCCCCTCCCTTGGTCCTTCAACAGCTGTGCTTCCTCAATGGCCTGATAGAGTTCTTTCTCCGCCATCATCCCCTATTCTTTGCCAAGCTGATCCTCAGATCACTAGGAGCCATGGTGTATTGGGAGGGGGGAACCTAAGAAGGCAGCCTCCATACTACCGTATATCAAAGGGTCATATTTACATCAGTTACCCTTTATCTCTCAAGGAACCAGGGAAAGCTGGCTCTGGGTCAGGGAAGAACAAAAGTGAAATGAGCCAGTCTGGGGTGAAACAAACTGTAATCTTGCAAAATTACAGATATTTTAGGCATCTCGCCAAACCCTTGGGGGTAGTAACAAATTTGGCTATTTACATCAGTTTTCAAATAAAAAATAAACACTTCCTCCCAATCGAGTCCTTTTAGAATATCAGATGAAACATTGTTCCTCTGTTGCCTACTAATGGGACACAATTCTCGGATACAGCTTGGTTTGAACAAGACAAGCCCTCACTTAGAATCCTCACACCCCACTCTCAGAGGAGGCTAATTTAACTCCCCTCTCATGGCCTCCACCCCTACCTCCACCAAAGATGAGAGTTCTGAGACTCTTCTAATTAATCTTTGTAAATTGCTCTGCGATCGTGGGATATAAAGGCAAAGTATTATTAGAAAATGCTGGCTGGTTTAGTAGCCAGCCATAAAAGTCGGATGCTGATCAGCTCACTGTTCATGCTGCAATTATTGGGAATAGTTGGAGATGGTTTTACGTGCTAGGCACACCACGAGTCCTTAAGAAAAACATGGTGCAAAGACCTAGGGACATACAGCAGTGACTCAGGTTGGGTATCAGCAAAGAGGCTTTGCAGACAATTTCTGAGCTTTTTTTTGCCTGTACTAGTCATAGTGCAGGAGAATCCCGGTAAGACACCATGGACCTCTGTCCTGCTATAGCAGCCTCCTCCTCCTACTTTTTTGCATTTAGCAAAAATCACCTATGGTGCAAATGGGCCCTTATAACCAAGTAGTCCCCACCTACTGAGCAAGTGCAGATTCCCATTATGACATCTTCTAGCTGGAGACTCTTGAACAAGTGAATATCTGATTTAAGAGGAGAGATACAAATGTTTCTCAGGGGTTCCTCTATGGGGTTCACACAAATCAAAGAATAGAATAATCCCTAAGAAATTTAGGATACATAACTCTTGATCTTGTAGCCCCACTTGTGACTTATTTCTGGTCCATTCACGTGGATTTAGCCCAAAATTCCTGGCTCAGAACTGGTGACTGAGGCAGCACTCAGCCTTTAACTCTCTTTGAGTTTCGGTGTCTGTTGAGCAGATACTAATCTACACTTCCTAGGGTATTTGGTGGCATAACTAATTCATGTTTAAAGAATGTTCTTTGAATACAAGAAAGCAGTGTCTGAATGTAAGGTGCAATTACTTTTCTGAATTGTACATTTGCTAGAGTGATTTTTGTGAAGGCATATGAACTTCAAAAGAAAAATATCCAATTACTTCAGTTTGTTTATTATTTTATGTTAAAACATTGATAACACAAACATTTTCGCTTAATATTTTATGAAGAAGATATGTTAGACAGATTTAATATTTTAATATCTATTTGCCACAAAAGCTAAAGAATTAGATAATGAAAAGTATGTATTGTATTTGTGAGGGTGGAGGAGGTACTGTTCAGATTTCTCTGAAATGAGTTAAATTCAACGTTCAGAGAGACCATCTTCTCTACTCTCCAGGGTCAGCAGGATGGTATTCAGCTTAGGGATCTGAATCCAATTGGAAAACCATAATTCATTCTATGGGACGTGAGGACTCTGAGGGTGGCTGTCCATCATGGCTTCCCAAGTACTGTGGAAATAGGTTAGTAATGTACTTGGGTTGATCAAAGAGATCAGAAAAGATGGGTATCCACAGGGAAGAGAGGAAGAATTGTAACAGCCTAGTGGCATTTGGAGCTATTGTCCTAAAGGAAACCCTTTCCATTACATTTCCTTAGAGCCTCAGTTAAAAGGAAGCCTGAGCCATGATTCACAGATTGGATAGTGAGAGATTGCCAGGCAGATAGTTGGAGACAGTGGGACTCCAGGGAACCAGTTCCAGTGCCGTGGCATTCCCCTAAGCTGGGTGACTCTGAGGAGAGACTGCCTTTTGAGTTTTAAGACATTTGCGCAAGAGAAAGGTAGTGGCCAAGGGGAATGTGACATTGATTATTACAAGTAATATCAGTGTATAAATTGAGTTTTAACTCTGTACCAAGAACTGGCCTATGTGTTTTGAAGGCATTGTTTCCTCTCACCAACACTAAGGTAAGTGTTATTTCCTTTTTCAAATGAGAAAATGGAGGTTTGTCTATGGTAAAAAAAAAAAAAAAAAAAAAAAAAAAAAAACAACAAAACAAAAGTAAGTGGTGAAGCTAAGATTTAAAATGCAGGCAGTCTAACTCCAAAGCATAAATTAACTGTTAAGTTAACTTTAGCAGTATACCACATAAATTTAGAAGCGCAGCTACTGCTATGTTTCTAAAAAAAAGACCAGGGGATTTGTTCACATACAGTCAGGACTCACGGCTGACAGCCAGCAGAGCAGGACTCTTTATCCTCGTCATGCCTCCTGTAAGCTGGTGGGTGCCAGTCAGTGTAGATTCTAATCAAGATCCCCCCCCCCCACCAAGGCTATTCTTGATGCTCATTTGAAACAGATTTCACTGAGCACTTTCTACGTTCTAGGGACTGGGGGCAAAATTAATCCTGAGAAAAGTGTTTTCTTTGAGGGGATGTGGAGGGTGGAAGTTGAGTGAGTGAGGAAAACCTTAGTAGGCTTTCTTATTTGGAGAGTTAAAGATCAGAGCCCAGTTCAGAGGGGGTTTTGAGATCATGAAGATAGAATTGTTCTACATAATTACGTCAAGTCTGTGTTCTTTGTGGGCAGAGCAACATCTCTGGGGAGTTAGGATGGCTAAGGTCGCTAATTTGTCTCCCTTGAGAAGAGGCAGGGAGAATAGGGGACAGGTTAGGGCCCTAGAATTCAGAGAAGGAATAGAGTACCAGGAGAGGGAGGAGACCAGTGAAAGGCCCTGAGTGGGGGAGTTCAGAAGTGTGATGTCTGATATCCAGTTACCTTGCCCCTTTCCCTGAAGTAACTGCCCTCTGCTACCACCATATGCTCATCCTTCTCTGGAACAAGGAAAAGAACAGTATGTTTGCAGAAAAGGAGGGAGAGGGAGGGAGAACAACACAGTAAGGAGGTGACAAGACTGCCAGATGTGATGGAGCCCTGAGCATCCTCAGGGAGGACAACTGTGGAAGTCCAGGAAGAGCTTCGGAAGATCAGGAACACTGGGCAGGACGAGCAGGCTCCACCTACCACAGAGAGGAGAGCTCTCCTTGAGGTGTTGTGAATGGTAAGAAGAAAGCACAGCAGCAAAGACTGAAAACTGGGGTTTTCCAGCATGAACAAAAAACATTTCCTTTGAATATGCATGTTGTATTCCCAATATTCTACACTCTTCTAGCAAAGACCCGGGTTCCAATAATTCTCTAAAATCTTACTTCCTCCTCCGTAATTTTTCCCCCCACTTACTTAGTGATCAAATATTCCTCTTTACTTCTGACCTCTTAATGGCCACCATGACTTCCAGAAGAGGGAGTTGTTGCTACTTCCCCTGTAACTATGGTTCCCAGGGTTCATTTAGGAACTACAAGAACCCAAATGCAATGGGACAGAAAAATATTTTGTTTATTTCTCTAAAAAACAAACAAACAAACAAAAAACCAATCTTATAAATGTGGCAAACGTGATACAGAGAATAAGAAGAAATGCTAACTTACATTCCTGATTTCAGACATGAGATAATGTATGGTTCCATTGTTAGCTTTGAGATCTGGAGGGCTCCTGAGAAAGGTCAATTCAATTACAGACTTCTCCCTCTCACCTCTCTTCCTTCCATTAGCTCTCTCCATCTGTCAGGTTACTCTGCCAAAAGGAGAGTCCTGTGAGTTCTCAGCCCTGTGAAACAGCCCTGGTAGACCCTAAGACGTAGTGACATTGTGCCTGACCCTTTGTTCTCTCTCCCTGTCTCTCTCTCCTGGAGATCCCCATATTTCTGCATCTTAGCATGATGTACAGCTGCCCACAGAGGTATGGGGTAGCAGGTGGGTGGGTGTGGGCCAAGTTACTGTCGGTGGCCTCACAGAGCTGATGTGTAATCACAACTCAGCCATATACCGTAATGTGGCTATAAAGATCTCAGAACCACAGAATATGAGAGTTATGACCGAAATGAAGTCCAATCTGTGATAAAGCAGCCAGCATTAACGCGACAAATATGTGACAGTGGGCAGAGAAATGACTGATTGGGGATGTTTATAAATATAGGAAGTGAGCTGCTTGTGGCGTCCAATAGAGGGGGTTAGCAAAATGAAGACAGATGGCAGCCAATTAGCTCTCACATTCCTTTGCGTCTGCCAATCCACGCAGAGAGCTCCAGGGCTCAACTTCATCACACCAGCCTCCCAGTGGGGCCCTCCAGGTATGTTATAGACCAACTCCACCTCCTGGTTCGGCATAGAACTACAGCTCACTTAAGAATGACTTCTGCAGCTGACAGCTGGGGAGAGGTCAGCTAGCACAGCCATTACAAAGATGGCATCGACGCGTTGCAACTGCAGCCAGAATCCTGGGATTTACTCAACTGTTTCATAGTAGTTTCCATAAAAATGTAGAACACTTTGCTTGGGAAAAGATATTTCAAGACCCCCATTTAGCCCAACTCTTCAAGTAATGCTGAAACGCCCTCTCTGTGCCCAGCCCATGACAAGTATGCCCTTTTCCAGGTGGAGGCTTCCATGTTTGGCATTTCATTGACTTTGAATTTCAGAATTAAATTTCATTCCCTGGAGCTCCCAGCCTCTGGTCCTTGGCAATTATTGAGTAAGAAAGAGCCATTCTTCCTTCACAAGACAGCCAGCCCTATAAATATTTCAAGATATTTCATGTCCATGTGTGGAAACAGCTTTGTTTTTCTCGAAAGAACACTGCAAGCTCTATTGTTATTTGTGCACAGAACATGCACTCATGTTACTTTACCCTCCAGGCCAGCGTGGGCTATTTCCAACATTTGAAAGTGTGGTACAATGATTAACATGCTGTTCTTGGTATTATCTGACTGGTCCACAGTAACGCAGCACACATGAATGTCTGTATCTTATGTCGTATAAAAGAGGGAAGGTACCTCATTCTTCTAACTTTTAGGAAACTGACAATCAGTAAAACCAGTATTTTCCCCCATCTTCCTTTCCCACCTTGCTAAAATTAAATTATTCTTCAATCTATTAGTCACTTCCTAATAATCAGCCTCCGTGCCCCATTGCTTCTGAGAGCAACAACTGTCCACAACAGTTTCCACCCTGTGTCTCTACAGTCACTCCTGCTCTCAGACACAAGAGATTTAAAGTGTACTAACCCTATACTTTGGACTCTCCATCAATTAATTGTTCGCTTGACTTAGACTTTGCATTTCTTTTGATCGTTTAAATTGTAGTCTTCAAATCCAGTGTGTTCCTTGTTATGCAGTTCTGGTTGCTGACCTCCTGTCTTACTACCTTTGACTTTCTTGCTAAGCTTGCAGGCCTTGGGATCTCCAGCATAGGGTGTTCTGTTTTAATGATACAAAGCTTTCTTCCAAAGAAGTAATGTGCCTTTTCTTTCCTCCCTCAATCAAATTGTACACCAGTGAAGAGCGGTCAAGATAATAAATATTTCATATGCACTACTGAACTAAACCTACACAAAACCCTACCAGGTAGATAGTCACAAATATACCTCCATTTTACAAATGCAGAAATTGAAGAACAGAGGACTTAAGTAATGTGCCTAAAGGCATATAGGTGGTAAGTGCCAACCTCAGTATTTAATCCCACATAGTCTGAGTCTAGAGCCTGGGCCTATAAGACCATACACTATGACCTCAAGATGAATAAAATGAGAGAGAATGAGTGACAGGGTCTCAGCCTGTACTGACTGCCTGCTCTGACCCACCACTCTTTCCTGCAGCCATATTCTTTAGAACCCACATTCTTGGTGTGTTGGCCTTTTTCCCAATCCCATCCTTCAGTGCTCAGATCTCCTGAAGAACTCTCAGAAAGAGCCCTAACCTCCTGCAGTGAGCTGGACCATGCCTGAAACTGACATAAGGTATGACATAAACCCATATATGAATAATTTACATTTTGAACCTAATGATAAGATATTGCATTCCCCCCCACCCCATTAAACAGCATCATCTTAGATTTAGACCATCCCTCCAGCCTGACAAGATCTTTTTGGATTCAATCACCTGACCAATTTAGTATTCCTCCCAATTTCATGTCATCTACAAATTTGATAAGTATCGTCTCTATGTCTTCATCCAAGTTGCTGATAGAAACGTTTATGTCCTGTGTATCCTGGCAGCCCACTGCTCGACATTGATCAATTAGCTTTTCAGCACCTGTTGGCTACAGTTCTTTATCCCCATATTAATATATAATATACCTAATTTTACTAGTATTCAGCATGAATTTCATCATTCCGATAAAGCTATTACAAAAGGCCTTGTAAAATGCATTCCTGAAATACTGATTCTCTACGCCTACTACATTTCCCTGGAAAAAAGTATGAACTAAGATTTGTCTGACATGACCTAATATTAATAAATCTGAGACAGTAGGAAATCATTATTAACCCACACTGCGCATTATAAGAGTCTAAAGAAAACCCCATGCCTACAGGGAGTTGATTTCTAAACCATCTCCTGTGGAGTCTTAGATTTCCTTAGAGGTGCTCCAGAGGCCACTGCAGCAGCTGAGGGAAACGAAGTAGGCACCACCCAGCACCTTCATTGCAAACACTCCACTATTTTGTACATTATAATAATGTTCCATTTGGCATCCTTCTTGAAAAAAGTGAGATGCAGAATACAATTTGAACACTGCTGCTTTGAGGGAAGAATGTAATCGGTCTGTCAAGAGTTGTACTTGATTGCGCAATATTGACTGGTGCTTGGGACACTCACTTTGTTAATAAAATTGAGACACCATTATCCACACTTGCTCTGTGTTTCACAGAAGTGCTATAAGAGTTGATAGCTAGCCTTAGGACAAAGACTAAGCAAGTCCATTATTGAAATGCACACTTCTAAATGCCCAAAAGAATCCTTGTCATTTGTTCCCAGCGATCTGCTCAGAGGATGTTTCCCCATCCCCAAACATTTGTTGAATGCCTCCTAGCTACCACGTATTTTGAAACACATGATTTCTTCAACCTTTACAATAATCTTCATGAGGGAATACAATTATTCCTGTTTACCAAAGAGGAAGCTGATGTTAAAAACCAGTTTAATAAATGGTTTACGAGCACACAGCCAGGAAGCACACAGAGCCAAAATTCAAACTCAGATTTGATTGATCTCAAAGTCCTTAAATTTGCCTTTATATCTCATGGCCTTATATTTTTATCAGTGTATTGGGAGTGAATATTTCTAGTGTTTACAAAGAGCTAGGCACTGGCTAAGCATTTACAAAAATTATCTCATTTAATCTCACAATAGCCATACCATTGGTGATATTATTATGCCCAATTTTGTAGACAAAGATGCAGAGCTTCCCCAGGGTCACACAGAAAGAAATAAGCAGAACTCAGAATGCAATCCACATAACCTGACTCCAGAGACTTGGCTGCTGGCAATCATATCAGGGCTCATCTTATTATCAAACTTGACACAGGCAGGTGCCCATTGGCCATTCTTGGACGGGTCTTGAAAGGTGTATCTGGTCCCATGAGCTGTCCTATGTGAATCTACTATTAGAGATTATCTTTTACTTTTGATTAAGAAATTGTTTTTTGTTTAAATGGAAGCAGTCTTCATCAGTCATTACAGGTTTGGTGTGAAGTAGAGCCTCTCCAGCATGTCTAGTTGAGAGTAGAACATTGAGAGAGGGGCAGAAAGACAGATTATCTTTGATCATCTTAGGGATGAAGAATAAGGCAAAAGCTCAGATGATGGGTGGAGGCAAGTCTGAGTCACAACCCTAGGAAGTATGGGGCGGGGCACTGTAATGGGATGTGAGAAGGATCCTAGCATTCACTAAAGCAGCCTTTACCTTCAGCACATTTAGCAATGGACGGATCCTCGTTCTTTTGAAAGAAGACCCCTCAGATTTGACATCCCGTGGTGCCCTCTCTTCTTTCACCAACTGTGTTGGAGAACAGTTGAAAGAGATGAAAGCCTGTAGGATATGTGGCCAATGGAAACAGCCCCATGCTCAGAAGCCAGGGGATTTCAGTGGTGTCGCTGTTATCTATGGTGTGGGGCTGGTTCCCTGCCTTTTCTAACTGGCAGGAGCAGAGTGGAAGGAAGGGAGCACAAATCACAATGACTCCATCCTTCCAACCCATCTTCTAGATATCGTGTCTGAGGCTGGCTTTCTGCCTACATATATATTTCTATTGCCTATTGAGCATGAAGGCAGATAACAGTCCTGAATAGCATCAGACAAGGAATGAAATGAAATTTTAACCTTGGTAATGTAAGATGCATTGCACTTCTCCTCCTTTTAGAGTCTATTTACCACTTGAGATAATTCAGCTGGCATCCACAGAGTACCCAGCCAGCCAGGAGAGAGCGAGAGCATAAAGGGGCCAGAAAGAGGATATTAGTTAGTAAAAGAAATGTGATCTGAGGAATGGCCAATCCCAAATTTTTTACATCTGGCACTATTTTGGAACTGGAAAAGGTTAAGTATTGTTGTTATTGTTGCCACCTCCTGCCCCCACCCCAGTGATGGGTTTTGAATACTATTGAACTGTTTTCTTGAAGATAATCAACTGAACCATAGGAGGAAATGGGATGAAAAAGTAGGAGGAACAGACTGGAAGTTATAGAAAGCTAGGTTCCAATTCAATTATCTGAACTCTAATAAAAGTTATAGTAATCTGACAATGAAACAGGTATGTCATTAAATACGTTATTCAGTTAGAAGTTACTACTTTATATTATTTCAATTTTCTTATGTGCACTATTAGAAACAGCAGGGCTGAGGATCTCTATATGCTGTGTACTATGATATAAATAATATGGTATATAGTTCTTATATTCTAGAAACATTTCAACTAGAAAGGAAAATAGAATATGTCCATATGCCTAAAGACATATACTGTAAGAATACTTTAGGAAAGAAAAAGTTTTAATGTAATAGTGTTTCCTGTCACTGAAATTGTTTAAACTGTGTCGGTATAAAAGTTGTTATTCCTACCATAATTTAACGTGTTCCTTCTTGCAGGCCTTTTCAGGGTCTTTGTATGCCAAAACCTACCGGGAATTGTTCAGAGCAAGATAGGTGTCTAGCACTTTCATAAACTGATTAACTATGTAGCCCTCTTCCTTCTTTTATTTAAAGAGCCATCCAAGGGGACTGTTTTTATCTGGGAAACCATTTTGATAAATCCTGCTGAATAGAGTATTCTTGCACCAAACATAGATTAAAATAGATGCCGTCTAAGGTCTCCTGAACCTGGGAGAACTCGAGCAACTGACCAGGCAGGGATCATTTTGGAGAGAGGCAGATGACCAGGAGAGGCTTGCTGCTGTTCAAATAGCTCCAGCTCATAGGCTCCCTCAGGGGTAGTATTAGGGACTGGGGAGAGCCTTCTCTCCTCTCTACTAGGAGACCCAAGCTGAGAGACCATGACTGGAGGCTGCTCCAAATGCAAATTATGGGGAGGAAAAGGGACTTTCTAGGAGGAATAATATGGCTTCCTTTACAAAGTCTAGGTCGCTGCCCTTCTTTCTACTCTGATGTTCTCGTTTTGCCTTCTCTTTGCCTTTCACTCAGGGAACTCTGGGACTGGCAATGACTGTGGATCACAGGAGGGGATCCTAGCACTCACTAAATGAATGTAAATACGCTCAGGTGTGCACACACATGGACGTGTGCATACCCACTCACAGACCCGCACATGCTCTAGTTTTCATTTCTTGGGTCTATCCATGTGGTCCAGTGGGCATACTGCATGCATGGATGCTGAACTTCCCTGACTCCTGCTGCATAACCTCACACGAAACACCTCACCGCTATCCAGGTTGTGGTTTATGCAAAATATTAGGCTGGTGCAAAAGTAATTGCGGCTTTGGCAATTATTTTTAACCTTTCAAACCAGTTACTTCTGCTCTAACCTAATGGAGAGAATATGAACAACCTTTTTTTTTCCCCTAAGATGTTGAAAGGAGTCAAAGGAGTGGTGGATATAAGGGGACTTTAAAATATGGTGTGTGGATACTCAGAATTGCTTTTGACTCATGTTTCACCAAACAGAGTGGAGAATGCAGTGATGTCATTTCCCAAATTGTAGTCACCACTGGTTCACCTGCAACTCTAAAGACTGAAGTTAGCATTTCAAGCTTACTTGGATTTCAAAAGGCTGACCTAGACCTGGCCCTCCAAACACTTTGTAGAGCCTTCACATAATCTAGACACATACACTGGACATTTAGCTTCCCACACCCTTAAATCTGAATTCAGTTTTAACACCTATTTGCTGGAGCCATGAGAGACAATAAAGAAAACTGAATTAAAGAAGAAAGAGAACACACAGGACTTCATCACCTAAGCTAGCATATAAATGGTCTCCTCTGACCAAACCATGTCTGGTGGCTCAAAGAAGAAACCTCTGGGATTTAAATGTTCCAGGTGGAAAATACTTCTAACACTTTAGAAGAAATCCACTTAAGGGGACAAGCTCATTCTCATCGCCAAGCCCCCAGGATGACTGAGTATCTTGCCATCAGGTCCTGATTTTGCAAGAAACAAGCCCCAAACCTTTCTGTAAAGAATCATAGAGTTATTACCCTGACTCAAGAGAGATTAGGACGCAGGACAATGCTGGCGGGACAGAGTCTGGAAGGGACCTTGGCAGAGCTAGACTTGCCTAGGAGAGGTATTAATCGACAGACTTTGAGGAAGAGCAGAAATTCTGTTTCAATTCAACAATTGGAAAAATTTATTTTCAATTGAATTGAGTCCTAACCTGCTGGTTGGGAGTCCCTGCCTTCATTTTCTTGCCATTTGAAAATACTACACAGCTAATTTATATTGACTTCCTACTGTGAGGCACTTTATAGAAAACATTTCATTGGTTCCTTTCTACAGTTCTGAAAGGCAGGAATTTTGCAAATGAACAAACTGAGGCTCAAGGATACAATGGTAAATTAGCAGGTCCAGGATGTGAAGCCTGATTTTCCTGGTTCCAAAACCACTCTCTCGTGGATCAAATTTTATTTCAAGTAATGATTTCAATAAATAAATAAATAAATAAAGCACCTGGGCTCCAGCCAGAAGGTTGGAATTTACCAATGGTTCTTAAAACCTCTCGCAACAGATCACCGGGCGGGTTGTTGCCTTCTGTTCCAGTTTAGTATTCCCCGTGGGTCTGGCAGGAAGAGGGGGTGCAAAGGTAAGGTGGTGTCCCCCTGCTCAATTCTAGCTGATATATTTACGGAGTCCCACGCCTCTTCTCCACCGCCCCTCCCCACCCCGTTGTCTCCAGAGGCTGTGGGGAAGTGACACGTAGATAGACAGGAGGTGACAGCAGGGCTGCGTGTTCTCAGCCAGGTTGCCAGCTGTGCGCCAGGCGCCTGCTTCTCATTCCACGTGCGTCTGGGCACGTTCTCCTTCATCAGCAGAAGAGTTGGATATCTTGAAACACTGAAGTTTTCATCTCCTCTTGATTGGGCTCTACAGCAGTTTAAAAAGCCTCTGCCTAAAAGTGAGAATCATGTCACACCTTAATAGCCTCATTTCTAGGGCGACAGGGGCTTTTTAAACTCCTCGAGCCTTGCTGGGAATGTCTGAGCTGCTCGCTTTGTTTGTCTCCCCTGCATTTCTATTCAGGGAGTCATCTCTGAGAAGTCTTTCATTGAGCACACAGTCATCCAAAGGGAAAGAGAAACATGCTCTACATGAACATTAGTGGCAGCTGAAATCTGTCACACTGAACATCAAAAAGCACAGCCAGGTAAAGGAAGACAAAGGGGGGAAAAAGCAGGTATGGGAAACAGGAATGCCCACACAGGATGGAAGGACTGAGATAGGAGTGGTGACATTTCGGGTTTGGTTTTTATCCCTCTGGAGAAGAACAACCAACGGACAACAGCTTTGGGGGAGGGTCAAATGTGTTCAGTAGCTCTGTGTATCAGAAGAATCCTTGGTTCTGGAAGGGGGCTCTTGGGACATACCCAGTATAAGCCTGAGAGCCAGGCTGCCCTATACATTAGGGAATGTCTGACTTGTCTGCCTCCTAGGCAAATCCTGGGGCCAGAGCATCCTTTCTGACAGAGAGGGGCTGCTCTCATTTGCCCCTGCGCTTTATACACAGCAGAGGACACATATTCAGACATTTACCTGTAAGCCAAGCACACCGAGTGTGGCTACGTGTGTGCTTTTATGTAAACTAATGTGTGTTTGTGAATTCGGTTGACATCGATCAAATTCATTTCAAATGGGCCTAAGCAATCTCAGCTTGCTTTTTTAAAGATTGTTTTCCTAGCTTGCTCTGCCCTACCCAAGATAGGAAGCTGACACTGTGGAACAACATAGGAAGACAAACTTTGCTCTTTTCAGAAGCACTCACTTTGTCCCGAAACCCATATTACCATAAAGGAGTCTTTCTGCACTGAGGCATGTTTGTGACCTAGTTCTGGAAGGCTGAGTCCTGTGTTGCTTTAATTAAATACTACAGGATTCAGAGGGCAGGCTCCTGCACTTTGGGATCATAGGCAGAAAGGGGAATCAGTCCCCCTTTGTCTTTCCATGCTGCCTTCTTTAACAAATAACATAAACAGAACAGCATCTCCTCCCTGGAATGCAACATGGTTTCTCCTGTCCAGCATTCTCCTCTGAATGTGGTCCCAAGAAACATCGTGTGGGACGGCCCAACAATCCCAGATATCTCGGTTCCCGTCAATAACTAATTATGGAGCTTTCCACCCAGAATTGTGTCTTCACAGGAGTAAAGTGCTAAGAATATGCATGGGCTTTGGAGTGGAGCATGGGTCTGTTTCCAGTGAAATGACCTTGAGCAAGATGTTCAAACTTCCTGAAAAGCCTTAATTTTCTCCTGAGTCAATTAAAACAGGCATAATACCTACACTGCAGGACATTTTTGATACATGTCAATCACCAGGTACAGAGCTTGGAGCCACTGAAATGTGACTTCATCAGGAAGACTTTTCCAGACCAAGAAAGGAACTCCTGTTACACGACTGAGTCCACTCCCTCGTACCAGCATTTATCACAAATTTGTTTAATTAATTACCTAATAATCAGTACTTACTGAGCACTTAATGTGTGATAGGCATTGTTTGGAGCACTTTACTTTTTACAGCTGAATGAGGCACCACTATTATCCCCATTTTAAGCATAAATAATTTGAGCCACAGAGCAGGTAAGCAACTTGCCATGGCCACGCAGCGGAACTTGGACTTAGCCCCATCTGATTTGAATGCCATTACTCTTCCTCTCCATACTGCACTGCTGTGCGGCCTTCATTACCTCTTTAGTGGCTGTCTTCTCTGTTCCTCTGGACATTCTGGGAGAGCAGCGACTGAACTTCTCTTGTTCATTTATGACTTTGCAATGTCAGACACATAGGAAACAATCCCGTCCATTGAATTAACGGTTGTCATTTTTAAATGATTATTTTAGCCCACACTACTTCCTGTGGGTAAAGGACACTACAAATTCATGATCTGCTAAGTTACTTTCTTAAATTTGTTCTAAATGCATTTATTTAAAGTTTTATATAGCACTTCCAGGTTTTCAAATTTTTCAGAATTTGTGAACAAGTCCATGTGTAATAGGCTTTGGTCAATAGTTTAGTGGTTACCAGAGGGTAATAGTTTAGTGGTTACCTAGTTCTGGAAGGCTGAGTCCTGTGTTGCTTTAATTAAATAGTACAGGATTCAGAGGGGGGGTGAGAGATGAGGGTAAGGGGGATCAAATATATGGTGATGGAAGGAGAACTGACTCTGGGTGGTGAACACACAGTGGGATTTATAGATGATGTAATGCAGAATTCTACACCTGAAATCTATGTAATTTTACTAACAATTGTCACCCCAATACATTTTTTTAAAAAATAAGCTTTGGTCACCTGCCTTCTCAGTGTCCACTTTCTACCCAGCAGGGTCTGAATAAACTTTAGTCAGCACCCTCGTGTGGCCGATCAATCATTTCAGCTGCTTTCCCTTGATGGCTTCAGGGTAGCACTGTTTTGCCTGAGGTGTACTCCTATGAGGCGAGGGGATGCTGGGGAGAAGAATTCTACTGGAATCAAGGCAGAGGAGCTCTTTTTCAATCAAAAGAGGGATACTGGCTCAGAAATGAGGGCCAGGAAAATTTAAGGGCTTCCTCTCTGTGCCCCTGGCACCCTAACTTAGTCCTGGTCACATTGCTTTGGGTCCTGTACTAGACTGATCCCTCTCAATGAAATGTTCTTCCTTCGGTTCTTCAAGGAACTTGGTCTTGTTTCTTTCAGGCACAGCTCCCAAGTCACCTCTTCTGCAGGGCCCTTCCTGACTTCCTGCCCAGAGGAGGCCTTCACTTCCCAGTCCCTCTCCATCCCTCACTCTTCTCAGTTTTCTTTACTGCGCGTGACACTAAGGCTATCTTACTTATTTCTGTGTCTGTGTGTTTATGGCTAACCATGCTGTCTGTCTCATTCACTGCTGTGGTCTTGTGCTCAAAGGATGCATGACATTTAATAGGCGTGCAATAAATGGTGGCGGAATACATGTGGTAGTTAGTTACACACCTGGATCTATCCTAGGAGGTGAGCTCTTCAAGATCAGGGTCATGGGCAATTCATCTCTGTTGGCCTTACACCTAGCATGCCTCAAGTTCAAGAAATGCTTCAAGAAATAAGTGAACAAATAACTGAAATTTTGACTTTTTTGACAGTGGGAATGGCAGGGGAGGCAGTGGTGACCTGGGTAGAAAATGGACATTTTTGTCCTTGGAAAGGAGTTGGTGACCAGAGATAGAACCAAGAAACAAACGGATCTTCTGGAAACTGATTGAGGAATATGCTATGAGGAAGTGATAGTTTTTCAAAGTAAGGTCACAGGACAACCCACTTCAGAAATTCCTGGAGATCTTGTAGAAAATGTTGATTAGTATGAGTGGTATGGAAGCCTCTGAGGTTCAGGTCAAAGAATCTGCATTTTAAATAAGCTTTAGGTGACTCTTTGAACTTTGTAGTTAGAGGCACACAGAATTAGAAGCCTGGAGAGCAAAGGCCAGAGGGGAAAATGAGACAGAGAGACTCAATGGCATCTGGGAAGAAGGCAATAAATAACAAAAGAAGAAGCTGATATGGGAAGTTGAGCTCTGGAGCCCTGCTGCTGCCTTGAGTGGGACATGGTTGAGTCCAAGTTCCGCTAATTCTAAGGAGAACAGATTCTCAGGCTGGGATGTGTGGACCAGAGCCTGAGCCAAGAAGACCAAGATTTCTTGGACCTAGCAAAGTGAGAGAGAGAAAAATCTGGATGTACACATTTAAATAGGAAGAAACCGGTGAAAGACAGTAGGAAAAAGAGAGCACCTGATAAAGAGGAAGGAAGCACTGACACATGCTACCGCACAGACAGACCTTGTAAACACTGTGCTGAGTAAAAGAAACCGGATACAAAATACCTCATATTGTGATTTCACGCATATGAAATGTCCAGAATAGGCATCACTATTGCTCACGAGTGCATTCATTCAGCCAATAATGATTGAGGCAGGCCATGTGCTATGGCAGCACCAACGTCACTATAAAAGTTTGTAAGAATTTGGATCCCTGGGACTTAAGTGATATTCCATCTCCCTCAGCCACCTAGCAATGGTGATGCCACCCTTCTCATTGTGGTGGAAATGGGATGGATCCAGGTAACATCTTTGTGAAGTTATTTGGGACAGAAACATCAGCATTTATACAACTGAGCTGTTATAGGATCACATCTCCATTTAAAATTATCATTTCTGAGAAGAAAAAAAAAACACTTTTTTTTTTTAATGTTTTTGGTGAATTTGATTACTCATGAAATGATAGGACTAATAGGCCCTAAATAGCAGCACTTCCAATAAGAGTTTCTGAGGCTTTTGAAGCGAGAGTTCTTTTTGGAGCCAGAGTGTCTCTGACTAGACTCCAGGTTTTTCCTAAGCTCCCCAGCCCAACCTGCCCCTTTCCTAACCCCCCAGACCACCTCTCTGGTAATGAAGACACAGCCTGCTTTAGACCGAGATAGACAGGAGCAGGATGTGAAGTTTTTCTTTCATATGGAGCCCATTGCCCCAGCTTAGCCCTATCTTCCCAAACCTCCCTGCTTATCTCTGCCCACTGTGAAGGCAAAATTTCAGCTGGGCCATTTTTCCAAATCTTAAATGTGTGGTTTCTCTGAGGAATTGCTCTCACTTCTAATGGCTCTTCCATTCAAGGTATTACCTGGGCAGACCTTTAATCACAGGTATTTGATATTCTACTGAGCATCTTCAAAAAATAATCTGCAGGGGCTGGCCCGGTGGCTGAGGCGGTTGGAGCTCTGTGCTCCTAAGGCTGAAGGCTCTGGTTCATTTCCCACATGGGCCAGTGCGCTGTCAACCACTAGGTTGTCGGTTAGTCTCCTCGACTCCCAAAAGGGATGGTGGGCTCTGCCTTCTGCAACTAAGATTGAACAGAGTACCTTGAGCTGAGCTGCCTCTAAGCTCCCGGATGACTCAGTTGGTTGGAGCTCGTCCACTCAACCACAAGGTTGCCGGTTAGACTCCTTGACTCCTGCAAGGGATGGTGAGCTGTGCCCCCTGCAACTAACAATGGCAACTGGAGCTGAGCTGCGCCCTCCACAACTAAGATTGAAAGGACAACAACTTGACTTGGAAAATATCCTGGAAGTACACACTGTTCCCCAATAAAAGTCCTGTTCCCCTTCCCCAATAAAAAAAAAAGAAAATCTTAAAAAAAAAAGTAATCTGCAAACAAGAGGCTGCAGGCAATAAAAGTTTCTCTCCCTTTTCCTTCTCCCTGTCTGTCTTTAAAATAAAAAAAATAAAAACAAACGCACAAAAAAACAACAAACAGACAAAAACATGGCTTAAGCTTAATAAAAATACAACCTGAACAAGAGCAGGAAACCTTAGCACTTTGCCCAACAATATTATCCCTTTAAGAGTTTATTAATTGGTGTAAAGTTGTGCTGCATTTAGCTAAGAGGTGCAAGGTGCTTTCCCCTGCTGAAAAGATTGTCCTTGTATTTTGAGAGTTGGCACGATTGGCTCAATTAACAGAATGGCCAGGAAGAAAGGGTCAGCCTTGGGAAGCTCAAGACTCACACTGTGTGTATGATGAGTTGGACAGCAATTTGGCTCTCCTGCATTTCCCCTTGTATCAGGCACGCGCGGACACACACACACACACACACACACACGCACGTGCGCGCGTGCACTCCCACACAGGCACACAACCCACAGGCAGGCACACCAAGACTCTCTCCGGGAGAAATCAGCATAAAAGTGGAGTAAAGGAGTTCCTGATTTGTTTTTTTATCTCCTTGCTGTTAAGGCGTTTGTAATACATTCCCCAAAGAAGACTCACAAGCTTTCAAGAACAGACAAATGCATCTGTCCATTTAGCAGCATCACTGGAGCTCCATCAGCGCAGTGCTGAAGGAGTCCCCTAAATGTTTAATTTCTTTCAGCACCGTAAGTGCTGTGATAGGTCTTATCATGATCGCATTGACTGCACAAAATGAGACATGGTGTGGAGCAGTTTTGTCGCAGGGAGAAACATTAAACACACATACCAGGAACCCATTGAACAGGGTTTTAATAATATTGTCTCATAGCAACATCACATTTTCATTCCTAACCACTTCAGTCTTGGTGTGTACACACAGATTACTCATCCTCCTGTGAAATCTTCTGTGTCCAGCTTGGAGCTGACAAGATGATAGGATGGAAGGTAGAACACAGGTAGGACTTCCTGAGTGAGTAGGTTGGTTGGCATAAGGATCAAGATTCTCCCTTGAGAATATTGACCCATAGAGTAGTCACTAAAATATGTGCACAGTTTTGTTGGAACAGAGTGATTCTAGGTTTCAGCAAGATGCGTTGGACCACATTTATCAGAAGTAATATGCAGAGTCCCCAGGGCCCTACACAGATTTCTCAGATATTTTTCTAGAACATACACAGAATAAATCAAATGTATGATTGATTTTTTCTTCAAAAATGTAGAACATAGAGGCATTTATTTGCTCACACGTTAATTCATTAAATATCTATTGAGTACCAACTATGGCTCTGGCCATATGGCATATGGCTCTGTACTCAAGATGCTCCCAGACTAGAAGAGGAAAGAGCCATGAAAACATAAATGTTCAACCCAGTAGGGAACATGGTAACAGTTGAATTACCCACAAGTTTTGGATGTGGCACACAGGAAGAAATGACCTGCTCTTACTGGGAAGGGAGATGGGGACAGAAATTAGACCCAGTGGACAAAAAGTGGAGTTAATACCATTCCAGGCTGAGAGACAAGCAGGAATAAAGGCACAAAAGAATGGAATGTGGCATGTTCGGGAAACAACTGATGTTTCATTAAGGCTGGAAGTAGACTTTGAGGCAAGAAGCAACTGGAATGAGGTGAGAGGTCAGCATAGGGAGGTCAAGTTGTTGCTGTTGTCCAGAAGGTACAGTGCTGGAAATAACCACAACACCCAACGTGCCATGATCAAACGTCTACTAAGCACTCAGAATCATTGTCATTCCCTCCAGCTTGCTAGCTTGCAAACATGTGAGGCCTCAGAAACACCAGAGTCAGTATATATCTTCCAAAGTTTCACACATTGTGATGGTACAAGTCATAGGTACTAGGAATCCAACAAAGAACAGATTGCTGTGGCCTAGGTAATACATACATGAAGTGTCCTAAAGAAAGGTAAGGATTTAGGTGACAGAAGAAAGACAGGTGTGTGTGTGTGTGTGTGTGTGTGTGTGTGTGTGTGTGTGTGTGTGCAGAACTAGCTGCACCACGATGAAAGAAAGAGCAAAATTTATTATGTTTGTCCCTCAGTTTCTTCCTTCGTAAAATGGAGTGAACATTAACCTTCAAATTTCAAAAGCTCATGCATAAGCTACTGAGAGAAACAGACTTGCACAAAACGTCTTCTTCTGGCTCTAAAGCTAACATGCAATTACAGTGTTCCCAGTGAAACACAGACTAATTTGACTTTCTGGGTAACCTGAGGTTATAGGGTCAGGGCAAAGCCTGGGGAGCAGGGACACACCTGTCTCTCAGTAATGCTGCAACATGAGCACGTGCAGGTTTTTATTGAGAAACAGAGAAGTCTTGGAAGTTTGCTAGAGGGGACGATGAGAACCTTAGCTTGGGGAGCCAGGCAATCCATTAAGCCTCATGGAAAGAAAAAAAAAAAAAAAGGAGAAAATGACTGCCAATGCCTCGTACTATTTTTATTCCTGTGGAAAACACATGGGCCATTGTCTTGGAGGCGGGGGGACAGTTCACTTCACACAGTAAATTAGTTTGATGCTTTTAATAGAGAGGGTGCCCAGTCATTTGAAATCAATCCAAGGGTATTGTATGAAGTCATGTTTTTAAAAAATACTTGGCATTTGGCTTCCATGCTGAGCCAAAGGAAGTACTGGGAACTGGTGGAATGGCTGCTGTAAAGGGCAATCAGTGGAAGTCAGTTGTGGGGCAAGGAGCCCACAGCACAGGGAAATCAAAAGCATATTCAGCAGAGGTGTGGCCCTAGCCTGCCCAGCCTAATACCTCAACCCTGTGGAGAGAGAGCAAAAAACAGGAACAGGACAACGGGCGTGGAGAGAGGATGCCCAGGGAAGATGGCGAAATATGAAGATTTTCTGGCAATCTTCCCCAGAGAGGGGAAACTGGAACTTCAATTTAGACAGCGTTGTCCTTGACAAATGGAATTTTCCCCCCACTACCTGATAAATTACTTGAAGTCAAAATTAATATATATATTTTTTTCCTTCAGAAAAGAGATAATCATTAGCCTCAACAGCAAAATTGGAGTTAAGGCTCCAGTGATATCATAATAATAATTTGCACTCATACAGATTCTTTCAAGCAAAGGTCTTGGAAGCTTTGCCAAACATTAATTAATTAAGCCTTGCAGATTCCCCCTAGGAGGCAGGTAGCTATTATCTCAGCTTTCCAGATGTGGAAACTGAGTCTCAGGGAGGTGAAAGTGATTTGCTCAGGGTCACTCTGGAAATGAAAAGTGAGACAGAGATTGAAATTGCAAAACCTGCCCCATGTCCAGAGTTGGAGGAGCTTTCTGCAGCTTCTCCCTCTGGGGTGCTAGTGGGGCTGGGCCTGCAGAGATGAGTGAGAAATGAGATGGCTGGTGCCTAATACATATGCGGGACTAAGAGAATTCCAGTCCACTAAGCACATTTCAAATGACAGGGAAAGGCTCCCCAAACTATCTATTTTCATTTGCGAAATTCAGGGCTGCTTGTGACTAGGTAGAGAGTCGCTAAAATTTGGAAATGAACAGGGAGAGGATAGGGAAGACATGATTACAAAATGTTCCAGAGAGAAAGCTCCATGTAATACTTTTCACGGGATTATTTATACCTAACCTCTATGCAGATTGTAGAAGTGAGACACACAAAGGGAAGGGATGGTAAATGTGAATTTTAGACAAGGGAAGGAGGGCCTTCAAAGAAGTCTCCTTTGTGCCTATTGAATCTCCTGATTTCATTCAGAGAAATGCCCTTGGCTCTGCCTGGCCTCCTTCAGAATTTGGTGGGAAGGCTCTTGTTTGCACCAAGAGCAGTGCAACCCAGTGTCTCTCTGCCTCCATGCCTGGTTTAGCAGCTGACAAATACCATCAGCGAATTCCCCTCCTCTCCCCCACCCTCCTATCTTGGATGCTGCTGACATATTTTGATATTTCCTCCTGAGATTATACTCCACATAATGAATTTGATTCTTCAATTCTTTCTCTCTTTGCCTCAAAACTGCAGCTTTGGAGAGTTTATCTGCTGCAAGATGAATCGGCCAGAGACTCCTAGTGCATCTTTCTTTACACTTCACCTCCCCCCACTACAGATGAGAAATAGACTTTTCCCTCATCCATCATAAGTCAGCATGACAAGGCTGTCATTCCCCAGGCCCGGCTCACTGTATCATCCTTCTCTCTGTCCTGCTTCAGTGCATGACCTGCTTTCTTGGGAAGAGTCAGGACCTTTATAAAAGACCTTAAATTGCAATAGAACCAGAACAAAAAAAAAATAAAAATAATAATAATAAGAGGGAGAAAAATGAATTTTAACAATAACGTAAGTTATTTCCATTTTTTTTTCTCAGTGGACTATTCTGTCTTTAAATAGGATACTGTGAAATTCTAATAAACCCAGTCTTTTTCCTGACATGTTATCAATCTTTGAACATCCCTAGAGGGAAAAGGGTAAATCTGATTTGCCTGATTTTACACGGTGGGAAAATGAGACAAAAGGAGGTGGAGAAGAAAGGTTTCAATGGAAGGCCAAAGGAATTAGGAACGGGAAAGTGAGGGGCAATATAGTAATGGCCTTTGTGTGATAGGAAGAATGAATATAAATAGGGTGCCGACAGATTGTTCTATCACTCCACCTCCTGCCTGCCCCACAATGGGAAATGAGGAATAAAAATAGATCCAGATTTTAACAGAGGAAAAAGTCATTTGTGATGCTGAAGGAAAAGGTCACTAAACTGCAAGTCAGGAGACCTGGGTTCCAGGCCAAGCTCGGATGGAAACAACTGAAATGAACTTAAATAATCCTTTAGCCTTCGGGTGGGTGGGAGGGTGGGGGGCTGAGTTTCTCATCTTTAAAATGAGGAGTCCATCTGGAAGACTTTCTCTCTAAATACTAAGATTGTTACGTTTTATTATTAACACAGTTCTGGACATTAAAATTTACCAAGGAGAGTTAAGGAAAGCTGTTAGATTCAAGGTTTTTAAAAATCAAGGTAAGCATCTATTTTGGGAAGATTTTGATGAGGCCTTCTCTACAATCTAGGACAAGCTCTGAGTGAGCCCAGCTGGTCGGCCAGCAGCATCATATGACCTGGACAGTAGCAGGTCTGTTTAATAGGACAGGGTCTGAAGAACAGCCTTCTAGAACTGTCATCACACCCTCCGGCAGTTCAGTCAGGAGTGATCCATCCATTCTCACAGACGCTATGGAAATAGTGACAAATAACTAGGAGCCTCTGCCAATTTTGACACTGTTTCACAGCCAGGCTGCCATTGATCAGTTCCATTGAAAGGGATGGGCTGTGGAGAACACTCTAGAGTCTTCAGTTCAGTGAGTGGGCACAGCTTCTGTGCTTGATTTGGTCTCACCACAGAGCGTTCCTGAAGCTCCCGTCCACTGTCCTATCACTTTCTTTAATTCATGGATAGCACGGGCAGGGTGAACCTTTGCTACCAAATGTTATGGGAAGATTTAATTAAGCACCATTTGAAATTTTTGAATGGAAATTGCCACATTAGTCATGATTATTATTCATTTTCTTTAAATGTAGGGCCAACTGCTAAGCTGTTAGGCACAAGCATGGAAATTACAAAAATAGTCAAATATCCATTATCTGAGAGTCTGTTTGCCAAGCATCCTATCTAATCAGGGAAAGCCTGCTAGAGCAGATGGGCCTTACGCTATGCCCTGTAAGCCAGGAACCTTGGACTTGTTAGGAACAAGTGAATCTAAGTGCCAAATGTTGAGACTACTACAAGAACTCATTTTCTATTCGGCAAAAGACAGACTGTGCTTGTTCTTTTCAAACAGGACATGTTTCCCACCTGCAGCAAGTCCTCTGACTTCTCCAATGCTGTACCAGAAAGGTGAACATTGACCTTTCTGAGAGACTAAGGCCCAGGGTCAAATTCCATGTGGCCAAGAATCATGGAACTGTCAGCATAACTGGAAGGAGAGGGCTGTTCAAAGCTGCTAAGACAGGTGCTTAAACATGGAGAAAGTGTCTTCATTTCAACTTTATATTTATGAGCAGTTTACAAAAAGCTTTCCAGCCATAGGAAACAAAATTGGTAAACACAGTAAGTAATAGATTCAACAAATACCGCTAAGGATGAAGAAGTAATTTACATTTAATGAGACAGAGACTGTTTATTAAATAAGAAATGGTTATGTTTATGAAGATGGCCTTAAAGGCTTTTCAGGAAGAATACATTTCGCACTGAATATAGCTTTTCGTATTCAAAAGATGTGACTTGAGGAAAGGGGGAAGGGAGGACCAGAGTATTGAATGAAGAATATAGGGAGCTAATAACTTCTTCTGGAATATAGGGCACCAGACAAAAACTTAATGGAAAATAAATTCCACAAAAGGTTCTCTTCTTTGAATGTTATACCACAGGCTGACTCCACAGTATTTATTTAAAAAACTAGTATATGATTACTAGAGAAGTTATGGCATGTTGGAACATATATTCTGGCCCTGACCCTGTATAATGGATTTTTGAATCAAAATTGTGTTTGTGACTATGGGGACATATGTGAGTTGCAGAAATCTCTGTAATTTTTAAGTAAGGGAAACCTGGGGCTTTCCGTATAGGAAACTGGAAAACTTCCCAGCCTCTCATTAAAGGTAAGACAAAGCAAAAAGCATACCAATAGAGCAATGTGACCTCTGTCTGTGATTCGCAGAGACCAGCTGAATCATGAGATTTGTCTGAGACATTCACATGCCAGTATAGCAATTGTACTCATTCATTTGGTGGGGGGGGGGGCCGGGGGGGTGCAAATTATTATTTACCTTGTTGTTTCATGTCTATTTAGCACCATATGCAGAGTAGAAACACCTGACTTGGAGTCCACAAGCTAGCTATGGCACAAAGTTCTAGTTTTCACCAACATCTTCTCTTCCTGTTTAAATAGCTAGTCTACATTTCCCATCCACTTCTGCAGTTGGGGCTGCATGTGAAACTGTTCTGACCAATGGGATGAGAAGAGAAGTGATGTGAACCCCTTTTAGGTCATGCCTTTGGGATGAGTGGATAATGTATGATTCCCTTGCTTCCTTACTCCTCCCTGCTGCTTGTTTGGGTTACAGATGTTATGGTAAGTGCTGACACAGCCACTCTGAAACCAAAGTTAAAGTGGTGGCTATCAGGATCATTCCACCCGTCCTAGACTTACTACCCATTTAAAAGAGAAATGCATTTCTACCTTGATTAAGCCACTGTATTTGGAGATGCCTTGTTAAAGCATCTTACTTATATCTTGGCTAATACTGAACTCGATTTAATGGCCTTTGAAACTAAGACATTGTTTTATACATTTTGCCTCTGTTTTTAAACACAACCTCTTAAGGGTCAAGACTATACCTAATAAATTTGAGACTGTGAAGCAAACATACCATACTCTTCCTATCCATGGATATTAAGGAGAAGGCTAAGAGAAAAGGATAGAGGAAGCAAAGAAGTATCCTTAAATGTAAAAAAAAAAAAAAAAAAAAAAAGAAGCCAGTTTATCACTTTAGCAGAGAACTGTCAAGAGACACCATATTTAAATACCAGGAAAAGTTGATAGAGCTTTTTGGTGTAAAATGAGGAACACTGTTTTTAATAGCCACATGTTTTACTGAAAAGAATACAAGGAAAATTTTTAGATCAGGCCTTTGGGTACATGGCTGTAAATTTACAACAATGGAGGTTGGCTTATCAAAAGAAATCCAAGTCAGCCAGAAGAAATGCTGATTACGTGAAATAAATAAAATGAACAAATAAAAGCAATCTTCAGTTTTGCTATTTTCACATACCCGAATGTGGGGTTAGACAATTTAGTTTGCAAACTCGTCCTAGAAAAAGTGCTACATAACTCATTGCTGAATATCACTACAGTCACCTTCGAAGTACTCCCCTTGGGAAGCTCTGCACCGAGGCCAGCGCCTAGTTCACCTTTCAAAGCAATTTTGGAATTCTTTTTCTGGAATGGCCATCAGAGCTGTCATGGTATTACCGTTGATGTCCTAAATGTCTTCAAAATGTTTTCCTTTCAGTATTTCCTTTATCTTTGGATAAAGAAAGAAGTCACTGGAGGCCAGATCAGGTGAGTAAGGAGGGTGTTCCAATAGTTATTTGTTTACTGGCTAAAAACTCCCTCACAGACAGTGCCGTGTGAGCTGGTGCATTGTCGTGATGCAAGAGCCATGAATTGTTGGTGAAAAGTTCAGTTCGTCTCACTTGTTCACACAGCCTTTTCAGCACTTCCAAATAGTAAGCTTGGTTAACTGTTTGTCCAGTTGGTATAAATGCATAATGAATAATCCCTCTGATATCAAAAAATGTAGCAACATCGTTGCAACAAGATCGCAAACTTAATTATCAGACCTTGTATGTGTTTTATAGTTACCCTTCTAATTATATTTTGAATTTATTTTTATTAAAAGAATATTCAAACATTCAAAAAATGATCAAATAAACCCCATATATCCATCATTCAGATTGAACAATCATCATGAATTTGCCACATTTGCTTATCTATCTTTTGTTGTCTTTCATCTTTATTTACTTTTTTTTTTCATTTTTTGAGCATATATAACATACAAGAAGAAGGGTACATGAGAAGCCTGAATTCTGTCTCATATAGGCTTAAATTCTAGTCAGTGTTTGCACAGACATATAAATCCAAAGAGGGGAGGAAATGCATCCCTTCTCCTTATATTGACCACTGTCTTCATAAAGACATGAAAATTATGTGCAATGAGCCTAATGGTACTTGGTTGACTTTCCAATACCGCACTCTTCAGGCCAAGGAAGGAACAGCTTGGATATTAGTATATTGCCAACCCCATTGTCAAATGATATTCTAAAACTCTAAAGGAATCTTCTTGGGTGTTTCAATAATGGGATGGGCATATGCACACAATGAAGGAAGTGCTGACGATTTGAGAACTAAACAGACGTGTAGTTCCAGGCCAAAAAAAAAAAAAAAAACAGCTAAGGCTTTTGGACTAACACAACCACAGTAACATTTTTATACAAAGATTTGAAGATAAGGGAATAGAGTTCTCTGTCCTTTGATTCCCCGAGAATCTGAATATGCATAGGCTACTAGTAGGACAGTTACAGATAGTATTTCCAGTCCTTGTATCTTAAGCCCACCAGACTGGGTCTGTCAAACGTTCAGGTGCTAATGCAACGATTCAGGGGCTAGATGGGCTAGCACCAGAGGCCAGCCTTGGTGCTGCTTCCAAAACAGCAAGTATAGGGACTCACCAAAGAAAGAGAGTAATATCGGCCCAGTCCAGTTCCATCCTCCTACACAGAATGGTTTTCCTCTCTAAGTGGCTGGACTCACGGGGTAAACTCTCAGTGCATAAACGCTCAGCAAGTTCTTTAGGGGGTGCTTGTTTGTGTATGTCACATCTAAACAGAGCGTGTCAGCGGAGGGCAGGAGAGGATGGGACTTCATTGATAAGTAATACACACACACACACACACACACACACACACACACACACACACACACATATATATAATTTTCAATGGCCTTGAGAATCTCTAGGTAGCAGTGGTGGTACCAGCTCTCAATGCGAAGCACCATGCTGCAAAACGAGTTATGTGTGGGGTTTTAGGACTTAGTTCTAGTTTAAGCTGACTTTTAATATTTGCTCACAGATACAGGCTTGATTTACCACAATTTATCTCCCCCCTTATGCCCACCCGGTCCCACCACCCCATCTCGCCTGTCCCACCACCCCATCTCGCCTCGCCCCATCATCAAAATCCAAGAAATATCTAATCGATCAGGCACGATTGGATCAACAACAGAGTCCTATATATTCAGGGAGGTGACAATCCAAAGCAAAGACCCATACACTCCTATGTGTCATAATACAGCTGATAAAACATGATCAAGTTAATTTAAAACTGTCTTCCAGGATAGAAGCAAGATAAATCTGCTATTGGTTTTAGGTCACAGAGCCCAGGCTTCCTAGAAGAAGAGGGCTTATGGGCATTCAAAAGTTGGGAGATCTTTACACTATAATTCAGTCATGATGATGGAAGGAACCAAGTCTCCTACACATCTGTGAAAAAAGACCCTTGTTTCACCATACTTTCAAGAAGGAGCTTAAGCACAGCAAGGTGAAATGGCTTTCAGAGGGTCGGGAATTAATGATAAGATGGAGGTCATGGCCAGAGTTCTCTGAATCTCACTCTCTTTTTTCATACTTCTAAGCCAAGTTATCCAGTTCACAGAACAACTCCTTGGCTGTAAAGCATGCCTCAGCCACAAAGACATATGCAACAGCATTAGTTACTCTGCTTTAAGCACTGCTTTTCCTTTCTCCTCGAGATAAGTGACTTAGGTGGACAGGTAAGATTCATGGAAATATTTACTTCAAGAAGAGTTATCAGGGCACTGACATCTGGGACCTGATTCTACCATCTTCTGAAGGCTCTCCCAATGCCCCATGCATCCCAGCCTGCCCTCACCCTGCCCCTCCATCTGCACTTATTCCCCCCCACACACACACACACAGAGCCACACCCTGAGAGCTCCAGCAGTGCCCTGCTCCCCTTCCTGGGAAACCCTGAAAAATCAATCAATCAATTAATCAGTCAATATTTGCCTCAAAACACTCGAATGAGCTTCCCTTGACTGGCATGACAGACTGATTTTTGAAAAATAAGTTACAAATCACCTGAAATTTTCCTTTGCACTCACATACACACACACACACACAAGCAGGCACATACCAAGACAGTGTATAAGTTTTCCCATCATTAGTGTTCTACTCCAGAATGCTTATTACTTATCATTATAAGTAACGATAAGTAATACTAATATCTAACATTTACAGCATGGTCTTCTAAGATATAACTAATATATATACAGAGGGTGCCAAAAGTGTATACACATTTTAAGAAAGGAAAAAAAAACTGTATTAAAATTGTAATGCTCAATGTATACCAATAAGAAAAGATGAATACAAGTCACGTTTGATTTCTGCAATTACAAGAGGTGCTCAAAGTGGTTACCATCAGCATCCAGACACTTCTTTTTTAAATATATTCATTACAGTTTTATTATAGCAAATTATACAAATCAGAGCTGAACAAAGGAAGAGATACTTGGGGAGAACAGTTGGGGAGAAATCTGGGACTGGGAGTTTCCAAACTCAAAACTTCCACGTCCTCAGTGACACAATACCCTATCAGGATCAATGTGTGTCATTACACACATGCGTATTCCCAAGCCAGGAAGCTCATCTGAGCTTCCCAGACACTTCTGATTACGGTGAACTACAGGTTGCACAACGTTGACCGAAGTGTCCACTTGTCTACATTTTATTTGGCACCCCCGGTTTTAAATAAATGATGGATAGGTAGATAGATAGATAGATATTTTTTCACTTAATTTTCAAAAAGCCCTATGAAATAAGTGTCATTTTTATAACCTTTTTTACAGAGGACGATGCTAGCGCACGGAATTAAATTAATTTGCCCAAGGATTCACAACTTGTAAGTAGCTGAAACTTTAAAACCTGGTACTTTGACTTATCCATTATTAAATACCATTTCCAGTAAGAGTGCAATCTGAAATATTAAATAATAATACTCTGCTTTTAATGTAATCTATATATAAGAGGTTGTTTTTCCAAATGTATAGTGATTGATGATATCCTGTCTACCTGCTTCACTCTGGGGGTGGTGAGGGAGGCCTTAGTGACTTTGTTGGTTTAATGGTCTAATTCTGGATGTGGGAAGGTGCTTGGGGATTGGACGTCAATAAGAGGTTACATCAGAGGAATCTTGGTCTCTAATCTTGCTATGTGTGCTGGCTTTCACTCTTATTTCCAATCTCCCATCGCTGTTTGCCTGCTGCCTTCAGATCCAATGGCACATTACCCACTATGACAGCTCTCAGGACACAAACTTTTATCTACAAGAGGCTAAACCATCATTTCCTGACAAAAATAAGAGGATTTCCTTTGACCCTGTTCCCTCAGAGGCTGGTTAACTTCCTCTAGAGGCCACTGGTTATTAACAGAGGCAACTCATCTGCCCCTTTGCACATAATTCTTCCTTTTTTTGCTACCTTTGGGCCTGGGACTGGGGCTTGAAGTGCACTGTCACTCCTTGGCATTAAAAATGTTCTATTCAGTCAGTTCCTATGGGAAGTGACTGATTTGGGGAGAGATGCTTTCAGAGAAAAAGTGTCCTAATGACCCATGGGGTTATCATATTCCTAGAGTACAACACTAACAAAGGAAAAAGAAGGCAGACCTTTCCTGCCTAGGCAAGAATGAGAAACAGTCCTCTCATCAGACACCATCTGAAAATCAAAGCTGATAATTGGGTTGGGACCAATTGATAAAAGTGTGGAAAGGGCCCCTCAAAATGCTCTTGGACTACTCTATGCTTCACTCACTCCTAATCTGCTTGTAATTGGTATGTCACAGTCTGGAACCTTTGGGGATATGTAGGCAATTGTGGACTATTAGTTAATGCTCCTGTACTGGAAGGTTCTGTTCTGCAATCCATTCTATCACCAAGAAAAGACTTGGGGAACGACTAATGGGTTTCAAAGATTTTCACATTTAGAAGACTGTCTCCAATACAGACTTAATCACAAAGAATAAATGACCACCCTGTTTAATGGAATTTTGCTCAGTTTATTCTGTATTTCCCTTAAGAACGAACAACCTTTCCCCCATCAAAAAAAAAAAAAATTGCAGGAGGTATAAGTTGACTTTGACCACAGGTTGTGAGCAGTGTTTGCATTTATCTTATATTTATGGCATGTATGGAATTAACTGTCTTGAAAATGTATGACTTATTTGAAAGACCTAGGTTCTTATGACTTGCTAAGCTGGTCACCCAGAGACACCCAGAGTGGTTTAATTAGAAAGAGCAGTTGGGCCAGATGTCATGCCATCAACAGCCTCCATTCCCCAGTCAGGAGGAGAGCTTGGAGTCAGTGCCCTTCAGAAGGCAAAGCAAAGCACATCTAAGCAGAGGTTGGGATTCTCTAAGAAGGAAGGGGGGAAGAAAAGGCCAGGTGATTTCAAAAACTTGTTGAAACCTATTTGCTCTTGATATAATAGCAAAGTAGTATTAATATATAACTTAATCCTGGATATTCTTTTGCTTCTTATTTGTGAATTATCTAATGTATCAGTCCAAATCAAGGAGTAAACCAGGAAATATCAGCAGAATGGAGTGTTAAGAAGTAGCATTCTATCTTCCTTTGTACTTATAAGTTATTCCTTTTAGGTGTGTGTGTGTGTGTGTGTCTATGTGTGTGTGTGTGTGTGTGTATGTTTGTGCGTGCACGTGTGCCAGTGTGTGTGTGTTAAGGTAACCTAAGTAAACATTATATATAAGCAAAGTTTGTAGCAATACTTGTTTATAAGTTGTTACATCGCTGAGGATCTTGATTTTTTTCTGCCAAAAATCCTAGAGGATCTTGATTTTTTTTCTGCCAAAAGTCTTAAGTGATTAAATGTTGTGTTTAGACAACAACTGATATGGCACTAAACATCGGAGAAACTTAGCTTCTTCCTGACACATCTTAAGGATCAAACAATTACAGGGTCATTCTGTAAGTCATTTATTGTCCCGTCATTCAGTCAGTAACTTTTATTAATGTCATACTTTGTGTCAAGCATTATTTCAGAAACTGTGGATATAAATATAACAAAGTCATTTAAAAGATCACACGATCTAACACGGAGACCGGTATGTCAACACACAATGGCCAAAAATGCACATGTTAAGCAACAAAATAAAACTAAGCCCAAGCTATTAAAGCAGTAGAAAGAAGGGAGAAATCAACTCTTACAAAATCTAAAGGCAAGAAGAGAAGCTCTTATAGAGGAGATACCATTCGATTTGGGCCTTGAACAGTTGATAAATGATTGGAATCTACAAAGCAAAGAATGGGAACAAAGTTATTGGCAGCAGAGGGAATAATAGGTACGTAGGTTAAGAAGACTGGAAATACCAAGTAGTCAAGTTCACTGGAAATGGGTGTGAAAATATATGTAGGTGCCAGGTTTTAGATAACAGTGTGCCATATGGAGAGGTTAAAACTTGATATTACAGAAATAGTGAAAACCCTAAAAGTCTGATATAATCTGATAAGATTTGCATCTGAGGAAGATTCCTCTGGGACTAGTGAGGCAAATGAAATTATAGGGAGGGGAGAATAGATACAAAAAACACTGAGACGTTTTACTGTCACGTAGATTAGGTATTGTGCAGTTTTGACTAGGATTGTGGTAGTGAGCCTGAAGGAGCTAGGGGTGCTAAAAAATGTATACACATGACTTGTATTTATGTTTTATTATTGGTATATATTGAGTATTACAATTTTAATATAGTTTCTTCCTTTCTTAAAAATGTGTGTACATTTTTTGGCACTGTGTGTGTGTGTGTGTGTGTGTGTGCGCGCACACATGCGTGTGTGTAATGTGTAGGAGGTGAAAATAAATTGGGTTAGGAACTAAATGGACATAAACAATATGGGAAGAGGAGATAGGATGACTCCTGGGTTTCTCCAATGTGATGGTGTTACCATTTATAAAATTAGAAAACATAAAAGAAGGAACTGACTTGGAGGCTAGAAATGATTAGTTAAATTATAAGTCTTAGAGCTTAGGGCATCTGTTGAATATCAGGAAACACAATCTGTTAGGCCATTGCAAGTTTCCCTCTAGCACTCAACAGAGTGTATTTGGTCTATGCTCACATTTGTATTTTTAAAATATTTTTTAAAAATACATAGAACTCATAGAATACATAGAATATGTAAAAAGTGCATAAAACATAGATGTGCAGCTTGATTAATGATTGTGACCTGAGTCCCCTTGTGAACACCACCCAGACAAGAAAAAGGACATCACCTACACCTCGGAACTCATGTGCCCTTTGCTCTTCACATATTCCTCTTTCTCACTAAGGGTAACCCCATCAGAAATTTTACCATCACGACTCTCTAGGGTCTTTTGTTTTTTTTTATTTTGTTAGTTTTCACATCTAAGTATACATACTTAACCATGTTTAAGAGTTTAATTTTGTCTGTGTTGAAATGTCATACAGTATGTGCTCTTCTGTGAATGGCTACTGTAGTTCAGTGTGATTTGTGTGAGTCACCCTTGTTACGTGCAGTTAGAACTGACTCATTGTCAATGCTGTTTGACATTTCATTCAATGAATACACTATAATGTATGTCTTCATTCTACTGTGATAGACATTTTCATTGTTTCCATCTTGAGGCTATTTTAAACAACATTTCAGGAACATTTCTGCATGTATCCCCGACACACAAGTGCACACATTTCTTACAACGACAAGTATAGTTTCTATGTCAAATGGTACGCATATCTTAAACTTTGGTAGATAAAGGAAAACTGTTTTCCAAAGTGACCGCCCCAATTTACACTCCCAGCAGTTGTGCATGAGACATGTGCTACTCTACTGTTCCAACAACACTTGGTATTGGCAGGTTTCTTTGCCATTCTCTCTCTCCCTCTCCCCTCCTCTTCCTTCCTGCCCCTTTCTTTGTCCATTCCCCGCTGCCCTCCTTCCTCTTTTCCATCCTTCCTCGTTCTGGTTAGCATGCCTTAGCGTCTCACTGTGGTCTTAATTTGCCTCTCCCTGATACCTAATGATATTGAATTGGCCTTTTGGGCCCTTTTTTTGGTAAAATGCTTCTTCCGTCTTTTGCTCCCTGAAGTCTACTGGATTGTCTAAACATGTAGACTTTGATTACAACATTTGAATTGTGGAACACTTTCTTTGAAGGTATTTGTAGCAATGCTAACCAACAGAATGCTTTAATTCCCCTACCTGTTGTGTAATGGCTATGGCTGGCCAACAAGGTCCTGCCCTTCTTTTCCACTACTGTGTCAAATCTGTGGTAGTCATGATATGGGAGGTGAGAGTTTAACCTCCAAAACTTAATTAATTGTTTGCTATGCCTTACCAGCTGGCTGGCTATAGTGCCCTGCTTTCTTTCCTCATCTGAGGACTCAGGGCTTCCTACTGCAATCATAGTATCTGGCATGTGGTCCTTTTTCTAATCACCTAGAGACTACCTCCACAAGGATATCTGCAGGTCCTCTCAAGGGCAGAACAGTCCGAAAGAAGACTGCGAAAATAAGCATTATGCCAACAAAGCAGTCTCATTGATAAAGGATTGAGTGTCTGCAAGCACGTTAAGAGCAGATATACAGAAAAAATGGTGGACAAGTTGGTTCACGGTTCTGTGTGTTTGAAACATATTGGTTTTAACTAAGTTAAATTGGTCTCTCAGCTGCAAGACTTTCTGGAACCTTTATGTATACTGAGGCTTGAACTGCCAAGAAGATACCATGTTCTCAAAGTTCTTTGACCATTGATTGTATTTTTATTTATTTATTTATTTTTTTGAGGAACATCTCACAATATTTCAACATTATAGATGTGTTCCCTTCACCTTCAAGGTCCATCTTTTTTATTTGCATAGTTCTGACAGATTCACTTCCTCTCTTGACTACTGGAGAAGTCTTCCCTTCACAAGCTATTACCTTGTCTCTAAGGCTATCACTCTGCTCTCTAAATGTCTCCCTGAATTCCTCCTTTCCATGGAATGGTCAGGAATACAGGAACAGGTAAAAGTAAGGATTCTATAGAGTAAAAGGCTTGAGTCTGAATAAAAACTCTGCCACTGCCAACTGGGTAGCACTGACAAACTACCTTACATATCTAAGCCGCAGTCCCCTCATCTGGAAAAAAGAGATAGAACAATGTCTATTTCATTGGGCTTCCTTCCTTCCTTTTTCCTTCCCTCCCTTCCTACTCTCTTTCCTTCCTTTTGATGCTTAATTAATTCATTCTGTGTAATGTGTTCAGAATAGTGTTTGGCACAAGTAAACATTTAGTGTAGTTATCTATTGTTTTTGTTATCATCTTGCTATTATCCCTGCTTCTTTTGCCAGTGTGGATCGCTGATTTTCCAGATTTAAAGCCACATGTTTCTCTTGGAGCAATGCAAAAGCACTTCAAGTACTTCATGTGTGCTCGTGGATCTACCTTGTAGGACATGAAATTCAAGTGCTCACATGTTTAACTATACTAACATAATTCATTAAGTTCACACATGCGTATGAAAAGGACTCTATCTTAAATTGTGTGTTGTCATTTGAAAGATGGAAACTTTTTGTTAGTGTTAGGGGATGTTATTCATCTTTGGGGCATAATCTAATTTCCTCCTTTGAATATTTTATATCCCCTTCCCTACTTTCCAACTCTTCACTAATGAAGATTTTTGAAAGACTGCATGGAACAACTCTGAATAACCTCCAGTAGAATCTGTTCTTGACGGAAAATCCTTTCTCAGTGTCCAAGGCACATGACTATATGGATAAAAAGCTTTGGATACCAGAAAAAAACAAAACAGCTCTTTGTGACCTACCGTCCTTGAATTTCAGTTTTGTCTGTCTTGTTTTGGTTTATTTACTTCTTCATTTATTGTTTCCTGAAAAATTAAGGATGTAATTACTACTCTATGGCTCATTGTGTGATAATATATATGAAAGATTTAGCTTAGAACCTGACATCTCGTAGACAGTCAAGAACACTTTGACTTTATTTCTGTCACTTTCTGCCTGGAGTTTCTTCTGTGTAGGGTGTGACCCCAGACACACATTTCTTATTCACCTGATTGCAATATGCTAAACAGAGTTCTCAGAGGCACTGTGCCAGATAAATAAAAGACTTATTCCTAATTTAATGTCCCAAACTCCATGCTTCTATGCTTTTGCTGTCAAACTCTCGAATGAGATCTGAGGATATTTCAGAAAGGGAGAAAGCTCCTTTATGCATTCTGCCTCTGAATTGTTACCATACTTCCGTGGTATCACTTTTTGGGCACTAAGAAGAGTCACGAATGGTGGAGATGAGACACTTTTTGGCCTCTGGTCATTTATTCTCCCATACTTTTAATCACCATATATTCACAAGTACCATATATGAAACAAAGATGCAGAAGACATGAACTCTGCCTTCAAGGACCCCCAATTTTGAGGGCAATCAGATCACAGGCTATGAAGCCCTTTATTACTGTAGCTTTCTTACTGCTACCCTTTCAGTAGCAGTGTCCGAAATTTCCAGTTATCTGGTATCTGACTTTAAATTATTGGTCCATAGTGGAAGTTTGCTGTTAGATTGCTTCTTTTCATTTTACATACATGTTAACTGCTAGATTTAGATATACTAAGAGACCTGGAAGCGATGGGTGCATTTGATATATATATATATATATATATATATATATATATATATATATATATATATATATATAAAACTATGGAATAACTAGGAATAAGTATTTTATTTATCTGGCACAGTGCCTCTGAGAACTCTGTTTAGCATATTGCAATCAGGTGAATAAGAAATGTGTGTCTGGGGTCACACCCTACACAGAAGAAACACAGAAGAATGTAAAAACAAGTCTGTGACTTATTTATTTATATGATATATATATATATATATCATATAAATAAATAAGTAAATAAATAAAGCACCAAGGAGTCAATCTCTCATCTTCTCTCCAACTTCCTTCTTCCCCTAGGCAGTCCCTCCGGGTCAGAATGGAGAAGTCAAAACGGGAAAGCTGACTTTGCTCTACCCATTCCAGTGGGAATTGGAAAATTTTTGTATCTCTTGAAGCCTTGTCTGTATCACATTTAATCTGAATGTTATCATAGTTATTACAACTTTACATTTATATAGCACTGAGTCTCTGGGGAGGAAAAAAAAAACTCACCATGAATATAAAAGAAAATGATTAAGCTTCACCCCTCCCTTCTAGAGAGATAGATACATACGTACATATATTTTTAAATTATTTTTCTGCCTTCTCCTTACTTACTCCTTAAGGCATCACCTGGATGTACTGCCTGGGGACTATTTCTTTCCTGGGTTGCACCGACTGAGAAAAACACAAAAGGAGGGGATGGTGGTAGAGGTAAAACATGCTCGTGGCAAAGGAAAATAAAAGTTATCTCAAAGATTCAAGAAGAAAGGAACCATGATTTATTAACTACCTACAAAAATCCAAGCCCTGAGTAATTTGCTTTACATCTCTAATTTAACAGTCATTCAAATTCCCAGAGAAGTATCAGTGTCCCTATTTAATAGTTATGAAAAGAGAAGCTCCTTTAAATTCAGGATCTTGCCCAAGATCATTAATATGTGATAGAGGCTGGCTTTGAACCCCCCCTCTCTCTCCAAAGTTCCTACTCTTTGGAGGTGAATGTAAAAACAAGTCTGTGACCTTATTCTGATGCCTACTACTCACCTACCAGCACTACGTTATGAGGTTTGAGAAATCAGTAACATCCATCCTGACTCCACTTTCAAGGGTTTCCTAAAAGTAAAATAGAACTGACAGTACAGAATCCAAGAGCAAGCAATCCAGGAGAGATGTGACTTAGGTGTGAAATCATGTGGTGAGGTCTGTGGGAGTTGAGAGGACAAAGAGACAAACAAGAACTAAAGTCCTAGGGAAGTGTTGGAGGAGGAGGGTTGGATCGGGGCATCACAAAACAGAAACACAGAGATCAGGCATTACAGAAAGGCAGTAGCATGACTCGAAGCCAAGAGACAGGACTAGGAGTTTATGGACAGAGAAAAAGCAGCCCTGCATGGAAGAATAAGGCCAGCCAAGGGGAGTGGAAGTGGGGATGTGGGACCTGCAGAGCGTCCTGAGACCTGGGAGATGGGTTCAGAGAAGAAGAAAGGTACAGTGTGAGAAGCAGGGAAAGGAAAGAGGAGGCCACTTTTTTCACAAACCCCAAGACCCGCTGATATCTCATCCTTCCCAGAGTCACTGGGCAGCTCTAAGAAAGATCAGTGTGGTACTTGTCAATCCTGGTTTATGTGGTTACTCCATTTACATTTCCCCAGGCGCTATGGCAGCTGCAGAAGCTGCTGGGCTTCTCTTGCTACTGGGAAGCACGGTGACACCAGAAGGGAAAGTTCCAAATGAGAGCTCCGAATGGGCAGCTTGGTGCGTCAGCCAGTGCAGGGTTGGCTCGTGAGTCTGGAAAACATGATATAGTTTACAATCGGCCAAGGATTGATAGGCAATTTTTCAGCCTTAGCAGAAATTGCTGCTGTGCAGAATGCAACAGGAAAGGCAGGTGTCTAGAAATGGGATAACAGGGATAGGGGACAATAATCAGGAGCAGAGTGGAACTGCTAATGGAGCAGTGGGGAATCTTGTTTCTATACGGAGTCACTGACCTACAGAAACATTAAATCAACTAATGTTTACTTAGAGGTACAAAGTAACTTGGTTCGCCTTATTAAAAAAATATACAAAAAGAGTATGAGAAAAGGGATCTAAGATGATGGAGTAGATACACACTGTGCTCGTCCTCCCATGACCACACTAATATTACCACTAAACTATAGAAAATTCAACCTGAAGAACCATCTGAAGTCTAGTTAAACAGAAGGCCTATAACTAAGGATATGAAGAGAAGCCACATTGAGACTAGTAGGAGAAGCAAAGATGCAAAACAGGCTGCCCCACACCTGTGTGTGGTGGCAGAGAATCCAAAGGGATTTCTTGGCTGCAGAGACTGCCCACCCAAAAAGCGAGACACCCCAGCTCCACACCAGGATCCCCAGCCCAGAGTACAGATGCTGGGAAGAGGAGCCCCAACAACATCTGGCTGTGAACAATAGTGGGGATTCTGACTGTCCAGGTGAGACAGAAAGCTGCAGGAAATCTAGAACATCTTCTTAAAGGCCCCTTGCACAGACTCACTCATTCACAGGCATTCACTCTGGATTCCGGCAGCGAGATAGTGACTCAGGAGGCATAAGAGACATGCAAGGAGAGACAGAGTTATGTGGCTTCAGGGCAAGGACTTGGGGGAGGGGTGAGTTACTATTTTTCCTGGGGAGAATCCTCTTCCTGTGCAGTCAGCTGGTGGGCACCATGTTTCCTGTGTTGAACCCTCCCTCACATGGCTAAATCTGAATCTGCATTGCCTTAGTGAGCTCCCCTCGCTGCACCCTGGTGACTCCCTTGGACCTTGTCCCATCCAACTTGTGCAATGCTGATGGTACTTTCTCAAGACAGCAGTAAGCCCCACCCCATTGCACTCTTTCTTAAACAACTCTCAGGGGTCAGCAGGCTCCAGGTGTGTGGCAGCTGGCCTCAGCGAGCTCTGAGATTTTGCTGAGTAGCTGCAGGCTCAGCACTGCCACCAAACCAGAATCTACATTAACCTGGTGAACACTACTCATCTCACCCTGGTGACCCTAAGTCCATAAGACCCCATCTGACCCAACCTGCTTAAGACACAAGGCTCTATTAACAGCTGAGTCTTACAGGAGCTGTCACATAGTAGCAGGCCTCAGGTGTCCAGGGCTTTTTGCGGAGCTACTCTAGGTCTGGTACTGGTAGCAGCCATCTTCAATTTGCAGCATGGCCTCTCCCACACTCCTCCAGGTCCAGCAAAGGGAGAGAGTGATCAACCATCAATTACTTTTTGGCTCCTGCCAGGTAGTCCCCACCAGATCACAGGCAGTGGCTGACCTGGGCCTGCACCAGGGCCCTCCCCAAGGGGCCCCAGAACAAACATACCTAAAAGTCAGCTTCAGACCGAGCATTACCTAATTGGTTCCTAAAGAGGCAAGCCCATAAAGTGTGGCTGTGGCCAAACTCCACAACTAGTAGGCCTGAGGGTCAGTCCCTCCCACTGATGTGCCAACAGTAATCAAGACTCAACTACAACAGAAGGGAACACACGAGCCACACAAGGGACACTCCTGGAGCACTTGGTACAGGTGACCAGGGAGACTACACCTGACCAAGACTGGGAGATATAGCAGATCTACCTAATACACAGAAACAAACACAGAGAAGCAGTCAAAATGAGGAAACAAAGAACTATATCTCAAATGAACAAGACAAAACTCTAGGAAAAGAACAAAATAAAATGGAGGCAAACAATCTACCAGGTACAGAATTCAAAACAATGGTTATAAGGATGCTCAAGGAACTTAGTGAAAACTTCAACAGAGATAGCAAGCACAAAAACAGACATAGAAACCATTAAAAAAAAAAAAACTGTGAGAAATGAATGTTGCAATAACTGAAATAAAGAATGACTAGAAAGAATCACCAGCAGACTAGATGAAGTAGAGGATTGAATCAGCAATTTGGAAGACAGGGTAGCAAGAAACACACAATCAGAACAAAAAAGAGAAAAAATATATATATATTTTTAATGAGGGTAGTTTAAGAGACCTCTGGGACAACATCAAGCATAACAACATTTGCATAATAGGCATACCAGAAGGAGAACAGGAGAAAGCAAGGAACTGAGAATCTATTTGAAGAAATAATGACTGAAAACTCCCCTAACCTGACAAAGGAAATAGACATACAAGCCCAGGAAGTGCAGAGTTCCAAACAAGATGAACATCACCAGGACCACATCAAGACACATTATAATTAAAGTGTCAAAGGTTAAAGACAAAGGGAGAATCCTAAAAGCAGCAAGACAAGGCAACTAGTTACTTACAAGGAGCTCCCACAAGAACGTCAGCTAATTTCTCAACAGAAACTGCAGGCCAAAAGGGATTGGCGTGAAATATTCAAAGTGATGAAAAGTAAGAACCTATAACCAAGATTTTTCTACCCAACAAGATTAGCTTTCGAAATTGAAGCGGAGACAAAGAGCTTCTCCAACAAGAAAAAGGTAAAGGAATTCATCACCACCAAACCAGCATTAAAGGAATGTTAAAGGGACTTCTTTAAGAAGAAGAAGGTGGCGGGGAGAACATAAATATGAATAATACAATTGGACATATGCATCTATCAATAATTACTTTAAATGCAAATGAAATAAATGCTCCAAATAAGGACATAAGATAGTTGAATGGATAAGAAAACAAGAAACATACACATGCTATCACCAATAGACCCACTTCAGATTAAAAGACACACAGACTGAAAGTTAAAGGGTGGAAAAAGTTATTTTACATGAATGGAAATTTTAAAAAATGCTGGGGTAGCAATACTTAAATCAAACAAAATAGACTTTAAGCAAAGGCTACATTGTCACAAATGGTAAGATTTCGTTCTTTTTTATAGCAGAGTAATATTCCATTTTAATCATGCACCACATGATTCTTTGTCCACTCATCTGTTGATGAACACTTGTGCTGCTTCCGTATCCTGGCTATCGTAAATAGCTCTGAAATGAACATAGAGGTGTATATATCTTTTCAAATTAGTGTTTTGGATTTTTTTTTTTTGGATAAATGCCCAGGAGTTGAATAGATGGGTTATGAGAGTTTTATTTTTAATTTTTTGAGGAACCTCCATATTGTTTTCCACAGTGGCTGCACCAAGTTGCAATCCCACTAATAGTGCACAAGGGTTCCCTTTTCTCCACATTTTTACCAACACTTGTTGTTTGTTGATTTATTGATGATGGAAATGTTGACAGGTGTGAAGTGATATCTCATAAAGACAAATACCAAATGATTTCACTTGTATGTGTAATCTAAAGAACAAAATAAACAAAAAAAAATGGAATAGAAACAGACTCTTAGATATAGAGAACAAACTGATGGTTCCTAAATGGGAGGGTTGATGGACTGGGTGAAAAAGGTAAAGGGATTAAGAAGCACAAAATAGTCACAAGGATGTAAAGTACAGTATGACAAATGTAGTCAATAATATTGTAAAAATTATGTATAGTGTCAGATGGGTACTAGATTTATTGGGGTTATCGTTTTGTGAAGTACACAAATGTCTAATCACTATGTTAATTGTACACCTGAAACTAATAAAATAAATTAAAAAACAAAGTCTATAATAAGAGACAAAGAAGAATATTACATAATGATAAGAGAATCAATCCAACAAGAGGATATAATCCTTGAAAAACATTTATGCCCCCAAATAGAAGCACCTAAATATATAAAGCAAATATTGACCAACATAAAGGGAGAGCTCAACAGTAATACAATCATGGTAGGGGAATTTAATATCTCATTGAGACCAAAAATCAACAAGGAAACAGCAGCCTTAAATGACACACTAGACAACATGGGTTTAATTGATATTTTTAGAGTATTTCACCTCAAAGAAGCAAATGGACTCTCTTCATGTGCACATGGAACATTTTCTAAGACAGACCACATGTTAGGCCACAAAACAAGTCTCAATACATTTCATAAGATTGAAATCATATCAAAAGTCTTCTCTGACCACAATGGTATGAAATCAACTGTAAGAAAAAAAACTGAAAACACAAACACATAGAGTCTAAATAACATGCTACTAAATAATGAATCGATCAACAACGAGATCAAGGAAGAAATCAAAAGCTACCTTGAGACAAATTAAAATGATAATACATCAACCCAAAATCTGTGGGACACAGTGAAATCAGCCCTAAGAGGAAAATTCTAAGCAATACAGGCCTACCTCAAGAAACAAGGAAAATCTCAAATAAACGATCTAATGTTACACTTTAGAAAACTAGAAAAAGAACAGCAAACAAAGCCCAAAGTGGATTGAAAGAAGAAGTAATAAAGATCAGAGTGGAAATAAATGAAATAGAGTCTTAAAAACAACAGAGAAGTTCAATGAAACAAAGAGCTGCTTCTTTGAAAAGATAAATAAATAAACCCTTAACCAGACTCATCAAGAAAAAAAAGAGGACCCAAATAAATAAAGTTAGAAATAAAAGACGTGACGAGAGATACCACAGAAACACAAAGGATTATGAGAAAATAGTATAAAAAATTATATATCAACTAATTGGACAATCTGGAAGAAATGGATAAATTCCTAGAAACACAATTTTCCAAGACTAAATCAAGAAGATATAGAAAACCTGAATGGACAAGCTGGTACTGATTAAATTGAATCAGTAACCAAAAAAACTGCCAACAAACAGAAGTCCTGGACCAGATGGCTTCACAGGTGAATTTTACCAAACATTTAAAAAATAATTAATACCTATTTTTCTCAAACCATTCCAAAAATTTCAAGAGGAGGGAAGGCTCACAAGCTCATTCTACAAGGCCACCATTACCCTGATTCAAAAACCAGAAAAAGATACTGCAAAATAAGAAAATTATAGGCCGATGTCCCTGATGAACATAGGTGCAAAAATCCTCAACAAAATATTAGCAAACTGAATTCATTGATACATTAAAAAGATCCTACACCACGATCAAGTGGGATTTATTCTTAGTATGCAAGGTTGTTTCAATATCTGCAAATCAATTAACACGATACACCACATAAACAAAATGAAAGTTAAAAATCATATTAATGGATGCATAAAAAGTGTTTGACAAAATCCAGCATCCATCTATGATAAAAGCTCTCTGCAAAGTGAGAGTAGAGTGTATATACCTCCACATAATAAAGACCATATACCACAAACCCACAGCTAACATCATACGCAGTGGGGAACAGCTAAAACGATTCCCCTTCAGATCAGGACCAAGACGAGGTTGCCCACTTTCTCCACTTTTACTCAACATAGAACTGGAAGTCCTAACACCAGCAATTATACAAGAAAAAGAAATAAAAGGCACCAAGATTGGAAAGGAAGAAGTAAAAACTGTTATTTTTTGCAGTTGACATGATACTCTATATAAAGAACACTACAAATTCCACCAAAAAGTATAAGAACTGATAAATAAATTCAATAAAGCAGCAGGACACAAAATTAACATTCAGAAATCGGTTACATTTTTATATACCCAAAATGAACTGTAAGAAAAATAAAAAAAACAACAAATCCATTTATAATTGCATTAAAAAATAAAATACCGAGAAATAAATTTAGGAGGTAAAAGACCTGTACTTAGAAAATTATAAGATATTGAAGAAGATACAAAGAAATGTAAGCTTATATGGTGGTCACAGATAGGAAGAATTAACATCATTAAAATGTCCATACTACCCAAAAAAGCCATCTATAGATTCAAAGCAATCTGTATCAACATACCAATGGCATTTTTCACAGAACTAGAACAAATACCCTTAATATTTTTATGGAATGACCAAAGACCTCAGATAGCTACAGCAACCTTGAGAAAAAGTACAAAATTGGAGGTACAATGGTACCTGATGTCAAATTATACTACAAGTCTATAGTAATCAAAACAGCATGGTACTGGCATGCAAACAGGCACATAGATCAATGGAAGAGAATAGAGAGGTCATAAATAAACTCACGCCTATATCGTCATTTAATCTATGATGAAGGATGCAAGAAGATTCACTGGCTATTGAATAAACAGTCTATTTAATAACTGATGTTGGGAAAACCGGACAAATACATACAAAAAAAAATGAAACTGGACAACCTTTTTACACCATATACAATACTAAACTGAAAATGGATTAAAGACTTAAATGTAAGATCCAAAACCACAAAACTTCTAGACAAAAACATGGGCAATAAACTCTCTAACATTGTTATTAGTAATTTCTTTTTTTTCCCTGATCTATCTCCTTGGGCAAGGGGAAGAAAAGAGAAAAAAAAAAATAAATGGGATTACATCAAATTAAAAAATTTTTGCACAGCAAAGGAAACCACCAACAAAACAAAAAGATAGTCTACTGTATCAGAGAGATATTTGTCAATGATACATCTAATAAGAGGTTACTATCCAAAATTTATAAAGAATTCATATAACTCTATACAAACAAACAAACCACAAACAATCCAATTAAAAAATGGGGAGAGGACCTAAACAGACATTTCTCCAAAGAGGGCATACACATGGCTAATAGAGATATGAAAAGATGCTCAGTGTCACTAACCACCAGAGAAATGCAAATTAAAACCACAATGAGATATCATCTCATACCTACAGGATGGCAATCATCAGTAGAGCAACAAACAACTAGTGTCAGTGAAGATGCAAAGAAAGGCGAACCTTTGTGGACTGCTGGTGGGATTGTAAGTTGGTGTAGCCACTATGAAAAATGGTTCAGAGGTTCCTCAAAAAATTAAAAATAGAACTACCTTATGACCCAGCAATTCCACTCCTGGGTATTTATACAAATAAATCCAAAACACTAATTCAAAAAGATATATGCACCCCTGTTTATTGCAGGTCTATTTACAATGGCCAAGATATGGAAGCAACCTAAGTGTCCATCAATAAATGACTGGATAAAGAAGAGGTGGTACATGTATAAAATGGAATATTACTCTCCTATAAAAAAAATGAAATCTTACCATCTGTGACAACATAAATGGACATAGAGGGTATTATGCCAAGTGAAATAAGTCAGACTGACTGAGAAAGAGAAATGCCATATGATCTCACTTACATGTGGAATCTAAATAACAAAATTAACAAACAAAACAGAAAGACTCATAGATACAGAGAACAAACATGGTTGCCAGGGAAAAAGGGGGCTTGAGGAGCTGGGTCAAAAAGGGGAAAGGATTAAGAAACATAAATTGGTGGTTACAAAATAGTCACAGGGATGTAAAGCACAGCATAGAGAATATAGTCAATAATGTTGCAACAACTATGTTTTGTGCCAGGTGGGTACTAGAATAATCAGGGGATCGCGAATAAATTATATAAACATCTAACCACTATGTTGTACACCTAAAACTGATATAAAATAATACTGAATGACAATTGTAACTGAAAAACATAATTAATTAAAATATATAAAAAGGAATATATAAAGAACATACACTCACCTATTTCAAAATGAAGGAAAAGGACACATAGAGCACCAAACTCTAACCACACAATTGTCCTGCTTCAAAACCCTTCCTTGTCTCCCTGATCTCAAAAAGGAAGAAACCCAAAGCTTTAACATGGCCATAAATGATTAGAGTTACTTTTTCATAAACGTAATACATGCTCAAGGGATAAAAGTTCACATAGGACAGCAGAGTCTTAGGTAAAATGTAAATGTCTTCCCTCATTCCCTCTTGACAACCCAAGCAGGAATAGTGTTTGCGTTTTCCAATAGTGTGCCAGTTCCTGGTGATCAAATTCAGCAGCCATTCCATGGCTCATTTCTCATTGCTGCCCTCTCTAGCAAGGTTAGATTACTACCAGATATTCCAATGTTCCGGCCATTCACGTCTCCGGGTCTGCGTGTAGCTCCTTGTGCCTACAAATCCATCCTCCCAGCAGCCCTCTGCCTCTCACCCTCCACTTGGCAACACCTTCAACACAGTTGAATATTCAGCCCAAATGTCATTTTCTATAAAAAAGCATTCCCTGATATGACCCCATACACATGTTCATCAGATCCTATAATATACTGCATATATTTAATAGTTTCTTTGATTTCATGTCTTTCTCCCCTTGCTGATTCAGTATTGCACAAGAGCAGAGACTGTCTATTCATCTCTCTGTTCTGAGAACCCAGCAAAGAGACAGATACAAAGAGATACAAAGTAAGAATGTTGGTGATGTGAATGAATGGATGGATAAATAAATGCATTGAATGTATCAAACCAAAGTTAGAAATGTCCCTCAGTTCCTTATTGTAATCAAAAGGAGAGAAGAGAGAATGAGAAAGATGAGAGAATGAAAAAAAAAAAGTGGTAGAGAAAAGTGGAGGAAAGACTAATAGCCACAGAAAGGGAGACACATAAAAGAAAGGAAAGAAACAGAGGTATAAATTCCCATACATTTAAAAAGATAATAAGATCATCCATTCTACTCACACCCTATTATTTACTTAGATCTGTTCATTAGCATCCTTAGAAATCCTACATAACCACTTTTCATAGTTCTTTATAGTCTCTCCCTTCTTAAACCCTCAGAGAATCAGTTCTGGGTGGGAAAGACCAATCAGTCCATCGAAGAAGAAACTATTGTCTGAACTGCAGTGAGAGTGATAGAAGAAGAAGAAAAAAAAAAAGAACAACATTATTCTTATAGCCAAATGAACTAATTTCTGCAAGCAGGAGGATGGGGTTAACAAAAAACAAATGATAGATTGAGAGGGGCCTGGGGTTTTCGAGTGAAAGACCCAACTGTGGATGAGATTTTGATACAAGAGTGGCCTGCTCTCCTTCAAATCCCTTCTCTCCACTGCCACAGAGTTGCCTTATTAGGTGGCCAGACATCAGTATTACAGTTAGGCTCTGAATGTCTCAGAGAGCTCACAGCATGGAGTTTACGGCCTCCACAGGAGGCTCTTTCAAACCCACCAGCTCTGTTCTTTGCAAGTCTCTGCATTTCAAGGGGCCTGGAGACAGGGGCCATTCTGAGAAGGAAAACAGTCTCAAATTTAGATTCAGACCTGAATGAGAGACATTTATACAATTAAGTTTCATCATCACAACCCTGAAACTCAAAAAAGCACACATTCCAAGAGGAGGTCTCCTAGGGCACCATGGCCCTAGGAGAGAAGGCACTCAGCCTTCTCTTTTCACCTTATTGGACCTGAAAATGTGGTCCTAGGAAGAGTCCTTGAATCAGGAGAAAGAGGCTAGGGATGGAGGATGGGTAAAAGCTTTGCAGAACAAAGAGTGAAGGGTGTATAACAGGGGTCATTTAGTAGTCAAATGAAACTGTGTGTGTACTAGGAATATAAGAGACTAACATCAGAGTGAGTACTGGTGAAAGAAGAGATGGAGGAAGTGGGGACTGTGAGGGACCAATCAGTGACTCAATCCCACCTCCACAGTAGGATTAAGAGAGGCTCTCCTTTTTTACTTTACATACTTTTGTAATATTTCAATTTTTCAAAGAAAAATGCATTACTTTGGAAGTTGGAAAAACATTTTTTAAATAAAGGGAAAAACAGAAAAATGTAATGCCAAGTGCCAGGGAAAGCTGTCTAGGAACACAAGAAACACAAGGGCCTGCTTCCCAGCACTCTGTTCTCAAAGTCAGATCCTTTCCATGTGGCTGGGCTGCATACATCTTTTCCTCTTCTTGTGTGGCAGGCACTGGGGTTAGGTGAGAAGTACCCCTAGATTTATTAAATGTGGGGTAGGGGCTTTGCAGAAGGATGGCATCTCTTCAAGATACAGACTCGGCCTCTTTCCTGGGAAGGGAAGAGAGGCCACCTGCCTGGCATGTTTGCCAACATGCAGGAGCTGCGGCCTGTAATCATCATTAGCTCTCTTTGGTGTTTACTGACTGTTATTAATTAGAACGAGCAAACTTGGCATTAATGTGCCTGCCATAAGGATGAAGGCTCTTACTGCACAAGCATCCTGCACGAGCAGCTAGACTGGGACTCATTTACCACCTGTCACCAGGATGGTGCAGGCCACAGGCACCGGCTGATGGAGGAGAGGGCGGGGGAGGGGGCGGGAAGGGCTGGGCCCGTGTATCTCTGGAAGTGGAGTTAGAGGGAGCTCTGTCAGGGCAGAGGGGAGCAGAAACTCTCTTCATCTTGCGTCAGAGCTGCTAGCAGGCTCTAGGGAGCTTCCCAAGGCAGCCCAGGCCAACCTCTGTGTTCTTGGTCCCAGAGAGAACTTCCCTCTGGCTCTTCCCACAGCAGCTTTTCTCTGCAATCAGAAAATCATGGAACACGACTTCCTTTACAAGTCAGTGGACAAGTGTCCTGTTACCCTTCGGGAGAGACAGCCCTCCAGAGGGTCTTGGGAAAGATGTTGGGGGTACAGTTGCCAAGAAAGAGAAAGCATTGTTTGGGGTTCTGATCTACCATGTGATACTGAGAGTCTCTTGTTTCTCTGGAAGTGATGCTCGAAGGGGAAGTATTTCCTACCCCAGAGTGATCCGCTTTCAGAGAGAAGGCTGTCACTATGTGGGATATTTGGAAGAGAGATAGTAGAGGAACATGTCAACTAGGAAAGAGGGTCAGTTTCCTCCCACAGGGGTCAGCAACCTGGGACACAAGAAAGGGAGGTATAGAGACAAAATGGTGAAGTTTCAACTGGCTCAGAAGTAGGACGCACAAAAGACTTAAGCAGGTGTAAATGCATTCTTCCGAGAGAAGGCACATATTCACCGCAGCTGCCCTGAAAGAGGAAGAATGATCGTCAATTGTGTGGGTAAGACCTGCAAGCGAAACGGCACCGGGGACATGGTCTCTAGGCTCTGGGCCCCGTATTGTGGATTGGTTTGAGGATCAATGTTTACTTCCCCAGTGATCTTGGTACAGGTCAGACCCACTGCAGGGCTCAAGTCTGAGCAGCCAGGGATGTTAGCAGCTTCCATGCGGACCAGAAGCTGGCTGTGTGCTTCCTGACCCGCACCTCCTCCTTCCCTCTGTGGGGTACAGAGGACTCCTTGTCTGCACAGACATATCTGAATGCCTCTGCTCCTTGCAGACACTTATGCTGCAATCATGATTGGAAGTGGGGGGTTTGTGAAAAGGAGGAGAGCTAATAGATGGGACACTGAAATTGGGAGATCTGGGTGACCCGGAAATTTGGGGAAAGGATGCATGAGGATTCTGTATCATCAAAGGCACTATACGATCTCAAAAAAGCCCACAGGAAGAAAGCCTGAGACAACCGCACATTTCTGACATCTCAGCCACTGAAAGAGGACAGGCCCCTCAGTCGATCTCTTGTATCCCCTCAGAGGATTTTGCCCACGGGGGCATCTAGCAAAGAACGCTAATCATTGTCGCGGTGTCATGTATCAACATGAGGAAGTGCACAGTGAGCTCTGAAGAGGTGTTTGCTTTTACCTCCCTGTCCATTCAGGTGCTGCTTGCTCTCTTGGAAATCTAGTCATTGCATTAGGCATTTGAAGAACGTCACACAGTTCCAAGGCCCAGTGTCACCTCCAGTGTCACCTCTGTGAGACCTTCCTGAGCCTCCAAGCTGAGCTGGGTTTCTCCATTCTCTATGGGCGTAGACCTTGTACATTCCTTGAATGCAAACAAAGTGTGGAGACAGAATGGACAGCATTTCCCATTTGGTTGTGAGTTGTTCAAGATCAATACTTATGTTTTATGTATCTCTCAAGTCCTCTAGACCCAGTGCCTGGCGTGCTGTAGGTTCCAATGAATGAGCCAAGGACTAAAAACCACCATGCTAAGGTTTTCTGCAAGCCGTTCTTCTATGACAAATACAAAGGTGTTCACCAAGAAGAAAATACAGAAATGATAAATTTACAGTTAATACTGAGCCAATGTGTGGAGATAAGGAATGCAGCTTTTGAAGATAATTTAGATGTTAAAGTATGGAGGAAACGGAAGGGGCAGCATGTGACATATTGAGCAACAAATCCTGTCCTGGTGTAAGACAAGATCTTTAAATATGCTACCTAATTCAGCCCTCACTACAACTCTTTCAAGTAGGTATTGTGATTTGTGAGATCTCACTCCTCAGATGGTTTTCGGGTGCTTTTTCTCTGCTGGCACTGTTCTAGATGAGAGAGTCCAATAGTGAACACAAAAAGCAGAGAAGATCTCCCACTTATTCACGTACAATCTACAGATGCTTGTACAGCTCAGAGAGGGTAAGTGGGTTGCTTAGTTTATATAGCTCACAAGGGTTCAACCAGAATGTAAAGTTTGGTCTGTGTGGCTCTAAGGTCTATTCTCTTCCCATATTCTAGGTTGCATATATTCCAGAAGAGTTGGGCCAGGGGACTCTGAAGTTTTTATTATGCAACCAAGAAGGACATCCTGGAAGACCGATTGATTCTGGAGCATTCTGGGGCCTCCAAATAGCCTTTGGTGATATTTAACTGATTCCACAATTTCATCAGTCAGTGCTGGGTTTGGCATTAGGCACTGGATGGGGAAGGAGAGGTATGGCTCTGTCACTTTAAGTCCTAAATTGTTTTCAGGTGCTTGTTTAGAGACAGCACTGGAGGGTTGCCTGCCATGCAGGGAAGAGGGTGGACGTGGGCTCCTTTAGACCTCTCCTCATCAGAGTTACTGTTTGTGGTGATGAGGAAGCATGGGAATTGATTTGATGCCTAATGAATAATCAGCTGCCATCAATAATTGTAATCACTAATCTGGTGCAATTAGAGGCAATTATAATAAATGCAATTTCCTCCCGAGCCACTAAACGAACTACAGAAATATGAATTGACTTAAGGGGGCTGGCAGTGATTTATGTGATTGTGAGATCACGAATTCCATTATGCCGGTAAAGATTCTTAAAGGAGCAAGATCATATTGGGATTCCACACTTAACTAAAGGAGACGCTAGAAAATACAACCCTAGAAGTGATGAGCACAGAGGTTACTGTATCCCTCTCACAACTTTACATAATCCTGGAGATATGTGCAGCTGGGACTGTCATGTGATGGCTTATTCCTTTAATTTTTGCTCACTAGAGAGATATTCGGGGTTCATACCTTCAGTCTTGAAGAATGAGGACTAAAGAATTCAATCAATCTGCAAGGGAGGGTTGACAGGAACATCTGGATAGAGATGATCTCTTTTATTCCCAAGTCAGCTATATCTATTGGCCCACTATTCTTTCTACATCCAAATCAATCCCCAGATTTCAACAGAAAGGCATCTTTATGTAAGTGTTGTCAATAACTTTAAGATGCTTAAGTAGCTTTCATTATGTTAGTCCAGGGTTCTCAGGACTTATGAGCGGCCATCTAATTTCTAATAAATCAGCCAGAGGTTTTTAAGGGCCTCCACAACATGGCCCCAAATAATTGAGACAGGACTATAGTAAACAAGAGTGAGGATGGAAAGTAAGGTGACTGAGCCCCTGCTTACCGGGGACTCAGGGCATTCATGGTATGCAAGACTTCCAGTTCTCACACTGGGAAAGTCATGTGCCAACAAACCCAGAGGAGTCGTTCCCACAGAGACACAGACCAAGGCCCGATAATGCAGGCAAGGAGGTTAGGCTTGATTCTCATCGCATGTAGAATGAAATTCAATCTCCTGGCCATGGACGAGAAGATGCTACATAATCCGATCCTGGGAGCAGAGATACCTTGAGCTGCCCAAACTCCTTTCCCACTGGTAGACTCCACCAAAATTCATTTCATGTGAGCCTTTTATTTTCTCTTTTCCAAATGTGCCAAGTTTGTTCTTGCCTCGATGACGTCCACTTGCTTTTCCTTTGCTTGGAGGGCTCCCCAAACCCAATTTGCCCATGGCGGGCTTCTCCTTGTCATCTAGTGTTATCTAGGCTCCCAGGCACTCTCTGTCATCTCATAATCGGTACGTGAGGATGTCTGCTGTCCTCACCCTGTCTGATTGGCTGCAAAATCTCAGCCCACAAGAGTGCCTGGCACATGGCAGGTCCTGAGTAAGTACCCTGTTTCCCCGAAAATAAGACCGGGTCTTATATTAAGGTTGGCTCCAAAAGACGCATTAGGGCTTATGTTCAGGGGATGTCATCCTCAAAAATCCTGTGAGGACTTATTTTCCAGTTAGGTCTTATTTTCGGGGAAACACGGTTTCTGTCCCATGAATGGCTGACCCACTTTTTACTCCCTTTCCACTACATGTAATCATTCCCCATGCACACTCACCTACATGCTGCTCCCTGTTTCATATCCTTCCTTTTGCTGGAAATACCTTCCCACTTGCTGTTACCCAAAATACTTCCAGAAGATAACTTCAGTGTTGCTCCCTTGAGAAGCCTTCTCTGGCCCCTTGCTGGGGGAGAGCCCCTTCTTGTCCTTTAACAAATGTTTAACATGTTCTGGGTTCCGGGCACGAAGTGCTTTAGCTTCCAACGTACGCCGTTCCTTATTGCATCACATGTGTTTTGTGTCATCACCTGTGCTAGATGGCATGGCCCTGCAGGGCACTGATGCCTCCAGCTCCAGCCCTGTCTGTGCATCATGAGTTCCATGACCCTGGCAGCTCAACAACTGAATGGATAAGGACAAATTCCTACCCTGCCAAGGCCTCGTGAACATGAAAGCCAATAATGCATAAGGCTATTTCACGGTACCTTACCCACAGTAGGACCACCTACATAAAGTAGCATTACTCACTGAAATAGAAATAGAGCCCACATACTGTGTTGCCCCGAAAAGACCAGCTCTAATGCGTCTTTTGGAGCAAAAATTAATGTAACCTGGTCTATTTCAATATAAGACCAGATATAATATAATATAATATAATATAATATATAATATAACTATAACTATAATATTAATATAATATAATATAATATAATATAATATAATATAATATAATATAATATAATATAATATATAATATAATACAATATAATACAATACCAGGTCTTATATTAATTTTTGCTCTAAAAGACGCACTACAGCTGATGGTCTGCTAGGTCCTATTTTTGGGGAAACACAGTGGGATAGTGTTTCCTTCGGGGAAACACACTACCCCCTGTGTTTCCCCGAAGGAAATTAGGGTCCTGTAAGTGCTGGTCTCTGGGCTGCCACCCACTAGGTGTGTGGCATTGACCAAGTATCTTGATTCCCTGCCCATTATTTCCTTATGTGTAAAATGAGGCACTGTTCTTTAGGTTTCTCACATGCTTCCAGGTCTGTCATTCCAGGGCTTTATGTCTTGTGGGAACTGAAGGGGACAGGGAGGGAGGTGAAAGCTCACATGTTCATGTTTAAAATTAGAAGTTTGTTCTTTTCTCCCCTTCCCCTCTCCCTACTGGTAGCAAACAAGCAATAAATATGGAAATCCTAAATCTGGATAAAATAGTGAGTATTCTCCATCCTGCTGACAATGTACACAGAGGCTGTGTCACAGAATGAGTGGGCTTATCCCTCCACTGCTCTGGCGTGAATTCCTCCGGGCTGAGAGTGGCTGAACCATTCACAGGACAGGTGTCCTTTGTTCTTCGAACACCAGGCCCCCTGGCTTGGCTCCAGCCAGTGCAGCACAGGGCAACCACTGCCCAGTGAAGGTGTGGGTTCCTTCACCAGGGAGCCTCGCATGGTCTGAATCTATGCCCTGTAAACTGATTCAAAGGGAGAGAAACAATTCAGGTGAAAGGGCAGGGCGGTTCTGGGAGAGAGTGAAGGAAAAGAGAAAAAGCAAAGGCCAGTCAGAGTGTTCCAGCTGCAGGCAGCCAAACCCTGTACTGCTAGGGGACGGGTAACTAGCTTTCACAACCTGCAGGCATACTCAGTAATTGCTCTGCACCTCCTCTGACTGCCTTTTAAGCATGAGCCTGGATGCTGTCTGACTTCCATTACCAGCAAAGGTCCCAGGAAGGACCTAAGTAATAAGACCATTTTAAAGCTGATCTTCAGCAGCCTCTTCCCAAGAGGACACAGAGTGGAAGGATGGTGTTGAGTGGGTCTGTCAGTTCCTGCTCCCTCCACAAACGGCCTCCACCCTAGGCTTGACCTGCGCCATTTGCTCCGCCCGAGGTGGTAGCTGTTCCTAGAGCCAAGGTGATGGTCAGGTGTGTGTTGCTTTCCCTGCTCAGGAGGCAGACAGAAAAGCTCTCTGGTCTTCACCAGGTACCTTCAGGAGGGACCTTAAAATTCCCCACCTGCATTTTAACTGCTTCCTCAAGTTCCAACATCCCACACATATCTCACTCCAGTGTGTTCTTTAACTTCATTCCAGGGGTAAAAGGCTCATCTGTCTGATCTAATGTCTTGAATGCCATTCAGAAAGAAAGATGCCCAGCTCCCTCGGGGTCTGATACGTTCACACAGAACTTTCATCCTCAGCACTGATGGTGTTCAGGATGAGGCTGGCACCAGAACAGCATCAGGCAAGAGCGAAGGGATGGTGAGTACTGGTCAGAAGGATGGTTCTCTCCTTTTCCCTGGTAACCCACCCCCCCTAAAACCATGCTGTCTCCCACTACCTGCCCCAATCTTACACATTCTTCTTGGCCCAGCTGAAGCCCTGCTTCCCTCCATGAAATGGTCTCTGAATATTTTATTCTCAGATCCAACAGATGGTGCCCTTATGTCATTATTTAGCACTGTCCTGTAAAACACTGACTAATTATTTCGCATGTATACGCCTTGTTTCCCTAAGTGGAATATATATCCTTTATAAAATCAAAAGTGTCAGATTGATGGATAGATAGCAGAGAAACAGATGAATTTCTGAAAAGGAAAACTGAGCAAAATGTTAATTGTAAAATCTAGTGATGGGGTAGGGGTACTCACTGTAAAATTTTGTCATCTTTTCTGTATGATTGATAACTTTTGTATAAATGTAGAAAAAATGAGAAGTTTCTAATCTAAAGCTGCATTCATAAATCTGTTTATTTAGTAAATGCTTATGAAGTGTTTACTACATTCCAGGCTCTATACTCTATGTGCGTGTCCCCTCTAACAACCAGGGTGATGCGGGGAAAATTTAATGGTACTCAGCAAATAATTGCTACTGCCAGTCCTGTCCATTTATGTGCCATTGATTGACTTTCCACTCTGCATCTGCCTTTCTGATTTGTCGTGAGGGTTGGATAACATTCACATAGTCAGCTTGGGAAACTTTAGTGGTACCAGGCTATCCTGCATCTTACTCTCCCGTATCCTGCCAGTCTTTTCTGCCCCAACCTGAAGGAGAACCAGCATACTCCTACGGATGGTGGGACACAAGTGATCTATTTGTCCCTAGGACTGTCTCAAGGAAGATATCATTGACCAAGATACCACCATCCCCCAAAAAAATTATCTATCAAGGAAAGGAATAAGGCGAGTGCTGCCACCTAAACACCCAACCTCTACCTTTATTACGGTATTGGCTTTTTGACAGTAAAAGAGTCATTCTTTCCAGTAAAGCACTGTCTACTCGTGAGAGTTCTGCTGTGGATATGAGAGGTGTTTGTCACTGGTAACTCATTAAGTCGGTAGCACTGTATAAACATTCATTCAAACATGTGTTGGGAGTAGCTTCTATGTTATCAGTCATGGTAAGCAGGGGCAAAGAGGAAGCTACCAAACAAGTAAGACAAGGCCCTGTCTTTGGTGGTTTGTGCTCTGATGGGGGAGACAGAAAGAGACAGATACGTGAGCAGTTTCAAGGCTATGTGATACCTGATGCAAGGAAGATACACACCAGAGGAGGGGTGCTAACCTCTCGTTAGGTAATTGCATCCCTTGCCTCCTTCCCTTGGTGGAATTAAGCACTAAGCATGAGCACCTGGAATGGGAGGAGATAGAGATTCTGATAAGGATTGCTATGTTGTTTGCCTAGCACTTCATGGGCTGCCAAGAACATCAAAATAGCATTAGATGAAGAAACAAGGGCAGGGGTCCTGAGAAATATTTTGCTTGTTTCGCGGCCATAGGCCTGCAGGAGGCAGTCAATAAATACTCACTGATGGATTTCTTCCCATAGCACTTAGTGTCTGAGCCTTTCATTTGGTAATTAATCAGATTGGTGTCACATCTTTGATATTATTGAATTGAGTTGTTATTTATTTCTAATATTGCTATTTAACTTGGCACACATTGATGTATTTTCACCCTTGGCTAAAATTTAAGATACCAGAAGGCAAGACAGTGCCTTGTTTTCTATTCCCTACTGTGCCTAGCACAATGCCTGGCTCACAGTAGGTGCACAATCAATACATTGATTAATTAAATCCTTCTTCTGCCTAGGGCTAGTCATGCTTCAGAGCTAACAGCTGTCCCCGGGACCACCCTTGGCCACAGGGGTACACAGACAAATGAGCTTTGTCAACCTTCCCTCTGTGAGCAGTATCAAGGACCCTGAGAGGCAAACCCAATGTGAATTTTAAAAATACATTCATTGGTGGTTACAGAGCAAACCTGCTTACAGGGAAAGGTCTTTTTTTCCCCTCTCTCTTCAGTGCCACTGGAGCGGCTCATTCCATTGAAAATACAGGGATTTGTGCCGCGTGGTTGTGCAGCTGGGGGCGGGCTGAATTCACATCAGTCATCAAGGGCTCAGCACGGTCTGAAGGGCTTTGTGTGCCAGATACTTGGGCAGCCTGGCTCAAGCTGAGCACACCTCTCTTCCTGCCTAGGCCGCTGTGCAACCATTTCTGCACGTGACTTTTCAATAATGGCCCTGTGCCCAAGAAGGATAATAGGGTGATCATTTGGAAACTTTCTTTTTTCCCTCTTTCTCCTGTCCTCTCCCAAAAATATAACAATAAGTTTTTGTTTTGTTTTGGGCAAAGAAATAAGCATGTGGTTTTCCTTTGTGTTGGGTTAGGAACTAAAAAACTAAGATTTATTGAACAGCTATGATTTGCCAAAGTCATTTTCATATGCTGTCCTATTGAACTCCAACAGGAGATCGTTGGTGAGATTAGCACTGTTTCACAAAGGAGAGGACTACAATTCAGAGATACTTTACAACTTGCCTAAGGTCACAAGCTAATAATAAAAACTTGATTCTAAAGCCTGAGTGTGTGTGTGTGTGTGAGTGTGTTTCACTGCTGCCATTAGGCCCCTGGATCTGGTCCCATGTCACTGTTCATGCCAATTCCCTGTGAGCATCAAGAGAGGCTCCACTTTACCCACGTTTCAAACTAGAGAGAGCCTGCCCACACTGCCTGACACCGAGGCGGTTGTGTGGGCTTGGTGACAGCAACTTCAGATGCTCTCAGAAATGTCATAAGCGATTCACTTATTATTCAGTGAAACACCCAACAAAGTGATAACTTCTTTCCTTGCTATCAGTATCTATGACCAGCTGTTCCCTTGGATTGGGGATATGATGGATTTAACCTGGAATTCATGAATGCAGCTAAACCTCCCTGTGAGAGGCACCATAGGGTTTAGCGTTTATGGAGCAAGACTGCCTGGGAATTCAGAGGCCCAGGTGAAAGGAGAATCTCTGTGGGGAGAATGCTTGCTGGGAGTGTGGGGGTGGGAGAGGGGACTTGACATCTACAGGAAAACACAGCAAATGAAACTTCTAATTGTTAGATAGCATCTGCTTTGCATGCTGGACAAAGCTGCTGTTGGCTTTCTACATGGATGTGCTTTGCTGCTGTAGCCTTTTGTGCCCTGTTCTGCTTCTTTTCTAGCATCTCTCCAACTGTATTTCCTGTCAGATTGACTATGTGCAGAATGTGCCTTGTTTCATGTGAATCCTATTATAATCCTGGAGTGACAACTCTTTTCTCATTTGGTAGATGGGGAACTTAAGGTTCAGGCAGCTCCAAGGTCACCCAAGCAACATGAGCAGAGCTAGGATTTAAAGGCAGAATTTCTAATCTCCAATCCTAGACTCAATGTGTTAGAGCAAGCAACTACTTTGATTTCCCTAACTATCCAGAATCAAGTCAGGGCTGGGCAGAGAAGCCCTTCTACTGATGGGCACGGGTCCTCCTTGGCCCGGGTCTGCCAGTTATATGACCCGAAATATCTATCCCGTTGTTCTCCAGGGCCAGAATTACAGACACAGAGGGAGGCTGTCATCAAGGGCAAGCTAGACCACCCTTTCCCATTTCCTTAAATGCTGGGATGTAAATCACACCGGAAGCTTACTTGGAGCATGTGGGTGTTAGCCAATCAGACAAAGTTAATGTGTTTCTAATCCAATGGCTTTCACAATGTATGATTTACATCCTCAGATTGTTTCCCCGGTGGTTTTCTGGGTTTTTATTTAGCTTGGCATTCCCACATACGCTTTGAGTTTTATTACCTTTGGCCATGGGAGACAGTGGAAGAGCTACTTATCGAAGAAATACGAGAAAATGTGTAACAACGACAACAAGACCTTTTAAACCCTCCTTCAGTCTCACACCTCAGCAAGGCAGAGCTCTGTTTTACTAAACATAAAAACAAACCTTAAAACTGTGTGGGTTACATTTAGTCCCAATTCCATAGCCCCCAGACATGCAAAACATACAAGCAACAACCAAAAAAGACAAAGAACCCAATTCAAAAATGGGCAAAGTAATTGAATAGACATTCTTCCAAAGTAGATACAGTCCTCCCTAGGTATCCATGCAGGATTGGTTCTGAAACCCTGCTACAGATACCAAAATCTGTAGATGCTCATGTCCCTTATATAAAAATGGTGTAGGATTTGCATATAACCTATGTGAATCATGCCTACATTAATTTCAATACCTAATAAAATGTAAATGTTATTGTAAATAGTTGCTATACTGTATTATTTAGAGAATAACCAAAGGAAAAAAAATCTATACACGTTCAGTACAGACACAACTATCATAGGCCATAGACGACATAGTACATATCAACAACAATGCAACATTATTTTTCCGAGATGCACTTGATTGAATCTGTGGATACGGAGTGGCCAATGAGCACATGCCAATCTACTCAATGCCACTAATCATTAGGAAAAAGCAAATACCACTTCACACTCATCAGGATGGAAAATCACATATAATCAGAAACAAAACAAAATAGAAAACGACAAATGTTGGTGAGGGTGTGGAGACATCGGAACCTTTGTGCATCACGATGAGAATGAAAACCAGTGCAGCCACTGGGATAAATATAGAACTACCATATAATCCAGCAATTCCACTTCTAGTTGTATACCTAATGGAACTGAAAGCAGGCACTCAGACAGATATTTGTACACCAAGGTTCCTAGCAGCACTACTCACAATAGCCAAAAGGTGGAAACAATTCAGTTGACCAAGAGATGAAAGGATAAACACACTGTGGTGTGTGCATACAATGGACTGTCATTCAGCCACAAAAGGAATGAAATTCCGATACGTGCTACGACATGGATGAGTCTTGGAAACGTAAGGGGGATCAAATATATCGTGATGGAAGGAGCACTGACTCTGGGTGGTGAACACACAATGGGATTTACAGATGATGTAATACAGACTTGTACACCTGAAATCTATGTAATTTCACTAACAATTGTCACCCCAATAAATTTAATAAAAAAATAACTGAAATAAGCAAGTCACAAAAGGATAAATAGTATATGATTCCGTACATATGAAATACTTCGAATTGACAAATTCATAGAGACACTAAGAATATAGATTACCAGAGGCTGGAGTGACATGGGTGGGGAATGGGAAATTACTGATTAATGGGTACAGAGTTTTTGTTTGGGATGATGAAAAAGTCCTGGACATGGATGGTGGTAATGGTTCCACAACACTGTGAATGTACTTAATGTCAATAAATTGTACAAGGAGAAATGATTGAGATGGTAAGTTTTATGTTATATATATTTTACCACAATAACCGCACCCGCTGAAAAACACTTACATCAAGGCAGCAGATCTTAAAGGTTGACTATGATCTTTACTTTCTCCCCATGAAACATCCTGGATGACTCCCTATGCCCCAAATGCAATGGTCCCTGTTATTCTCTGGGTCTGCATGCATGCTGTTCCTTCATCTGGAATGCCTTTGCCACCTTGCCCTCAAAAATATCAGCTTATCATTGAAGCATTAGCTAATTTCTCTCACCTCCAAGAACTTAATGCTCCCCGACTTGTTTTCTTAAAGAATTTGCACATGACTTATTAAGTCACTCTTCCTTCTTTTACAATGATTTCTTTACGTGGACCGGGAGTTTCCTATGTCAGGAACAATGTTTTACTCATGTGTGTATCCCCAGCACATAGTAGCATTCCTAATTCATAGTAGGAGCTCAATAAATATTTGATTGCACTGGTTGGTCTTAGAAGTGGTTTTGTTTTATTTTAGTCCCATGCAGTGGAGGGATGGGTAGTCTTAACTACTCAGGAAAACCTGTTAGAATTGCAACAGCGGAAGAGAAAGAAACATCAAGGAAGAAAGTGTTCCCTTTCCTCCATAGGTTCTGCTTCCATAGCGTGTAGGGTTTAATCCCAATTCTGGTCTGACTGTGGACTCTACATCTTATTAGTAAACCAGGCTGAAACCTAGTTTCCTCATCTAGGATGTGGGCTTCACAGATCCACATGAAATACCGACGGGAAGATTCAGGGAGGTGATATGTGGAAGTCCCTTGCTCATGGTAGTTTCTCAAGGCATATTGTGCTGTCTGTTGCGGGGGCCTTCCGTTGTAACTTTGCCCATTGATCATCTCTACCTCCCACTACTTTTCTCCCTTCTTCCCACCCCAGTTTAGATTTATTCCTTAATTGCCTCTATATTTTTTCTTCATAAATTATTCCAGCAATGATACAATCTTGGTTTTTCTAGTCAGTAATTAACTCTTTCTTTTGCTTCCTTTAGCAGTTAGGAGGGAGAGAGTTAGGGTAAGGGTGAGGATAAGGGTACCTCTTTTCTCCAAAATGGCCTTCCAGCACAGCTATTCTAAGGTCACCATTTGCCTGCTTAAATCCGTTTCCTTGGCTGCCTCAAAGGGCAAGAGCCCCACATGAGCTGAGGTTGGCAGGACCTCTGGCGTCTTGGCATGTAGTATGGTCCTTTAAACTTCTATTCCTGTGTGAATCACAAGGCTTTTGTTCATGTCCCAGGCCTCCCTACAGTGGGGAAAGTGGTTTTCCTTTCCCTTCTATTTTCCCACCCTCCTTTCTCTTTTGTGAGATTTCAAGTCCCCCAATTAAATAACTGGTAAGATTTTTTTTTTTAAAGTACTAAACTTTACTGGATGACATCCATGGTGAATTTATTTCTTCCTCTTTTATTTGTGCCCTTGAATTCTCATACATTCAACATTCTTCTAGGGAAAAAAAATGGATTAAGAAAGGATACAAAGCATCCATCACAGTAGTCTAGATAAATCTCAAACCTGTCTAGAATTTCTTCCATTTGGGTATTCAGCAAACATTTGTTGAATGCCTACTGTGTCCCAGACCCTGTGCCAGGCACTAGGTGGGGCCAGGTCAACAGGACATAATCCCTGCCATCAAGGAGCATCTGATGAATATATCACTGCAAGGTGACGATGTCTGATGAACAAAGGAGTTTTGAGGTGCAGAGGAAGCACCAAGTTATCCTGCTTTCTCACACGGGTTCTGTAGTATGAGATGGATGCACAAGGACAAATACCCAGTCTGCTCCTTTCCCAAAGGCATCTGCACAATCCGCAAATGAACTCCACATAGATGTGTTGGGGGAGCGCGAGTAGAGTCCTGGGAGTGTAGTCAGAGAGAGGCTGAGGAGGTGGGCTGACTAAGATAAAAGACTTTATTCCTTCCAAGGACAAATTATTTCATCGATTTATAAAACAGAAATGGTTATGCTTTGGTAGGTGGGCAGTCATTCTAGGCCCAGACTTTCCCAACTCCTTCGTGACTTTTCTCTTAATTACTTCTTACAGAATCTGTGATCTTTGAATGCATGTCCATGCCATGAAGCCAACACACACATTCATCAGCTTTGATTTCAAGTTAGCGCTCTTTGTGTCCCCGGAATCTCAGATGCTGAAGGAAGTCATGATTTCCCTGGCTACTCCTGACAGTGACCACCATGGCTCCTCTTGATTTCCTTGGGCACTGAAAGCCTATCTGCATTTTCCCATCCTGTTTAAGAATTGGAAAGAGTTGAAGTAGAGCCATGGTGTGTGTGCGCGCTCGCGCGCGCATGTGTGGTGTGCGTGTGTGTGTGTGTGTGTGTGTGTGTGTGTGTGTGTGTGACCATCTCAGGGCACCGTTCATTCAATTAGAGGAATTTTATCAATTACCTTGGGGTCTCTCTCGCTCATACCATTGCACTCTGGATTTCCTCAAATCTGCATAATACCCTTTTCCTCTGGAGACCAGTACTCATAGGCCGAGTACACGGTGGCAGTATGTCAAATTGTGCCTTAAGCCAGCAGCCTGGATGCTGAGCCCTGACCTGTCAAAAACATCTGTTTAGCAGAAACTGCATGGCAGTTTCTCTGAAGACTAAAACAACAGCCCAGAAGGTTACTGCTATTTCAGCGTTCTTTCTGGCTTGAAGTGTGCTGAAGCAATACTCAATTCCATTTCAAACTGTATTTACTGAGCACTCATGTTATGGGCACTGGGCTAGCCATCATGAGGAATACAAGGGAAATATAATACAATTTCTTGGGGACTATAGAACACACACACTGAACAGTTAGAACCAACAAAGAACAGAATATAACCAAATGTCTAAACGTTGAGTGGGTCTGAGAGATCAGAGAAGAGACAGATCAAAGGAAGCTGCAGTCATAGACTGTCAGACCTGGAGAAGTTTTTTGGATCACCCATTCATTTAGCATTCATTTATTAAATATCACTGAACACTTGCTATGTACTGGGATCTGAGGAACATGGTGGATAAAGATAATAAAGCTCAGTTATTTAGAGAAAAAAAATGTTACAGTTAGTAGCAGAACTAGAAATGGTACCCATACCTTAACTCATCATTCATCTGACTAATAGTAAATGAGGATCTATTGTGTCAGGCAGTGGGGTAGATGCAGAAAGACTGTATTGCATACTGATTAAGCATTCTAACACTTACCTAACTGGCTGTGTGAACCTGCACAAAATTCTTAACATCTCCCAACTTCCTTTTCCTCAGTTGCAAGATGTGGATAACGACAGTGCTTCCTCATAGAATGGATGTAAGCATTAACTGAAGTAAGCTTGCAAAGGGCATAGCATGATCTCAGACAAAAAGTGCTTCATAAACGTCAGCTTTTAGTATTATTATGGAGCTACCTCCCCTCCATGGACGAAGTACGGTCCCTATGCTTAAGTAACTTATATTAATTCTAGTGGAGAAGAAAGATATATTCCCAGATTAATGTGTCCTCTTGGAAAAATAAAAAGTAAAATGAAAATCAACAAAGATGAGAACAAGAGTAAAGAGAAAAAAGTGAAAGTTATATACGATGGAATAGGCAGAACGTTATCAACAGCCATTTTATTTGTTGCTTTCCAATTCCACAGAACAGTCAGATTTTTAAATCCTGGAAAGGAAACCATTCAGAAGCCATCTAGTCCATTCCCCTATCTCCCATCTATTAATAAATTAAGAACACTAATTAAAAGCCCATTATCCCCTAGTGCATGCTACAATAATGTTTTAAGTATCATGACCCATAGTTATTTGGCCCTGAAGTACTCTGGAGTGCTGGAATCTTGAAGATATCCAAGGAAGAAAGAAATAATAGAAATGACTCTTACTGGCATGGGCCTTGGGAAGCTAACTCAACAATGAGGCTTTTTCTTCCTTTATTACTCCCAACTGGGCAGAGCACAGTTCAAACATCAATGTCCAGGATGTAAAACAAATTCTAGTTTTTACTGAGACAGGTAATAATATGCCAGGGAACTCATTTGGGGAACAGAATGGGCATGGCAATGGGAATGGCTAGGTAGAAACAATGCTCATTGAAAGCAGAAGATAAATCATAATCATTGCTTTGATCAAGCTGATGTAAGACCAGTGACGAGGGAAGGGAGAAGAGTGCAGAATATAAACTCCAGCTCACAGGGGTGGGAAAACAGAAGTTTTGTAGAAAATAAGGGCAGTAGTCAACTAATCTGAATAAGGAAAATTTTCCAGAATGAAGACAAAAGCCAACCCATTTAAACCAGACACATAAGATGAGAATAGGTAGTAAGTTCTGGGTGCCAGAGGTGGGGGTGGGGATGACACATCAGCCAGGGTGTGTGCAAAATTACTCCAGATTCTACTCAATAGCATGGATAAGACATATAGCCAGACTGAGTTTCCGTTGCTGGGGAGGATGGAAACCACCAACTTCATGAACTGCTCTGGACAATCAGAAACATGGATGGCCCAGCAGCGACATGGATGGCAGTGTGAGGACCACTTTGCATAAATGCATACCTTGAAGCACCACCCCCCACAAACACACAATGCCTAGTAAATTAAAGTGTTTTCCCACTAGTGCATGGAGAAAATGACAAGCTCCTTTGTCACCTTGGCATCAGCCCTCTGTTCTCACGCCCAGGCCTGAGGCACACCACTTAGCCCTGCTCTAGTCCTGATTCAAATCAAATACTGACACGTGTTGATATTGCTCTAAATGTCACTGTCATGGAGGCAACCCTCTCTCACATTCCGTTCTGCTCCCAAACTGCCCCCAATATATTATTGTTGTTAAACAGAGCATCTGTTAATTAAAAAGTGGGAATCAATTGGCCTCATCTCTCCATTCCAGGCTCCTGTGCACACAAGGATTAGAGCTGCCATTACTTAAGTCAATTAGAGATAAGGAGAAGCTGACATTTCCACAACCCACCTTATCACACTGCTCAAAAAGCGCTGAGATTAAAATGTACAAAGATGATTTCTTTAGTCTTTTTCTGCCTCTTTTACCTTCTTTTAATCATTACAAAGAAAGCTGACAGTCCAAGCTGATTGTGGAGATGCACACTCCAGCTAAGCCATCCTGAAACTCGAGACCTGTCCTGGTAGCACGGTTGCAGACCTGGGACTCTTGCTGAATGCTGGGATGCAGAGAAATTCCTCATCTAGCCTCACCTTAGGGGAGGTAATTGTGACATTGTAGAAAGAATGGACGTGGAGTCAGAAGACGTGGGTTCGATGCTGCTTCATGAACTACTTTACTCCTTGGGTTCTTAGCTTCTCTGAACCTCAGTTGCCTTATCTGTGAAAGGGGGCACTCGTGCTGCCCCCCAGTACCATTGTGAGACTGGAGCGAGAGCACATGTGAGAAAGAGCACGCTAGGGAGCCTGACACAGGGATACGTCACCAATGTTTAAGTGGAATCTAATGCTCTGGGATCCATCGTAGGTCATTTCTGCCTGGAGAAAGAGACAACTCAGTGCCCTCTTCTATCATAAAAATTTCCACTTGTTGATTTCAGACCTTTATTCCAGGCAATTTGTGTATACATTACCACTAAGCACCCCTGTAATTTTCCCATGTGATCTCCATTTCAAAACCAGGAAGCTGAGAATCAGAGGTATTAATAACTTGCCAAAGTTCACACAACTGGTGATAGTAGAGTTGGGATCTGAACCCAGAGCTTATTATCTTCCCATTACCTCATGCCCCAGCGATGCTGAGTGACCAGAGGAAAGAGAAGAAGTGTGGTCCCATGACCTAAGAGCTACCATATTGACACTGCTCTAGGAACATAGTAGCAATTTTCCAAATTTGCCCAGTCCATTAGCTGGGCTTTTTCTGGCTACCTCTGACTCCTTGCCTACCCTCACTCTGTTAAATGCTGATGCAGCCCTTGCAGTCTCACTAGCTATTTTCTGGTTCTTCTGCACATCATCACTCAGCAAACTGCTTCTCTCTTCTAGTCTACAAACTCTTTATCGTCACCACTACTGGTAAACAAAAGCTGACATTCAGACAGTGCTCATGGTATACAAGAGCTGCGCTGGTATGTACAAGAATTTCTCCCCCCCCCCCCCACAATGCATACTGTGATACACTGACCAATCCCCCTCCAATGAGGCATTGTTGCTCCAGCTGCCAGGAGTGCTATCAACAGATGAGCCAATCAGCTGGAGAGAGTCATCTCACTCAAGGACCTTGTGCCTTCCCTAGGTGGCCGCATCTAATGACTAAGTAGAGATCGGCCATCTCAGGCTACTTGAATTACTCTGAAGAGCCATTCTCACTTCAAAGCTCCACACTGTGGAGTCCAGTCAGGTGATTATGGGCCTGCATCACAGTTTGAGTTGTCTCTCTATCCAATTGTGCTTTTGCCTCCACCTTTCCACAGATATTGACTTCAAGGGCACTTCCCAGCCAACAACTTTTTGCTAAATTTTGTCTCAGATTCTACTTCCTGAAGAACCCAGTTTCAGGTTCAGGTAGGTCCTACTATTAACAACACTTTACAGTGAGGAAACCATTCAAAACTATTTAATAAGTGGTTAGGGGTATAAACAAGGTTAGTTGAAGACCAAAACCCCATCTACATTCTTCCGTCTTGATCTCTGTTTAACTAACATGTACATTCATTTACAGACACTCAATGTTATGTACTACCGAACTTCCACTATTCTCTACCTCAAAATGGTTCTATGTCTGTCTTTTCCAGATTCTAGAGAGTAAAGATGGCCACAAATATTCTGCCATTGAGAGGTAGTTTCCAGTTCCTCTCTTTGTGAATCCGGGCCAGCCTCAGTGCCTTGCTTGACCAATAGAGTACAGATGAAGCCATACTATACCAGTGTAGGCCTAGCCTGAGAGCCTGAAAGCTTCCATCTTGATCACTCAGAGCCCTATAGTACCACATAAAAGCACAGCAAACATCCTGGAGAGTCAGGTAGAAAAGTCCTGAGTTTACATGGAGAGGAAGAAGAGCTCAAGAGAGTATGGCCTTCTAAGGCATCAAGGCATGTGAGTCTTGAACCCTCTAGAACAACACAGTTACCAGGCAAATACCGTTAACTGACCCTTGTTGATACCATGTGGAGCAGGAGAATCACTTGGCAGAGTTATGACCAAATTCCTGGTCCACAAATTGGGAAGGTTTTAGGGCAGTTTGTTACACAGCTGTAACTAACTAACCAGTGGTCATCTGGCCTACTGTGAGAGTCATCTATCTGAGTCCTCAATCCTTTCTCCTTTGGAGCCTCTTTCCACAGCTATGTTACCCTGCTTAGCATCTTAAACTTTCCCCCGCCCCCATCCTCCTCTCTATGTCCAAACTTTACACAGAGAATTTTCCGTGTGTATCTTACTATCTCTTCTTCATTTTACTTCCAAACTTCACAATGAGTAATCAACATATACCACCTCCACTTCTATTCTGACCACTTCCTCATTGACCTTTGAATGCTGTCTCTACCGTTCTTTAATATTGAACATGAGTTTAGCAGATATTTTTGAAACACAAAGTCTAGTGACATTTTCTTAGTAAGCATCACTTGCTTTAGGAAAGCCATTCCTAAAATTCCCCTTCGCAAACTAGCATTACAACTGTCAGCTGCCTTCCTTTGAGGTCCTTTAGCATTCATTCATTCAACAAATATTGATTGAGAACATATGCTTAGATACTCTCTGGGCTTGAGGCTCCCAGACCACTTAGCAGCACACACACACACAGGCCAAGTCAGAGATGGGGCTATTAAGTCAACTGACATAATCATAATTAATCCAGCTCAAATATGACTCACATAGATTTTGAAGACATCTATAGATGCTTTCATGACCAATTTCTGGGACACATGTTTTCAGGAAATCTGTCTCTTCAGTCAAACCAATAGCTCTCAACTCTGGCTACATATTAGAATCACTAGCAGTGCTTTTAAAAAATACTAATGCTTGGGTCTCATCTTTGGAGATTCATTAGTCTAAGGTAAGACCCAAACATCAGTATGTTTTAAATGGCGCTAAGCAATTTTAATATACAGCCAGGGCTTGAGAGCCAATGACTGACCCAAATCCCTAATAATATAGCTTAAGATCACTCGTCCTGCTCTATGCTCTGTGGAGACAGAGGAAAGTGCTGATTAGAGAACGTTTTGGACACAAAGTTTTCCTGAGATCTCTGTACAGCTTTCATGTCCCAGGTTATATAATCTCAATTCTTTCAACCTCTCCACACAGGTCTTATTAGCAGCACTTTAATCACCCTTTAATTTTGTTTTGATTTAGCTCAAATAGGTCTGTGTCCCTGGAGAAAGCTTTTCCAAGTTAGATGTCTCTGTTTTACAGAAACACATAACCTTGATAGCTCATCAATTGAACTGTGACTTGCACAGTAGTTGTTATAAAATACGTATCAGTAAAGATTTCAGCAGAACACTTTCTTTTATTTCTCTACTTACATTAGCTAAAAATGAAACATGATACGTATAAACAAGGGGGCTTTTCTCTGTTGTCCTATAAATGTTATTAGCAGTGCATTTGGTCACTAACTTATGAGTCAGCTGAGATTGTACAGAGCTTGACTGTGGTTCTCCTAAGTCATCCCTCTTCCCAATAATTATAGTTATCACTAGCCCCAAGGAAAATAAGATTTGCTCCAAAGTCAGCCTAGAGATATGGAACTTGGAAAGAGAGGGGATCCTACCCTGTTTCCCCGAAAATAAGATCTAGCTGGACCATCAGCTCTAATGCATCTTTTGGAGCAAAAATTAATATAAGACGCAGTTTATTATATTATATTGTATTATATTATATTATATTATATTATACCCAGTATTATATTATATTATATTATATTATATTATATTATATTATATTATATTATAATATTATATTCAGTCCTATAGTAAAATAAGACCAGGTCTTATATTAATTTTTGCTCCAAAAGACACATTATAGCTGATGGTCCGGTTAGGTCTTATTTTGGGGGAAAACATGGTAGATGACCTCAAAAGTTTTTCAATCATGAGCTTACCAGTCATAAAATTACTCATTTCTTTAATGCAGGAACACAGAGTCACTTTCCATTATAGATACATGGATTGATGACAAATCTAGGCATAACAGTCTTTGGAGATTACAAAGGGGAAGCCAGAGGTTGTGGGGTATGGATATGGAGGTTATAGTAACACTTGGAAAAGAAATAAGCATGTTTCAGCTCATATGTTCAGGTTCTTTTTTGTTCATACTTCAAAGGAGGGGTGCTGACTGGCAGTTTTCTGAGAATTGCCCCTTAAGGTTAGCATACATACAAAGTTTTCAACTCATTAAGTCATCAAAACAAAGATCTGTGGCCTGGCAATAAGGCCTGGAAGCTGTCATAAGACGCAAAGGATAGAATCAAAGTTAGTCATCACACACCAATTATAGTTTGGAGGATTTTTAGAAGCTTTTCTTGCTCCTTGAGCTTTTAAGAAAAAGTCAAGATCTAAGGACTTTTATAAATCAAACTGCTATCTAGGACACCACCTAGGGATGGTGGACAGATATTAAAGAGAAGAGACATTTGTTGTTTTCCAGAATCCTTTGAATTTCTTGGTGTCATGGAGTGAATGGAATCCTGGTTTCAAGTTCCATCTCTATCTCTGATGAGCTTTATAATTTTAGACAAATTACCTAAACATCAAGCTTCGTTTGTTTATTTAAAATTATGATGATATGTTAAGAGGATGCAAAATAATATAAAGTACCCAGAACAGTGCCTCTACACAATGGATGCTCAATAAACATTTATTATTATTATTATTATCATCATCATCATCATTCTTATTATTTTTTACCAGCACTAGAGGAATTATAGGATTACTCAGAAATTTGATGTTTTATTATCTGGTGATTTTATGATGCAACCAACTATGGATGGGGATAGATGTTCAAGATCATTTGCCACCTCCTAGGTACTAGTAATGCAGAAACTAGACAAAAGATGCTGCCTCCTATGAAGCCCTGGGGAAAAGAAGAGCTGGGTTGGTCATAAATAATTCCACGCCACCCCACTAAGCAGGTTTCAGGTCCCAATTAAGCCTAAAATGGGAGAATGGGGCAGGGGAAGGAAAGGAGAGATTTAATTAAATTAAAAGCCCTTGGGTCTTAGTTTTGAACTCAGGGCTTTTCCCCATGAAGCAACCCTGGAACAAGCTCATCTGATTACTGTTCAAAATACAGGTGAGGCATAATATTTACCTAATGCTACTTCAACACATCAATTGGCAAAACTCCTAATTTCTATTCATTAAAGGCAGAAGAGGTTATTTTTTGATGCTACTAAAGAGAAAAAGAAAAAAATATATATATATATTTTTATTATATATACCGAGTGCCAATTTCTATGGGAAATATGGCATATATATATATATGACATTTGGAGTATGTTACATCTGAAATGCCCTTGAAATAGGCTTTAGAAAACATTTTGATCTAATTAGTTATTATAATCAAGTATCTATGGAAACAGCCATATATTTGTTCTTAAGCCAGACAACCACTTACTTATTTAATAGAATGCAATCCACACAAACTAAGCTTGGTGCTTATCCACATAAGCTCCTTGCAAAACATACAAAAATAGAGAAAGCAGAAAATATGAGAAAAATAAACAAATGGAGGAAAGGGGACCCATTGCACTGGGGTGGTGTCCTGCCTACAGTGAGTAACTAAGGAAATCAAAAGGCCAAAAGTTGATTTTATTCACAGGGCATCAATTTTGAATGAGCCCAATAAAATACCTCCCCAATGGTGTAGCAGTGGAAGGAATTGCCCCATTAATAGTATGCTTCAGCTATATTATGGGTTAAATGAGTTAACTGGGCTTTTGTTGAATGGCCTTGTAACATAGTAACCATTTATAACATAATTTCTATGGGAGAATGCATCCTGAATTCCAAGTATTCAACTTATGAAACACAGCCTCTGTGTGAGATGAGGACTCCCTGTATCTTCAGAGAAACAGCCAGGTGAAGTGAAGAAGCCCTGGGGAAAATGTCCTTAGATCTGGGTTCCAGTTCTCACTGTTACACGTACTACCAAAGTGATTTGAGACTTTTCACTTTTCTGGGCCTCAGGTCAGCTGTAAAATGGACAAAGTACTACTGATATGGTCTAGAATATAAGCTGCACCAGGGCAGAACTACGCCTGTCTCAATCACCTCAATACATATTCGGTCAGTGAAGGAATAATTAATTGCCTACCTCCCAGCACTGTAAGCAGAATCCGATGGGGTAATGCATGTGAAAACAATTCAAGAAGCTGTAAAATGGAATACAAATGGGAGGCATGATAATTATAACCTATTGTTACAGGCAGAATGTCACCTTCTGTGCATTCCATGTAAATGAGGATGTTTGTGCTGGTGCTAATTCAAATGGCTGAGTGGATATCCAGAATACCGAGTGTTACAGATGGGCCATGCAACCTTGTATAGCAGCAGGCACTGGGGCTAGAGGAAAGATGAATAATGGGAAAGTAAGAAAAGTTACTTGAGTGGAAACTTTGCCTAGAAAATGGGCTACTTCGACCTAAAGCCTCTCTGAATACAGGTACGTGGGTCTTATAAAGTCTCTTCAAGGACCATGCAAAGGACTAAAAGGCCATTCTGCCTGAGCCTGAGCAAAAACAAAGAGCAGCTATGTCAAAGAGTATGGATTCCACTGTAGTTAGCTTAAAAAAAGCAAAAAAAAAAAAAAAAAAAAAAAGCACTGATGCCTGGGCAACCAATTAAGAAGGATATAGGAGAAACCCAGGATGGCAGAGTAGATAAACACTGTGCCTGCATCCTTCTGTGAACACATTAAAATTACAACAAAATTATAAAACAATCAACATGGAGAATCATCTGAAGTCTAGCCAAATAGAAGTCCTATAAATAAAAATATAAAGAAGCCGCGTCGAGACTGGTAGGAGGGGTGGAGATGTGGAATAGGCCCCAAAGCCCCATGTGGTGGTTAAGGATCAGGAGGGAAAGATCAGTCGCGGAGGTTCTGCCCGAGGAACAATGCTCCCCAGCTCAGAGTAGTGGGGCTGGGAAGAGGAGCCGCCACAAGATCTGGCTCTGGAAAACAGTAGGGACTCTGACCATTAGGGTAGAGAGAAGGCTTCAAGGAACCCAGACATTCTCTTCAATGGCCCATGCACAGACTCACTCACAGGCACTCACCTTGGGCTCTGGTGGAGAGACAGTGACTTCGGTGAGAGGTGTCAGAGACATATGGGGACAGACTCAGTTGTGTAGCTTTGAGAGGAGGGCTGGAGAACAGTTGCCATTTTCCCTGTGAGGTGTCCTCCCCTCCCATGCAGCCAACAGGTGAGAGCCATCTTTCCTGTGGTGAGCCCTCCTCACTCAGCCAAATCTGAATCTGAATTGGTCAGCGAGCTCCGCTGGGATCACGCCCCACCCAACTCCCACAATGCCAGAGACACTTTCTCCATGAGTAGCCAGCCCAACCTCATTACACTCTTTCTTAGAAAAGTATGTGAGTCAGGCTCACCCCAGGTGGGTGGTGAATGGCCTCAGTGTGTTTTCAGACTTTTGTTGAGTAGCTCCAGGTTCAGCATTAGCACCAAACCAGAAATGATATTAACCTGGTGACCACAACTCTTCCCACTCTAGTGAATCCCGGAGCCCCTGACTCACCCAACTTCAGTACCGCACAAGCCTCTATCAGTGTTTGAACCTTAAGGGAGGTGACCAACCTGCAGGTGGCAGCAGGCCTCAGGGTGTCCTGGATTTTTGTGGAGCTATCCTAGGCACAGTAGTGATGGAAGCCCTTCTCAGTTCACAGCTCAGACTTTCCCACTGGCCTCCAGGTTTAGCACAGGCAGCAAAGAACTGTGAATAGCTGTGCAGCATCTAACAGGGAGCCCCAGCTAGTCACAGGCAGTAGGTGACCTGGGACTGCACAGCATCCCTTGCCAAAGGCTACAGAGCCAACATACTTGGAGGTTGGCTTCAGAGCACAACAGAGCACAGCCCGATTAGCCCCAGAAGTGGCATACACAATGGGCAGTCTCAACAGGCACCAGAGCTCAGTGGGGTGAATCCTACTTAGTGTAGTAAGCCCCTGCATAGCAGCCCATAAGCTATAGGCATGACCAAACCCCACAGCCAAATAGCTGGAGGGTCAATCCCACCTACTGATGTGCCAATAGCAATCAAGGCTCAACTATAGTAGGAGGGCACATGCAACCCACACAAGGGACACTCCTGGAGCACCCAGCATGGGTGACCAGAGAGACTGTGCCAGGGCCCCTCAGGGTACCTACTACATAAGGCCACCCAGCCAAGACTGGGAGACATAGCAGATCTACCTAATACATAGAAACAAATACAGAGAGGCAGCCAAAATGAGGAAACAAAGAAATGTGTCCCAAATGAAAGAACAGGAGAAAACTCCAGAAAAAGAACTAAACAAAATGGAGGCAAGCAACCTACCAGAGGCAGAGTTCAAAACAATGGTTGTAAGGATGCTCAAGGAATTTAGTGAGAACTTCAACAAAGAGATAGCAAGTATTAAAAAAGGACACAGAAACCATAAAATGAACTAGTCAGAAGTGAAGAATACAACAACTGAAATAAAGAATGCCACAGGAGGAATTGCCAGCAGACTAGGTGAAGCATAGGATTGAAACAACAATTTGGAAGACAAGGTACCAAAAAAACACCCAATCAGAGCAGTAAATAGAAAAAAAAAAATCTAAAAAAATGAGGATAGTTTAAGAGACCTCTGGGACAACAGCAAGTGTACCAACATTCACATCATAGGAACATCAGAAGGGGACGAGAGAAAGCAAGGGATTGAAAACCTATTTGAAGAAATAGTGACTAAAAACTTTCCTAACCCAATGAAGGAAATAGACATACAAGGCCAGGAAGCACAGAGAGTCCCAAACAGAATGAACCCAAACAAGCCCACACCTGGACACATTATAATTAGAATGTCAAAGATTAAAGACAAAGAGAGAATCCTAAAAGCAGCAAGGGAAAGGCAATTAGTAACTTATAAAGAATTTCCCATAAGATTGTCAGATGATTTCTCAACAGAAACTTTGCAGGCCAGAAGGGACTAGCACAAAATATTCAACATGATGAAAAGCAGAGACCTACAACCAAGATTACTCTACCCAGTAATGTTATCATTTAGAATTGAAGGCCAGAGAAAGAGCTTTCCAGACAAGAAAAAGCTAAAGGAGTTCATTATCACCTAACCAGTATTACAAGGAATGTTAGAGGGACTTCTTTAAGATGAAAAAAATCAAAATTATGAATAATAAAATGACAATAGCTACATATCTAGCAACAATTACTTTCAATGTAAATGAGTTAAATGCTCCACCCAAAAGACATAGGAGGCTTGAATGGATAGGAAAACATAACCCTTACCTGTGCTGCCTACAAGAAACTCACTTCAAATTAAAAGACACACTGATGAAAAGTAAAAGGATGGAAAAAGATATTTAATAAAAATGGAAACAAAACAAAACAAAAAAAGCTGGGTAGCCATACTTATACCAGACAAAATAGACTTTAAAACAAAGGCTATTACAGGAGACAAAGAAGGACCCAGTAATCCCACTTCAGGGTATTTATTTGAAGAAATACAAAATGCTACTTCAAGGGACATGTGATCCATATGTTCATTGCAACATTGTTTACAATGGCCAAGATGTGAAGGCAGGCTGTGTGTCCCTTGATGGAAGAATGGATAAAGAGGAGGTGGTACATATGAGTATATACAATGGAATATTGCTTGACCACGGAAGGAAATGGGTTTTTGCCATCTGAGGCAGCATGAATGCATGGACCCCAGAGAGTATTGTGCTGAGTGGAGTATCAGACAGAGAAAGACAGATGCAATGTGATTTCACTTATGTGTTAAATCTAAAAAACAAAATTTACAAAGAAAACAGAAAGAAACACATAGATACAGAAAACATTCTGATGGCTGCCAGATGGGAGGGGTGTAGGGGGTATGGGTGAAGAAAAGGGGAAGGGATTAAGAAGTACAAATTTGTTGTTACAAAGTAGTCATGGGGATGTAGGGTATAGCATAAGGAATATAGTCAATAATATTGTAATAAGTATAAGTATGTGTGGTATCAGATGGGTATTACATTTATTGGGGTGATAGATGGGAAGGGTTTGAGGGACAGGGTGAAAAAGGTAAAGAGATTAAGAAGCATAAATTGGTAGTTACAAAATAACCAGGGGAATGTAAAGTAAAGCATAGGGAAAATAGTCAATAATATGATAATAACTATTTATAGTACCAGGTGGGTACTAGATTGATTGGGGGGATCACTGCATAAATTATATAAACGTCTAACCATGTGCTGTACACCTTTAACTAATTAGTAAATTAATATAACATGAAATAAAATAACATGAAATAAATGAAATAAAATAACATTGAATGTCATCTGTAACTGAAAAATTAAAAGGGGAGGAGGGCAGGTGAAGGAGAATAAGAGGTCCAAATTCCCAGGTATAAAACAAATAAGTCTAGGGGATGTAATGTACAGCAGAGGGAATATAGTCAATAATATTCTGACAGCATAGCACGGTGTCAGATAGTTGCTGGATTTATTTATCATGGTGATCACTTTTTTAGGTCTATAAATGTTGAATAACTATTGTGTACCCTCTGAAACTAATACAATATTGTATGTTAGCTATAGTTTTAATGTAAATCTTTTTAAACAAAAGCAAAAAAAAAGAGAAGGCTATAGCAAGGGCATACGTAAGACACAGGATTTAACAAGTAAGTGAGTGCAGCAGAACTCAATCAGATGTCTGAACCCCCACTTGCCAGCATTTGTGTCATTTTTGCCTGTTAATAACTCTTGTGTTTGCGCTGTTGAGGTATACCCAATATTCAGACTGTGCAGTGGAGGAAGGGCAGAGCTGATATTAAAGAGGAAGGGTCCCAGCACAGTGACCCCAGAGTCTTTGTTTGGCATGTGACTCAGGCAACCAGAGTCTGGTTTCCTTCTCATTATTCAGAATCTTTCACAAATGTCTTGGCTGCAGATGCAATCAAGCATCCATTTGCAGGGTGTGATTGGGACATCTATAAACTGAGACCAATCAGCTGCTCAGACCCGAGGCACAGCACAGACAGCAAGAAGTCAGATTTTCTGATCACCACCCAAAAGATCCGAGTCTATGCCCAAACTGGAAGAGACTTGCCAGTCAGCCCGCATATCCTTTGAGCAAGGACAGAGCTACATACAGTGATGACCCTTCTCCGGCCCTCACTGCATCTTATCAAGATAGATAGCAACCTGATCTGCTGTGGTTACCTTTCCTGCTCCAGCAAACAACCCTGACATGTAATCGAAAGTTGCCCTATATCTACTTCTGTGGAAAGCACTTAAAAGAGCCCAGGAGAAGGTAAAAATATTCTTTTTTACATTATAGATGAGAGAGATAGAGACACAAAGTGACAACCTTCTCCCTGAGCAGTCACACAAGAAATTCTCCTAGGCCATTTTTCAAGTTCCCCATTTCCCAATGTCAAGTTAATACGATACATATTTTCTCATAACGCAAGATGTAACTTTTCAAGAGAGATGGGGTCATTCTGTGAAAAGGGCACAGGAAGAGATTCAGATGCCTGAAGGTCTAGCTCTTCCCCTAGACTAACTGCCTAAAGAACTCAAGCCTCATTTTCTCCATCTGCTACATGAAATAAAATAATACCTGCTTCCTGCTACACAGGGCCATTGTAAAAATCAAATGAGATATTATATGTAAAAGCACTTTGAGCAATGAGAAGCACACTCTAGAAGTAAATCCTCGATTAAAGGAAATCTATTCAATGAAGAAGTGCCTTCTTTATATATAGTGTACTTATTTTTTTTTAAAAAAAAGTTATCAATGGAATGAATAAGTTCTATTTAGCTCATTGCAGAAGTTACAAAGTTTAGAAAGTTGTCCATATTATCTAAACTCAAATTCCATGTGGCTCTTGCCTTTCTGACTAGCTCCTCACCTAGAACCTAGGTGTAGACACATTTGCTCATCCCTAGCACAGAGCTACACAGTATAATTAAACAAAAATGTCTGTAAATTAGCCTGGGCACTCACAAGAAGCTTTATACATATAATCTCTCTGAAACATTTCTCATTTGTATGCTTAAACACCTGATTCAGCCAAACTGGCCAAATGAGCTAGAGGAAAGCCCCGATCCTAGGGCCATAACTCTGTAAGTTCATTAACTGAATAATTGCTTTGAACCAGCTTTGGCTTCCAAGGCCAGAATGACACATACCTAAAATAATGTGCCTGACGCCAGCAGGAAATGATCTTCACAGTTCTCACCTTGAACTCATGGAGAAGTCCTACTTAATCTCACTGGCTCTCTGAATAGGTGACTCTGTCGAGCTCTGTGGTTTTGCCTTTAATTATCCTCAACAATAAAGGGCCCCTGTTGGTGGCAAAGGAGGACACACAGCACCAAATATTTGACAGGTGAGTAAATGTTCAAAGGGAGACAGGAAGTGCCACATACCATGGGAAGACAGCCTGTTCTTTGTGATATTCTTGAATGCCACGGCCTTTCTCCCAGTGCAAGTATGAACAGATTTTGAGACCCTACTGTATGGTGGGCACGGGCACTTGACATGAATCATCTAAATTCATCTTCACCAAATCTGTAAGTTAGGCCAGGGATTCTGATATTTGGTATAAACGGCGAGCAGTATCAAAAGAGATTTGGTACAAAAAGACATTCTGACTCATTAGGCCTCCCATACCTGCATTTTACAATCACCTGACGGCGATTCTGTGGCTTCTCAAAGCGTGGCAGTAATACCCATATTCATAATAACACACATTACTTGAGAGTCATTATGAGCCGGACAGTTAGTCAAATGTCTTACACACTCCTTCCCATTTGAATTTTACAACATGATGAGGTAGGTATTAATATTATCCACTTTAAAAATAAGGAGCCTACAAAAAAAAATTAAAAAAATAAAATAAAAATAAGGAGCCTAAGATGGAGAGAAGTCAAGCTTGCCAAGGGCTATACGGCTAGTATGTATCAGGGAGAAATCCATGCGTCATTTTGCCTAACTCTGAGATTGGTGGACTTCCTACTTTACCAGCTGCAGCAGAAACCTAACTTAGGAAATTAAATCAATGTGTTATGTTTGGGGCAATTTTCTTGTGCTTCCTTCCACCCCTGGAACATTAGTGATGATGTCAGATGACTTCTTATTGTTATTGTTATTATTATCATCATCATTATTATTATTACTACTATCATCATCATCATCAATAATAACTTTTTCCTGTTGAATCTGATGCCACGGCTTGGGAGCATGTGTCCTTGAGGCAGGAGCCTTGGTGAAAATGGCACAAAGTAATGGCCTCTGTTCAGAGGGCGATGGTACTGCAGCAAAGAGTACATTGGATTCTTTTCCCCCCGGGCTATGACTTGGCAGAAAGTCACTTCCCAACACATAATTAAGATAAAACTAAACCTCTGGCCCTCCACCACCTTTATAAATCTCACTCTGGATCTCAGTCTGCCAAGGACCTTTAGACAACAAGACCTATATCTACTTTCAGGTTTCAAGGACTCTGCCCAGGCAGCCAGAGGCACCCCACCGTACCCCCATGCAATCAATATTATCATACGGTTAAAAGATAATCACAGCACTTTAGATCCTTAAAGCCCCTTTGAGCCTAAACAAGTTCAAAGCACTTTCATATTGGTCCTTTCATTCTATCTATACCACATCGTGCAGTGGAAGGGGGACTTAAGGGAGGAAGCTGTCATTCTTTAATCCTGTCTCCCACAACTCAGAATTGCTGCGCCTTCTCCTCATGCCACAGGCTCACAGAGGAGCTGGCCCTTGACTTGGGTTCAAAGGTCTTTCTCAGTCTTTATTTAGTATTTCTGTCTGCTGGTTTAGCCTTCTCCATGGTCTATTGCCATCTCTGTCATCTGCTATGGAAACCCCAGAGGTTGTGTGCAGAGGCCCTAACTCCTTCTCTGTGGGCTCAGCACAACGTCCCTCCAACACATTGGTGAAGGGAGGCTTCCTGGTGACAGCATTGATGGGTCAGGTTGGTTCTTTCTAGAAAGGAGGGGCTGCTGGTGCCAAGTGTTGACCTCACTTTGCATTTGAGTGCACACCCTCAACAGTGGACGGGCCCCTGCTAATGTATTAACTCAGTGTGGTTTGTGATGTCCAGGGAGCGAGGGGCAATAGAACATTCCCTGAGAACATGAGGACGTTGCCACCTCCCAGGCAGAAAAGACGCACCCACAGAAGAGAAAAATGGACTGGGCGTAGCTAGGAAAGAAAGGGCTGGAAAGGACAAGACAGGATATCAGGACATGCCTCTATTCAGGGCTCAGAATCTGGCTCCATGTCTCTGTGATGCCAAGGGCAGGGCTGAGCAGTAGAATGTTAAGGGGGGCACTTTATAAAGAATAAAGAAGAGGGGTTTTTCTAGAAGGCCAACACGGGGAGAGCGCAGAGAGTGCAGGGCTATTCCTTCAGGGACTACACATGTGACAGGATGTCTTTCCACCTCAGTTATGGATCCTGGTCTGGTAGGTGAGGAAAGAGACCAGAAGAAGGTAGATGACAAAGTAAAGCAGCCTGGGGCATGGCCAGGACCTGCTAGGTCTGGAAAGCCTTATCTTGTCTACCCTGTTAATTCCATTCTTCTTTGTTGTCATTAGCTTAGGAAGTCAGAGCAGGACTGAGCCTGCTACAGGGTGGAGCCTGGAGAAGTCTAGCTGAAACTCACACCAGCAGAGATAGAGGAAGCAAACACTGGTCCTGTACACTGGGTTCTTCGGAGCCAGAGTCTGTGAGGAGCGTAGCTGCAGGAGTTGGCCTGCAGCTCTCCTACCAGGTGAGATTGCAGTTCAGGCCCTCTCCACAGAGTTCTGTCTTTAGGAGCTCCCGCCTGGGCTGGGCCAAGCCAGGGCAAGGCAGAGCCAGTGTAACAAAGAGTCAGGAGCCACTGAGACCTTGAGATTGGAGCCTGGCAGCAACAACGCAGGCAGAGATTTTAAATATACTTAGAAAGTAAACAAACAAGAGACAGATGAACAAACAGATCAAATTATTTCTGTAATCAATTCAGTACACGTTTCAGTGTGTGCACACCAAATGGCACTAGAATGAAGGAAGCCCAGGAGTTGCACCCACTTGTGTCCCCAGAGCTCTCAGCCACTAAGCTCCTCCCTACAAATTGATTTGGTGTTCGGGGCTGGCATTTGCTAGTGAACTTAGCAATGGGGGACTGTGGGCTCTGTGCGTGAGTGGTGGTTACCTCTCTAGTCATTCTGCTCTGTTTCCTTTACCTTCCTGTATTGGTGGAATCTGTTTGGACAGCAGATGGCTCTGGTTTTGCTCTGACTGGACCCTGAGCCTTAGAGCTGGGCCTTGTGGGGGAGGCTGTTCTGCATCCATGCTTTGAAAGGTCACCCTCTGACACAGAGACTGGCTTTGCAAAGTGCTTCCAGTTATAATGGGATTTAGTAAATGCCTCTGTTTGTGCTGTAAGAGCTAGGGACCGAAGGGAACTAGATGTTGCCTATTTACAAGTAGAAAGGGGAGGTGGAGGGCTCAGCTGCCAGGTGCCTCAGCTCATGATTGCCCAAGACAACAATTCCATCTTCCTGGTTTTCTGAAATCAGAGACGAAGAAAACTCAATCCTAAACAGAGTTTGAATGCAGTCATGTAATATGTATAACTCAGGGTTTTTTGTTTATTTTGTTTTTTTGTTTTTTTGTTTTTGTTTTTTGAGTGCAAGCCTGACGTCAAGCTCACATGAGGCCTTAGGCTTCAGACTGAAGTCTGAAGACAGTGACATTGTTCTACTTAAGCCATCCTTAAACAAGGAGAGAGAAGAGAGGGTGTTTTAGAGTTTACAGTAATAGCATGTCTATCATGGGAGTCCTGGCCAAAGGTAGGCCACGACCAAGGGTTGCAGGTGGCCACGCGGCCTCCATCTCACTTTGATTCAATTAGGGGCCGATCCGCTCTTTCCATTGGCTGCTGACCTCCTTGGCTCATCCACCTGGCTCGGGCCCTGAGGAGGTGGCTTGGCTCCTCCTGAACTTCTGCTGCTGGTCCTGGGAACCCGTGTCCATCAAGCACCTGGCCTCCCTGCTCAGCTGCATCTACATGTGTTGTGGCTCTCAGAGGAACATATGATGAGCTCCTGGAAACATCACTCAGTTCACATGGCCTGGAACATTGGACCTCACAGTTTATAAAGTGTCCCCATGGTCATCACCTCCCTGATCCTACCAACGACCCTGAAGAGCTTTTATTCTCTTCAAACTATTTCAATCGGAAGAACTAGGGTTTCTAAGAAGTTAAGTGACTCCCCCAAACCACACAGTAAGTTGAGGACAGAACCTAGCTTAGGACACAACATGCCAGCTTCCTTCCACAAAGATGGCTTCTGGTTCCTTCCAGAGAATCAGGAGGCACACTCTGCTGGATAGAGCTCTCCTGATGAACAAGTGGTCAGTGTGGACACTACCCAGCCAGGGCTGCACAGAAGGCAGAGCCCTGCTCCAGTCATCCTTGTAGAACCTTCATTCATCCAGTTACATAGGCCCTTGCGACTTTTAGAAAGGTCTAACGATAATAGAATAAAAGCGATGGTAACCAAATGATAATACCAGCGATATGGCAGGTAAGGATAGTTACTCAAATTGGAAAAATAAAATTGGCGGAAGTTATTAGATACTTGGAAAAAGTTAGTAAATTGACCGCAGTCTTATAATGAGTGAGAGTTAGCACCGGATTTGAACTCAGGGCTGACTCCAAGCTCCATACTTTGGATAGACAGGAAACAGAAAAAGACAACTGGTAAGCAGACGCATCCAGCCACTCCCCATGACTCCCTGGTGTCACCCAGGGGATGACACAGATAGAGGTGCCAAGCTGTCCCAGGGGAAGGTTTTGCTTTGACTTGGAAAGTCACACCTTAATAGGCTCTGTTTCTCTGGGCTGGAGCTGCAGGGCCAGTGAGCCAGGGGCAGAGTGGCGAGCCTGCTGCATCTGGTGGGCCACTCGGAGAGGACAGGAATGTGACGCTTGGGTGGAGGGATGAGGAGAGCCGTATGGACTGGGCTCATTCCCAGCACTGGAATTGCACAGCTTTTCTCATAAGTGGAAAAATCTAAATTGCTTCATGTAACTTATGCAGTTCGATCCCTGTGACAGCCACGGGGCCTCCAGCGCACAGTCCTTCTGTCCACAGGCACCACTGAATACTCAGCCACTGAGCCAAGCAGAAGAAATTCCCGAGAAATGGAACACATCATCTCCCCCACACATTACTCCTTCATAAAGTATTTTGCAATCCTTTTTGAGTAGTGATTTTGTTCTTCCTTTGATGGCCTGTGGTATTTGATTCTGGATCATGCAAACTGGCATCATCTTATTCAATAGCCCTCCTGCTATTTGAAGCAAGAGGCCCCATGTGGAGCTTCAGTGTAAAAGCTCTCTAGCTTCACAAATTTGGGCAAGCCTCAGTTTACCTCTTTGATCTTCCATTGCCTTATCTTTGAAGAAGGAATTAAAACCCTAACCTCCTCTCACTAATGGGAAGATGGAATGAGATATTGTGCGAGTGTTGCCTATTACAAAGAGCTATATAATGGCACCAAATTACTTTAATGTTTAATTTATGGACATAGCCCGTTTCCCTAGGAAATTTATAAGTTCTTTGAAAACAGGAACTGGGTCTTATGTATCTTCATATCTAGTTATGCAAACATTATTTATTGAGTAAATTCTTGCTGAAGCTTCAACCTAGAAAAGCTTAAATTTTGATTTGGACAAAAGCATGCTTATAATACAATGTAATGCCCTGGACGGTCAGTCTGTATCTGGAGGAAGAAGGCAGCAGACAAGCAGATATAGGAAAAGAAATGCAAAACCAGAGAGAATTTACAGATGTACTACGCGAACAGAGTAAAGGGAAGCTCGAATTGGAATACTTGGGCTGTGCCCATTGGCAGTGGCATCGATATTAGGTGTCCTTGGGCAAACCTCCACTTCATAAACAACCCAAAACCCCCAATTTAAGATCACTCCTTGGTGAAGCTTTCCTTCTGAGACAGCCTGACCTTTTAGAGGAAAAGGGATTGTACCTAATGCCTTCTTAGAGAACACAACATGGTGTAGTGGGGGAGGGGATGGCTGGATTTAAATCACAAAATTTTGTTTGAGTCCTAACTCAGCAACTTAAAACTGGTGAGTCCTGGAACAATTATGGTTTTGAGTGTAATTTGAGTATTATCTAAATTGGAAAGTGCATAATCTGCCTATCATCCTCATCTCTTGTGGAGATCTAAAGGCTATCTATAAATGTACTGATCTAAGGACCTAACTTCAAGGAATTTGTGCTTAAGGGTAATTAATCTGAACATTAAATATCTATCTATCAAAACATCTATCACTTTTTAACAGTGGAGTGGTTTTACTCTGAAGCATCCATTTTAACCCAAACATCATGACAGGCCCTCTTGTATGTTCCTTCTCCATAATATGCACCATGAGCCTCTCTCTAGGTCCTGTTACCACTGGGCTCAAAATGACAGAAGGACCTGCTTTTGGCAAATATCCTTAAGTCCTCTGCCCACAAGCCCTCAGAAACAGAGACCTTAGAAAATCAAATATAAAGAGAAAGAGGCAAGGAGTAAAGTATATTTCCTACAGGCCCATTTCCTCGTTTCCGTCAAATTCTGTCTGGCTTCTTTTAGGCCCTGGAGCTGTGGACCCTGCCACATTTCGGCAGCTTATCTCAGCTCACCAGCGGAGTTAGTAATTCATCCTGAAAACTAGATCCAGAGCAACCCCCTCAGCTGGCCCACCACGTGGCCAGCACCATGGGGGAGCCCTCTCTCCCTGTGGTCCCCTCTCCTCCTTCTCATCAGAGCGGCTTGGTAGGATTTATAGGGCTGTCCCAGCGACACGCCATTTCAGTAACTGCAGAATGGCAGTTGTAAAAAATTCCATTTGCTAGGGTATTAGAATCCCATTAGTACTCCCGCTGGAGAAATAACCCCGACCCTTTAGAAGGAATTCAAGATATTCGGGCAGCCAGGCTTTGGAGTGTTATAGGTCCTTCCCCCATTTGGATGGTCACACAACTGACATAAAGCCTCAGGCACCAGATGTCCTTGTTCCATAAACCCCTTGAAAAGTTCTAGGAATGATGTATGAAAGGGCCTCTAGTCCCACAAACAAGCTCCAGAATAATCACAAGGAGTAATTGACACAGGGCCTTCTGATTTGTCTGTGCTTGAGAATGAGTCCTTTTAGGGGAAGCCAGCTTTGGATTTCAGAATTCAGCCATTCTCTAACAACCTCTTACAACCTTTTTTTCTCCCCCTCCATCGCCCAAGCAGCAATTGACGTGAAACAGAAAGACAAACTTCTCAAGCATATGAATTGTCAAAACAGAACCACCTGCAAAACAAAAGAACAGTAATAGAGGCACATAGTTCTAATATCCGGTCCAATCATCTCACTTTATCGATGAACAAGAGGCTCAGAGAGAGGAAGTACCATGTCCAACATCACACAACCAGTTAAATTGAAATGTCCTCACTCCCAGTCTAGCATTCCTGCTACTATACTCTTTTCCAGTGAGGCGAAAGATAACTCCCAGCTTGTTTGGTCTCTGACCTCTGGGCATTTCAGATCATGGGCTCTGAATGCACTGGGTGGCTGTCCATCGGCTGCCTGTGTGTATGGGTGTGTCTGTGTTACAACCTACCAGTGTGGAGGCCGTGGTGGTGGGCACTGAAGTCAGAGAAGCCATTCTTAGAACCCAGGTTGGCATATGCTAACTGTGTGACCTTGACAAGTTATTCACCCAGTTTAAACCCCATCAGCCTGTTCATCTGTAAATGAGCATAAATAACATCATTATGTCACTTTCAGCATCTTGGCGATCTTGTTACAAAGTCGATTCTGATTCAAAAGATTTGGGGATAGAGCTTGAAATTCTGCACTTTTTATAATTCCCAGGTATCAGGGACCATACTCTGATGATGGACTTCATTGGATATTGTAAACATTAAACACAACGAAGCATGTAAAATCCTTAAAACGGTGAGAATAATTCTTCAACAAATGGTAGTTGTTAATATTTCACTTTTTGAGATTTAGACCATACACAGACTCAAGAACATTTTTAAAGACCTGCTCTATGCTGTAAACTGAGCTGGACATACAGTGACATCTTGTTGTCTGAACCTGGAACTACTCCTGAGAGATCACATTATCCTTATTTCTCAGATGTGGTGGATGAGGCCCAGAGGCATGAGTCACTTCCTCACACTGTCAAGCAAGAGGTAAGTTTAGTGACTCTAAGGCTAGATATCGTTCCACGCACTGCGGGTCTACAGCTGCAGCCTGCCTTCCTGTTAACACCGTCTGCCTGTTGACTGGTCAGAATGGTATTGCTGAGGACAGGGTGGGTTCATTTCCACATGTATATGTGGATTCTGAAATGTGAGTGCACACTGCCAAAAGAAAGGAGAAGGCTGCCATCGGGCTGCAGTGGGTGCAGACACATGTGTGGGCAGAGGAAATGGAAGGGGGAGGGCAGGCTGACAGGACCCACAATGGCAGGGAATCTGCAGACCAATAAATAGACAGATATCCAGGGAGGCTGACAGCTGACAGCTGACGGACGTGCAGCAACACCCAGATGGCTGTGGAATGCACAGACCAGGGAGAGTTTAGAAAAGCTGTAAATCTAGGTGGAGGTAGAGACATACAAAGAAGCGGCACACGTGATTTTGACAATGCCATCTGTGAGAACCCGAGTGCCATGTGAAGTGGACTCCAAATTCCATTTGGAGCCGGGAATGGGCAGTGTGGTGATGCTGTTATTTTAGATTCCTTCCAGTTCTCTGCCAAGAAACTCAATGTGAGAAAGCCATTCCTGCCAAGTCCCCAAGGGGTTAACTAGGGCTGAGCTGCTGGGGTGTGGGGGATGGGTGGGGCTGTAATTCCACCTGATTTGAGAGCAGCCTTCATTCAGGAGCAAAGAGCCACTAGTGTTTGCCCCTGGGAACCTGAGCACCGTGGATCTACATTCTGAAGTCAGAAATGGGCGCAGGCTGCCAAAGGTGTGGTGAGGGCGCAGACTGCCCCAGGTGCAGGATGGAGAGGAAGAGTGAGCCCAGGGCAGCTGGTGGGGCTGCGCGGGAAGCACTCCCAGGGTGCAAGTTCAAGCCAGTGTCTATCATGGGTGGAATCAGAAGCAGGGAGCCTGGAGGGAGCCAGATGGACCTGGTGTGAGTGGTCCTCAGGCAGGCGTCAGAGTGAGCCAGGCAGTGCCTTTGCTAGAATCCAATTTCCTTTGCAGGCTGTAGCTCAGGCTTTCCTGCTTAGGCCTGCCTGTTCTGGAAGCACTAACAGCTCTTTTCTGGTTGGTGTAGGGCTTGTTGACAGCATCGGAGTTAATCCACACTCCAGTTAACTTTCCCTCTAACAGACTCCCTAAGTGGGTTAGAGAAAAAGGCATAACTATGCCACCTAGCCTAAGTTTAAACTTATGACCTCAAATATCAAGCGGGCCTGAAATTGCCCCGTGATTCTGGTAGGCTTTCCCAGTAAATTGGCTTTCCTTCCCTCTTTCTCCTTTGGCTTCCAAACCTCTTCCTTCTCTTCTCCCAGATGACGAGCTCACTTCTTCTATCTCTCAGGCACTGGAAACAATCAGAAGAAAACTATAACATTTCATCTTTCCTCCCCAAATCTACCCTGCATGTATCCATTCTAGCTTTCCTCCTTCCTCCGCTGAGTGAGTGCTTTCTGCTCCTACCTCAAGACAGGCTTTTGAGCGCAGGATTCCATAGATATCCCCTTTGCTTTCCCTACTCAGGACTTTGTTCCTCTTCGGTTGCCTTCCCTTTACTGGATAATTCCCTTCAGCCCACAAACTGGGCAGGATAAAGTTCTTTATTGTCTCCCAATGAAAACAAAGAGACAAATAACATCAACCGAACACAAGTCTCCCAAACTGCTGAGAAAGTTCTCTGTTTTCTCCCTCTGCACTTTTCCCTTGAAAAAAAATTCAGTTAAGCCATGGAAACATATCTTGTCATGCATAGCAATGGCTTCTATCCTGTCAAAGCCAGGGGCTTGTTCTCAGCCCTCATCCTACTCCATCTCTCCCTCAGACGACAAATTCAACCCCCGAGTATTTGGTTAAGCACTTATGAAGTGCCAGGCCCTGGCCTGCGGCCCAGAGACACACCCCTGAAGAGACCACAGGGAGGGAAAGCCCCTGCACTCAGAAGGTATATTCCAGGGGGAAGACAGACATTAACCAAAATAAACAAGCACATGTGTAAAATACATGGCGGGGATGAGTGACAAGGAGAAAAACAAAGCAGGGAAAGCGGGAGAAAGACGGCTGGGACTAGAGTCGGAGATCTGAAACAGCATCTGGCTCAAATGACGACTCGCTCCTCTTGTTGTTCTGGGACAGCACAGTCCTCTGGTCTCCTCCCCCCGCTCATTTGCTGGCTTCCCCGCTTCCCCTGACCCCCAATAGTGCTGGGCCCCGGGTCCTCCTCCCCTCTCACCTCCGTCTATGGACTCCTTCTGGCCTGGCTCTCATCCAGGCCAGGGCATTAAGGCCATTGCCATGCTGATGTCTCCAGTCTCCACACCCCCTCCAGCCTTGAACTGCAAACTCGGAGTCCCATCCTCCATGACCTCTCCACTGGGACCCCAATAGGCTCCTTAAACTGAACATGTTCAGAAAAGAATTTGATTTCAGGCTGGCCCATTTTACACACAGGTGTGTATACACACACGCACACCTATTCCTCCTCTGGTCTTCCCCATTTTCATAAATGATGTCACCATGCCACCAGTCGCTCAGACAAAAACCCTGATAATCACCACTGATTCTGCTTGTCTTACCCTTTGTGCTACATCTGACTCCACAGCCAATGCTGTCATACTAGACCCCTAAAGCCTAGTCTAAATCTAACCATTTTGCATCATTTACTCTTCAACATTTCCTCTGACCTGGACTGGTGAAAACTTGGTAATTGGGCCTCCTGATTTCATTCTCCAAAAAGCAGCCAGAATGACCTTTTCAACATATGCACCGGATCTGAGCCTCCTTCTCTTGAAAACCCCCAATGGCCTTTCTGTAATGCACGCTGGAATGGAGTCCAAAATCCTTACTTGGCTTACGATGTCCTCTTGTGAGGGCCCCACCTCCTCTCTGAATGTCATCTCCTGCCAGGTCCCCACTCACTCCCTAGGCTCCGGTACAAGAGTGGTTCCCAAGCGTGCCAAGTCCTCAGCCCTGTTCTCAGCCTGAAATGTTCTTCCTCTGGATATTTACACAGCCAGCTCTTTTTCGTTGCCCAAAACTTACCTCCTCAGAGAGGCCTTCATTGGCCACTCCCTCAGCAGTTGCCATCTCCCCACCAATGCCTACCTCATAGGGACATTATGGGACTTACAGGAAATGATGAATAGATAAATATAGAACATATGGAAGAGAGCTTTCTGGAGAATATTTACTCACTAAATATCCAAGGAATACATACATCTCACATCCTAATGATTCCCTCAGGGGTAAAGAGCTAAACAAGAGGCAAACACTCATTTCTGCGTCTGCTGTTTGAGCCAGCAAAATGTGCAACCATTGCCGAAGAAAGAAAAAGAAAGTGTGGAGTACTCTCTCAGCATGAGGCTTCATAGCTCATAGTTTGGGAGGGTTTATTCTCTCCCCAGTGTCCACGGCAGTTATGAGGCGCAGAGCTGCTACAGGGATGGTAAGTGGGGAACCCACAGCAGTCACTGCTGTGCTGGAAATGAGGCCTACAATGGCACTCCTGCAAGGTAGAGCAGGGCTGGGAGTGCAGCAGAGAACTTGCAGTCTTTCCAGTGAATTCCACAGTGCCCACACCTTCCAGTAACACACTGCACTTCCTCAATGTTGTGACTGGTGCCAGAACACACATCCCCCAGGGGTTTCATCCACAGCGATGGAGCATTTCAAAGAGGGCAAATCATTCACAAAATAATATAAGACAAACAAGCTAGTGGAACTATGTCTACAGCTGACATACAAGGTCTGACAATTAAGTTCGTGAACTCATCCTAGGAAAAGTGCTACATACCTCATTGCTGAATATCACTACGGTCACCTTCAAAGCACTCCCCTTGGGAAGCTATAAACTGATGCCAGCGCCTAGTCCACCCTTCAAAGCAATTTTGGAACTCTTTTTCTGGAATGGCCATCAGAGTTGTCATCGTATTACCCTTATATCGTGAATGTCACCAAAATGTCTTCTTTTCGATATTTCCTTTCTCTTTGGGAAAAGAAAGAAGTCATTGGAGGCCAGGTCAGGTGAGTAGGGAGGGTGTTCCAATACAGTTACTTGTTTACTGGCTAAAAACTCCCTCACAGACAGTGCCGTGTGAGCTGGTGCATTGTCGTGATGCAAGAGCCATGAATTGTTGGCGAAAAGTTCAGGTCATTTTCATCTAACTTTTTCATGCAATCTTTTCAGCACTTCCAAATAGTAAAGTTGGTTCACTGTTTGTCCAGTTGGTACAAATTCGTAATGAATAATTCCTCTGATATCAAAAAAGTTTAGCAACAGTGTTGCAACAAATTCATGAACTTAACTGTCAGAGCTCTTACACCTCAAAAGCACAGGATACACTCCAAGTATATCCACGTGGGTGGAGAGGAATCAATCTGGTTTAGGGACTCTGGAGATTTTTTCTCCTCATGCAGATGGAACGTGGTATATATTTTGAAAACAGAAAAGGCCAGTGTAGCTGGAAGATAGTGAGCAGGAGGGAGAGTGTGTGGGGTGAGACTGGAAGGCACAGAGGCCAAGTTAGAGTTTAAAACAAGTGAATGATATGATTCAGTTGATGTTTGAAAAGGAGATTCTGGCACGGTGTGGAGAATGAATTGGAAAGAAGCAAATGTGAAGTGTGGGGATACTTTCAGTAAGCAGTGACGTGGTCCTGGTGAGAGATTAGAGTGGCTTGGACCAGGATGGTGACGGTGGAGATCAAATGGGTGCAAGTAAGGCCTTAACCTGTTTCAACACCATCTTAACTATGAAATTGTTACCATTAAATCCATTTTAAAGATGAGAAGCAGACTCCGAGTCGGTGAGTACCTAGGTTACCAGGCTGTTAATTGACAAGATCATAGTTGAATCCACATCTTGATTCAAATATGTTGAATTCACATCTTGATTCAAGAATGTTTTCTTTGTCTACCACCATCACTCACTCCAAAAAGAATGTGTAGAATCATTGGTTCAATGTTCCCTGACATTCACCTATGGAATTACAGGCACCAGTTTAGTGGAAACAATGTTTTCCAATGCTACATGAGCTGTAATAATCATTTTGCTTTATTGTTTAGTTTCACTGGGCTCTGGAGTGGCCTTCAAGTGCTGGAATGGAATGTCCCAGAGACCACTTGGCCAAGTGACGGTGCTCCCAGGACACCAGTGCCAGCACCAGCCTCCTGCCACTGCAGAGTACACAGGTCACATCTCCTGCCAGGAACTGACACTGGCAAGACAATGCCTGTGGCAGAAGCCAGCATCCCCCTGCTTACCAGCAGGTACCTCCAGAAGAGGGCAAGAGAGAAGAAAGCAGATCAAAGGAGAAGCTAAGCAATTGGTCACCCGCTCCTGGCAGCTCAGCCCTGGCTTTCCAGCCCAACCTCTCCAACAGAGCTCCCTTTCAGGCCCCAGCTCAGCTCACTCCAGAATGGGAGGGAGCTGTTCATGTATATGCAGATGCCAAGATGGGAAGGCAGGCTGGGGAATTAGCATTTGTAATGCTACAAGACCACAGGGAAAGAGCAGACATAATGGGCAACAACTTGCTATGTTTTTTTTCCTGAAGGAAAAGGTCCTGGCCCCAGGGCAGAGGTCAGAGCCATCTGCAAAACTCAGAAAAGCCTTATAATAATCATAATAAAAAATACCAACAGAATCAATAAAACAGCAGTACAAAATATTTACTATTATTTCAGTATCTGTTAGTAAGCATTTACTAAATATTAGCTACATGACAAGCAGCATGTACATGAATCTTCCAAGCACTCCACAAGGCGGGTGGTAGTGTCGCCTCTATTTGGTGGAATGTGGAAACAAGCTCAGTTCTGTCTGCAGTCACATTCCCAGTATGCAGCTGAGCCAGGATTTGACCTTAGGTGTGTTCTGACTGCAGAGTCCATACTCCTAACATCCAGTCAAAGCTGCCTCTGTCCATAGGCAGTTTTGAAAGAGGTTGCAGCATCCGCAACACCAAGCATGACCTAGGCTCAGGAAGGACCTCTGGGGGAAGTAACATATGTCACCACGTAGACGTCGGGGTGGGAGAAGGAGACCCCATTCGCCAGGGGTTGGTGTGGAGGGAGATGGAAATGGGGGTCTCTCCTCCCTGACCAGATGATCACATAGAGCTACATTTCTCTTCCAAAATCCGAGCAGCCTTGCTGGGAAGCAAAGCCTAGTCTCTGAGTTGTCAGTCACCTGCTGGAGAGAATTCCGTAACAGCAAAACCCATCTCTGTTGAGCAGGGAGAGTCATGGGTTGTGATGCCCACCCAGGTTCTGTGGGTGGTGGTACTGTCTGAGTAGGCCTCACAAAGACCCTTGGTGCCTGTTCACAGTTGCTGTCATTATTCCTATTATCTGTGCTAATGATGTTAACATGACCTCGTTTCACTTACAGGGTGGGGGAGGTGGAGGTGCCATGCCTGACAGCAGGCATGCCTGCAGCCACACAGCAATTTGGGATTTGTGTCAGGATGAACAGTTTTATTGAGTGGATAATCGAACTACACAAGCTAAATGCTCCCAAATCAGCTGATGGAGATGCTGGGTCAAGACGCCTCACCCAGTGAAGAGGGCTCTGCTAATCTTCACCACTCAGGAGCTTCTCGGGCTTCTCCTGGGGTACGACTCAGGGCATGGGGTGTGTCTGCAGCCCAGGCCCCAGTGGCCCTGGCCCTTGGCTGGGCCAGCCTCTCGCCTGCCCAGGGTTTGTTCCCCTGCTTAGCCTGCAGGCAAGGACATGACATGCTGTTTGTGGGTAGGCCCTTTTCAAGCTGAGCACACCTGCCCAGGGAGTAAGGAGCAGTTTGTGGGCATGACAGGAGTAGAGCTGCAGAGTCACGAGGAGGCCTTCCATTTCTCAGACGGAGGCTGAACCCTAGCTGCCTGTCAGCAGGACCTTAAAAGCATCATTCTTTGGGGTAAAGGCTCTGACAGCCATTGCCAGGGTTATTCTCAAACATGAACTCTAAATCCCAGAACAGGAAAGGACCCCAGAATAAGGCTAGGCGCCCTGCTCCCTAGCCTTATGGTGTGGACTGTATCCAAACAACCCCAACATTGAGATAAGGGAAGGGAGAGATCTGTTTCATTCTGAATGTTTGGTCAAAGACCACTTGGTTGCCACCACAAAAGTTAACTTGCCTTCAGTCCTGAGGAGATCAGTTTTGAATTCAGCCAGACATCTCATATTTACCTCTCTCTGGAGTTGAAAGGCCATTCAGATTTCTTGCAATCATTTTTTAAATTCTCAGTAGCCATTCTGATAAACTGACACCTGTCCCGTCCTCTGGTATTCTCTTTGGCTAGCAAAACCATCCCACCAGTGAAGTACAATGCATCATTTTGTGCATGGGCTGCTGATGCATTCAGTAATGTGCAGGCAGTCTGGGAGCAAGAATATGAAGTGAACTTGAACCTAGGATCTTTGCTGAGCTGAGAGGAGGGCTGCTCCTTTAGCAGGAACAGTGCTTTGGGGCTGGAATGTTTGTCACAGGCTCTGCAGGCAGCCTCTGCCCAGCCTCATTTCCATGCCAGCTTCTTCTGGCTGCTCTCCCAGGCTGCTGCACATGATCTCAGCACCCTGGAGAAGGAAAGGAAGGGAAACTATGCTGGGTGGGAGGAAGATCAACGGGAGCATTGTGGGAGAGGAAAATTTGCAGGGCCAAGAGCTGGAGCCAGGACCCAACAGACCATAGACCAGGCAATGATGGAGCAGGCCTGGACCCTGGGCACCTCCTCACAAATCAGCATGATTGCAATCAGCCTGAGAATTGGTGTGCATTCAACAGAGCAGGAGAAGACGTGCAATCTGCAAAATGCATGTCAAAATCGTAAACAATGAAAAAACCGGAGGGGGAGTGTGGTGTGAAAGACCACCCACAGGTTTCTTGCAGTGGCAGACTGTCCTGGCTTGTCCCCTGTGGACCAGGCTGAGAACAAGGAGTTATGCGTGGAGGGCCAAAGACCTAAAAAACACCCATGCATTGGGGCGCCAGGGCCGTGGCTCAGAGTCGGCCCACGTCAACCCTCAATCAGTCTCTTTTGGTACTAATTTCCCCTCATGTTACTTAATTTAATTCATGGTTCCTTCAAATACCAGTCAATGAACCATTCAAATTTCTTCCAAATACCCTTGAAAATGTTGAATTATGCAATTAAGGATGGTGTAATACAATAACATGAGGAGGACTGTTGCCATCCGTATTTTAATGAAACACAGGCTTGGGAGGGTGAGAGGAAAAGACTTCCCAGAGCTGCTTTTACCCACCTCTGGTTTTAGCTCCATCTTCTTGGTTATTAAAATCCTGACATTCACACAAATCCCAAAATGAACGTTCACTGTGGAAGGGACCCTGCATCGGGCATCTGCAAACACTCAGGTCAGATATGGGTTTGCAGCTGTTCAGAAAGCAATCATGTGTTTATGTATGCTTTACTCATTCATTCGTTCATTCAGAAATATTTACCAGGCTCTGCTACCTTGAGTCTTTGCTCAGGCAGTAGAGTGACAAACAGTGCCCATTTGTCTGGGACTGTCCCAGTTTAAGCACATAACAATGAGAGACTCAGAAAACCCCTCGGTGCCAGACAAATCGGGATGACTGGCCGTCTAACATGAAGCTGTATTTACTTGGCTGTTTGCAATATGTTTATCAGGCATTGACTAATTCCTCCTCTGGAAAGCTTTCCATGACAATGCCAAAATAGATTTCATATTCCATAGTACTGTCACTTACTCTGTCATACTATCGTGTGTATCACCCCATTTTCCTTCCACACATGCCCTCCCCTGCACACCTCACCATGGTTCCTTGAGGCCAATATTGTGTCTTGTAATTGTATTCCTAACAGCTCACAGTGCTTGGACACATTGTAGGCACTCAAATATTTATTGGATGACAAATACTAATGACAAAAATAGTAATAATAATAATAGTAATTTTCTACCTGCCTGACACATGAGAGCATAACCTTAAACGACATACAGAATTTTGATAGGTAGAGCGGGAGAGAAGCATATTCTAGTAAAGGGAGCATTGTGTACCTGTGGAATAGAGTACTTGATACAAACTAGGTAAATAGAACTTGTTGAATGACAGACTCTTAGGGTACACAAAGAAAAGATATTTGAGGACAAATGATTATAAGTTTCTTAAAAAATAAAGTTGAAGTAAGAAGCTACAGAGAGAAAAGAGGATGGAGACGTAGGTGAGGCTGAACTGTAGATGCCTTGAATGAGAATATTAATTGCTCAGCCTTGACTGAGTAGAAAATAGAATCTCAATACTGGTTTCTGGGCAAAGGAATGGGGAAGGAACAGTTAGAGGTTGTTATTCTTTTAAACCTGAGTTTAACTCTGGGTTACCAGTTGGAGAAGTCCCTTAAGTTGTCTGGGTCTCACTGATCTATCTGTGAAAATGGGAGCACTGCCATCTAACTTGAGGAGAGGCTTTGGATCCGAGGCAATGGACGTGAGCTGTGCAACCCAGCAAGCAGGCAGCTGTGGCAGCCATCAGCAGCATCATTATTAGTATCACCTCTGGGAAGCTTAAGGAAAATTAGTCTAACGAACTTTAGGAGGAAGGAGAATTCTCCTATTTATAAATGGCCACCAATGAAGCTACAACCTGGGCCACTTCTCGGTCAACTTTAAACAGAAAACATTTAGTGTGAACGGCTCTTTTTCCCATGATTCCTGGGTCATTTTAAATATTATGGTTATTATCATACTCTTTTATTTATAGTTCTGTGACCCTGAGACTCATTAGACACAATCCCAATTTTCTGTTAAGTCATTTATCTATTGTTTTATAAATACTTTTAAGTTGCTACTCTTTTGTTTTTTTTCTCCTTTTCTTATATACATTTGCTACTCCCAGTCTAGATGGCAGTTTACAGCTAAAGAACACACTTTTATTTTTTCCGTTTATTTCCCCAGTATCCAGTACAGATCTCCACGTATACTCAGTGCTCAGTCCCTGCAAAATAATGTTCACATCTTATGTGTTTCCCCTAAAAATAAGACCTAGCCGGACAATCAGCTCTAATGCCTCTTTTGGAGCAAAAATTAATATAAAACCCGGTTTTATTTTACTACTATAATATAAAACTGGTATAATATAATATAATATAATATAATATAATATAATATAATATAATATAATTAATATAATATAATATAATATAACATAACATAATAAATAAGACCAGGTCTTATATTACTTTTTGCTCCAGAAGAGGCATTAGAGCTGATTGTCCAGCTATGTCTTATTTTTAGGGAAACATGATAATACTCCAAGCCCTTGCCATGTGGTCCCATTTTTTTTTTCAATTTGATATCCATCCACCCTATGCTCCAGCCACATTAATCCACTTAAAGTTTCCTGAGCCTACTATGCACTTTCAAGTTCAGGGGTGTGGTTCTGTCTTCTGTTCCCCTAGCATCGGAAGGATCAAGTTGGGATAGGTTTCAGCAAGCAGACTGGAAACACTGCCGCTTATGAAGGAACAGACACTGCTTGTGAATTTGAAGTCAAAAAGTGAGGATTCAGGTGCCATTTGTGCTGAGTCTCTCTGACTTACATAGTTCTCTTTGGTAACATCAGGATAATAATAATATCCTTTTATAAAGTTCTGGATGTTAGTGCATTATCATTATACATAAAGATGTTTTAGAAACTGAAATGTGCTATAGCTGAAATGTATTAATCCACAGTGTGATATAATGAAAAGCATACAAGAGTTGGCTTTCAGTTCCAATACCACCACTTACTAACGGGGTGATCATGAATAAGTCACTTTGCAATTGTAGATTTCAATTAATCACCCATAATAAGAGAGCAGCAGCAATTGTCCTGCCAACTTTTCAGGGCTATTAGGATTGCTAGTGAGATGCTCTCTGTACAATTGCTTGATAAACTGCATGTTGCTCTACCAATGAAAAGCAGTGTTGTGAGTGGTTAAAGAAGCAACCCCAGCTCCATCACACACAGTCAGAATGCCCCAGGGCAGCTCCCTGACCTCTCTGTGCCTGCTTTTCTGGTTACAAAATGGAAAGACGGTGGAAACTGTCTGACAGGGCTGTTAGGAGGATCCAATGAGCTAATACACACAAAATACTCAAAACAATGCTTGAAACAAATATTAAATAAGTGAGCTATGCTACTATTGTTGGTGTTATCATCAGCAGTATTCTTCTTCTTCTTGTGCTCCCAGATCTTGCCCAGGCCTGAGGATGTCCCGTGGCCATATTTGTCTTGGCAGCTACCAAATAAGGCAACTTTCTTCTTGGCTTTTTTCATCCTTTATCTTGTCTTATCGTGCTCTGGTATCTTCTGATTCTTTATCTCCCCAGAAATACAACCCAGATAAGTCATTTTACACTGAGAATGATTCCTTCATGCTGAGAGAAAGCATCGACTCCAAGATTTTATTAGTTAATATCTTCTCATTGCCTTTGAAGGAGAAATCTCTGGTCTAGGTAGAGACATGGCCCAGATTCCATGGGGCCTGAATCTCACACAGTTTTAAGTAAAAGAACATGAAATTAAAAATATAAAAATAGGTATGAATGTATTTATATAAAATGAGAAATCAGGAGTTATAAAATTTTAAAACCTAAAAAGTACCCATAACATCAGAAACTGTAGAAAAATAACATATTGATATTAACTCTCTCCCCAATATATTTCAGTAATACTTTCCTACTCTTTAAGCTATATAAAATTTTTATCACTTCTTCACATGATTTTATAATATTTTCTGTAGAAAGAATAGAAAGGTAACTGAATACGTCTTCTAGCATGGTTGATTTAAATTGATAGTTCACCACAGTTTCTTTCAGCTTCCCAAGCCATAATTGTCATGGAAATGCCTAGGATTTTGGCCAAATCTGAAAAAAAATATCTGTCAAATTTCTTTCGTTTGTGTGCTATGCTTTTTGGAAGAATTTTCCACAGACGAGCCTCAGCTTCTTACCATTCAAACCTTGTTTTTCCTTCATTCCCTACATATTTCCAATGTGGGGCCCCAGATGACACATTCATATTGCCGTGTGACTTCTGGGTAACACTGGGTGTCTCATGGTAGGCAGCAAAAATGTTTCTAGAAGCCATCTCTACATCAGAACAGCTAGAAAGAATTTAATATACATGGAAGCGACGATAAAGTGCGTAAAGTACACCTGACTAAACCCAAATTAATTTTACCTCCAACTAAAATTTCTCTTAGCTGGATCCCCAAAATGCTTGTGGCCATTTAAATCCCACTTGGCACAGGGGAAATATGATGAACATTATGTCAGAATAACAGTAATGGAAATCCTGATTGATTGCAGTTAAAATGTCTTATTTTCTATAGTTTACAAAATATATTTGACCAGGTGACTATTTTCTTAATGACTCTTTCAGGGTTTTTCAAGTATTCAGTCCAATGAAGGGCCCTGCTTCTATCATCTATTGCTGTATAACTGTCTCAAAACATAATGGGACGAGACATCCTTAGATATTCCAGTTCCAAAGGACAACCTAGCTGAATACCACCACAAGAATGATTCCATATCACTGTGTGAAGAACAGTTGAGTCATTCCTGCTGAGTCCTGCACTAATTGCAAAATCATGAGCAAGTAAACAGTTGTTGTTTTAAGCCATTAAGTCTTGGAAAGATTTTCTGCTCAGTAATACATAACTGAAATCGCAACAGAAAACTAAATTGCACCCAGACATGTGGCATTGGGTCTGGGTTGATGTATCAAGAAAAGCTGGAAGGGTAGAGGCTTGAAGAACAGCGTGGTAACTGAGTAGATTACAAATTTGGCCAAGGATATTTTTGGGCAAAATGCTGAAGATGTCAATTGGCTTATTTTGGTAACATATATTAGGGTACTGCATAAGAAACGGGAGCTAAAAAAGGACTGATCAATTTTTAAGCAAAATTTAGAGGAAACGCAAGGGTCTCGACATAGTTTCTTCAGGTGGCAAAGGATTCTCAAAGTAAGTACCACAGAAGAAAGATCAAATCAAGGTAGTGGCTGAAAGACCCCTGTTAAGACCTCTAGAAGATTGATGGCAATGTTCCCTAGACTCTCAGAGATGAAAGGACTCCTAGGAATCACAAGAGTGTTATCCCACAGCAGCATCACATTTCCAAAGTAGAAAGATGTTGATCTCAGAAAGAATTATGATGGGGCATGGAACATAGAGTAAACCCCAATAAGATTAATAGGCAATACACAATATTTTTAAGAGCTTTGCTCTGGTGAGAGAACTGTCAGTTTGGAAATAAATAAAAGGGAAGTTCAAAGTAAAAGGAGGCACTGGAGCTCCTAACTTCCTGTAGGAAAAAAGTAAGCTGAAAAAGCTTTTCAGCTCCCTGTGGGTTATTTCTTATGAAAAAATGAAGAATGAATTGGAGGGCAAAGCCAAGAGTCCAGATGGTAGAACCAAAAGCAGTAAATTCAGAGACCCTCACAATGACAGAACTTGACCCTAATCAAAGAAAAATCTTAGTCCCCAGGAAGGGTGAATGGGCACAAAATACCTCTTTAGATTTTAGAATTGCTACAGACCAGTAATGGCTACGTACTTCCTGTCCCTCTCCTTTTTGAATGGGAGTGTTTATTGCAATTATCCTGTTTCTGCATTACCATGATATTACAGCAATCTGTTGAATATAGGGAAATTTAATTTGTATTTACAGTTCACAGCTCTTTAGCTCAACAAGTGTCAAACCCAAGGAGCCTCATGCACATCTCCACCCATTACAGATCATGAGAAACAGGACTTGAGCTTGATGCTACAATGGGATGAAAATTTAGGGTGGTTCGAGAGGAGGTGAGTATATATTTCATACAAGAGGGATGTGAACTGCTGTTGTGAGAAATGCTATGTCCTGTATTATCTTTTAAAAGAGCCCCAATTATTCTTCCCACTCTGTATGTGTATGTTTCCTTTTCCGTCATGGCGTCTATATTCCCTCCTGTTGAACCTATGCTAGCCCACAAGTTTCTTTGACCAATAAAGTGAGGCAGAGGTGATGTCACGCCAGTTTCTGACCTAGGTCTTATGAGGCTTGACAGCTTCTGCTTTTGCCCTTCTGGAAGCCAATTGCTATCTAAAAAAGTTCAGGCTAGACTATTCAATGATGAAAGAACATAGACTGAGAGAGAGACAGAGAGAGAGAATGAGAGGCCGTGTGCAGGAGAACTGATGATGCCAGATATGCAAGTGGAGCCACCCTGTATGTTTCAGACCCAGCTAAGCTCCCAGCTCAGTGCAGCATGAATTAGTCCAGGTGACACCACGAGAAGCAGAAGAACCTACCAGCCAACCCACAGATATATAATACCATATATCAAGTTTCTGGGTAGTTATGCAGCAAGAATTAATGGAAATAGACCTTGAAACTTAAATTTCATCAGCTTCATGGATTATCCACCTCTGGGTATAGAGTCTTGGGAGGAAGGCAATGACTTCTCCAAATGCCAGCTGCATGATACAGGATCACAGGTTGGCTCTATGTGCTGATGATTCTTTATGGTCCAACCACTGATAGGTCATCCTCTGCCCTTCTCTGTTCTGTTCCACATCAAGACATGCTGATCCCACTAACTACATCACTTTCTCCCCTGCTGGCTAGTTCAATACATGTTTGGCAAATGCCTCACAAAGCAAGTGACCTTTCCTCCTTTTCCTTCTATATTCAGGGCTGCTGTCCTGACAGTGCTAAGTCTCTCAAGCACACAGACCCTGGTAGGGAGAACCATTTTCATGGCTCCAGCTCTCAACTCCAGTTGCATCATCTCTCCCTCTTTTCTCTTTAAGTCTAGAGGCGGTAACATCTTCCTTGGATTGTGATTCACTGGGTGCCTTAACATTCCTGTTGGAGTTTTTTACCCTGTCTACAAACTCTGTAAATATATCTTCATTACCATATCTTAATTTGAACCAAGTGGAATTCTGTTTTCTGCTGTTACCTTGACTGATATACTCCTCTATGTTAGTCCCCAAATTCTGAATCCTAATCAGCAGAAAGAAAAATGAATATGGAACATAAAGTCACAGATACTGAATTTCAATCTTAAATTTATAATTTCTTAGTTCGGTGACCTAGAACTAATCAATTAACTTATCTGAATCATACTTTCCTCAACTGAAACTGGAAATAATAGTACCCTACTTTATGGATTTATGTTTGTGGCATTCAATATTCACCCTTAGTCCTGAATGTGCAACTTATTAGGCACTGTATTTAAACACATCAGGGGAGTGAGTTAGAGTTCTTTATTCTTTCCAGAGTTCAGCAAGTATCAAGACGTCAAGACTATAACAAGAGTTTAAAATAATAAAACATACGGAGATCCAAGATGGCAGAGTAGATAAACACCATTCTTGCCTCATCCTGTGAACACATCAAATTTAAAACTAAATTATAGAACAATCAACCTGGAGAACCATCTGAAGTCTAGATGAACAGAAGTTTTATAACTAAGGATATAAAGAAGGCACATGGAGACTTGTAGGAGGGGTGGAGGTGCAAAATGGGCTGGCCCAAAACCTCCATGTGGTGCATGAAAATTGGGAGGGATATCTCAGCTATAGAGGTTCACCAAAGAGGAGCAAGGGACCACAGGCCCACACCAGGCGTCCCAGCCCGAATCCTAGTGCTGGGAAGAGGAGCCCTCACAACATCTGGCTGTGAAAAACAGTGGGGATTCTGATAATCTGGGTGGGACATAGACATTCTCTTAAAGGGCCCACGCAGGCACAAACCTTTGGCTCTGGCAGAGGGACAGTGAATCTGGGAGAATCAGAGACAAATGGAAAAAAGACTGAGTTGTGTAACTTCGAGGCAAGGACTGGAGGGACAGTCCCAATTTTCCCTGTATGGAGCCCTTCTCTGGAGCAGCAGCAGGCTGATGCCATCTTTCCTGTGTTGAGCCCACCCCCACAGGCCAAATCTGAATCTGATTGGCCTGGTGAGTTCTGCTGTTCCATCCTGCTGACTCACTGAGATACTGCCTCACCCAACTTGCATACCAACAGAGGCTTTATCAGTAGCTGAATGTTATGGAAGGTGGTAGGTGGCAGCAGGCCTCAAAGTGTCCTGGCTTTTTGCAGAGCTACCCCAGACCTAGTACTGGTGGCAGCCTTTCTTCGTTCACGGTGTGGCCTCTCCCACATGCCTCCAGCTACAGCACAGGCAATGATCAATCGTGAATCACTTTTTAGCTCCTGTTAGGTACTCCCAAGCCAGTCACAGAAAGTGACTGACCTGTGCCTACACAGGAGCTCCTACCAAGAAGCCCCAGAATCAATATACTTGGAGCTTAACTTCAGACCACAGCAGAGCATCACCGACTTAGCCCCACAGGTGGCATACAAAAAGGGTGGTCTCAACAGGCACTAGAGCATGCAGGGGCAAATCCTGTTCCATGGGTAAGCCCCCTGCACAGCAGCCCGTACACTGTAAACAAAGCCAAACCCCACAGCCAGTCAGCCTGAAGGTCAATATCACTGATTGGCATGCCAACAACAGTCGAGGCTTAACTATAACTGGAGGGCACACACAATCCACACAAGAAACATTCCTGGAGCACATGGCTTAGATGACAAGGGAGATGGTACCACTGGACCCCACAGGACCCCTACTACATATGGCCACCTGACCAACACTGGAAGACTTTTAAATCCTACCTAGTACATAGAAACAAACACAGAGAGGCAGCCAAAATGTGGAAACAAAGAAATACATCCAAAATGAAAAACACAGGAGAAAACTCCAGAAAAAGAACTAAACAAAATGGAGGCAAGCAACCTACCAGATACCGAGTTCAAACAATGGTTATAAAGATGCTCAAGGAACTTAGTGAGAACTTCAAGAGATAGTAAGCATAAAAAAAGACGTGGAAACCATAAAAAAAAAAAAACAGTCAGAAGTGAATACAATAACTGAAATGAAGAATGCACCAAAAAAATCATCAACAGATTAAATGAAGCAGAGGAGCTAATCAGCAATTTGAAAGGCAAGGTGGCAGAAAACCCCCAATTGGAACAGCAAAAAGAAAAAAGAATCCAAAAAAAATGAGGATAGTTTAAGAGACCTCTTGGACAACATCAAGGGTAACAACAGTTGCATCATAGCGGTACCAAAAGAAGAAAAGAAAAAGCAAGGGATTGAGAGCCTGTTTGAAAAAATAATGACTGAAAACTTTCCTAACCTGGCAAAGGAAATAGATATACAAGCTCAGGAAGTGCAGAGCATCCCAAACAAGATGAACATAAATAGGCCCATAACAAGACACATTATAATTAAAAGGGCAAAGGTTAAAGACAAAGAGAGAATCCTAAAAGCAGCATGGGAAAAGCAGTTAGTTATCCACAAGGGAGTTCCCATAAGACTGTCAGCTGATTTCTCAACAGAAACTTTGCAAGTCAAAAGGAATTGGCACAAAATATTCTAAGCGATGATAAATAGAGACCTACAACCAAGGGTACTACACCCAGCAAGGCTATCATTTAAAATTGAAGGACAGATAAAGAGCTTCTCAGACAAGAGAAAGCTAAAGGAGTTCATCACCAAATCAATATTACAAGGAATGTTAGAGGGACTCCTTTAAGATAGGGGGGAAAAAAGATAAAAAAATATGAATAATTAAATAGTAATAACTACTTTTCTATCAACAATTGCTTTCAATGTAGGTGGATTAAATGCTCCAATCAAAAATATAGGGTGACTGAATGGATAAGAAAACAAAACCCTTACATATGCTGCCTATAAGAGACATGCTTCAGATTGAAAGACACAAACAGACTGAAAGTAAAGGAATGGAAAAAGTTATTTCATGAAAATGGACATGAAAAAAGAAAAAAAAACACAAACAAAAAGCTGATGTAGCAATACTTATACCAGACAAAATTGACTTTAAAACAAAGATTATAACGAAAGATAAAGAAGGACCCAGTAATCCCACTTCCTAGTATTTATCCTAATAACCCCAAAACTCTACTTTGAGGGGACATGTGCATCCATATGTCCATTACAGCATGTTTACAATGGCCAAGATGCGGGGCAGCCTGGATATCCGTCGATAGAAGCATGGATAAAGAGGAGGTGGTACATATATGCAACAGAGTATTGTTTAGCCAGGGAAGGAAATGGGTTCTTGCCATCTGTGGAGGCATGAATGGATCTAAAGGATATTATGCTGAGTGGAGTATGTCAGACAGCGAAAGACAGTTGCAATGTGATGTCACTTATATGTGGAATCTACAAAACCAAATAAACAAACAACAGAAACAGACTCATAGATACGGAGAACATTTTGATGGTTGCCAGATGGGAGGGGGTTTGGGGTGGCGTGTGGAAGAGGGAAAGGAGTAAGAAGTAGAAATTGATTACTATAACGTAGCCAGGGGGATGTGGGTACAGTATAAGGATTATAGTCAATAATATGGTAATAACTACATATGATGTCAGATGTGTACTAAACTTTTCGGTGTGATAGATGGGAAGGGAGTCAGGGGTCAGGGTGAAAAAGGTGAAGGGATTAAAAAGTACAAATTGGTAGTTACAAAATAACCATGGGAATCTAAAGTAAAGCATAGGGAATATAGTCAATAATATGGTGATAACTATGTATAGTGTTGGTGGTACTAGACTAGTCAAGGGATCACTTCTTAAATTATATAAATGTCTAATCATAGGCTGTACACCAGAAATTAATATAAAATAATGTAAAATGTCAACTGTAACTAAAAAATTAAAAGGGAGGGAGGTGAAGGGCAATAAATTGTTCAAATTTCCAGTGATAAAACAAATAAGTCATGGGGATGTCATGTACAGCATGGGAAATATAGTCAATAATATTGTGATAGCATAGTACAGTGTCAGATGGTTGATAGACTTATCAGAGTGATCACTTCCTTAGGTATATAAATGTTGAATAACTGTGTTTACACCTGAAACTAATATAATATTGTATGCTAACTATATTTTTAATATATATTTTTTTAAATAATGAAACATAAGTCTTAAACTAAAATTAGCCTGGCTACCATTCTCACAAGTTGCCAGTGGCCCAGGAAATGGTAGCTCCAGCATCAGAAGAGGATGTCAAACAAGCCTTCCTCATGGTGGAGCTGGGATCAGACAGCAGGACAAACAGCAGCCCTTTGCTGGGGCTTCACATTGATGAACAAGTAGGTGTGTCTCTGCTGAATGAAGAAATGATGGCATTAAGAAGAGTAAAGAGGATACTATGTTTTCAAAAGATCTTCTCTTGGTAATCAGAGTGCCTCTCCAGCTGTTTCTGTGCACTATGCATTATTTATGGCCCGTCCAGTGCTGGCTTCCTGCTATTTGTTTGCTTTTTGAGAGGAGCTACAGGGAAAAAAAATCCTTGACTCAGTATTTTGAGCAGGGCTAAATGAGAGGACAAGAGAGAAAGAGAAGTTGGAGAAGAATGTGGATAGAAAGATAAAGAGGAAGAGGGTGACAGTCGACCATGGGTGATTAGAGTTGGTCAACTTGACCTTGAGAAAACCCAATGCCTTAGGAAACTACCTCCAAATTCCAATGGATCTGGAGGAAGGGATGCTGTGGGGTTAAGTTATTTAAGTCCCTGCCAATTCCAGACTAGCAAAACTCCATCTTGGAAATCCATTTCTGCCAGTCTCCAAAGGGGGGTAAATCGGAGGCAGAACTAATCGCTTCAGGTAAGAAAGTAAAGCGACCCACCCATCCAAGAGCATCCTCACTGTTGAAAAAGATGAACTGGTAATTAGCCCTGAGAACCTGAGATGTAGAAGAGTCTGCTGAGTGATCAAGCAACACAATCCATTTCTTTGTGCAACCTGCTGTTGTGCCCGCCATTGCAGGCTCTTCTGCCTTGAGCTGGGACTTCAGCCTGAAGCAGCAAAGCTACAGCACCACCATTTCTATTCCTAGTACCCAACTCACTGCCACGTTGTAGAGGCAATAGAGTCCCATGTGTGTCTTCCTTTCTGAACACACACCGTGATGCTCCTCTTATCATTAACATCATCATCAAACACTAAATTTTTTGCCAAGTGTCCTTCATTCTGTATTCTGTATCAGGGAACTAATATTAACTGAGCCTCTAGTAAATGGCAGTTGCTCTGCTTGGTATTTAAATTATGTTATCTAAATTAAGCCCTACAACAACCCAGTCAGATGTTCCAATCCTCATTTTCCAGAAGATAAACATGTTCAAAGAAAAAATTTGTCCAAGGTGACATAACTCATCATAAACCAAGTGTGGAATACAATCCATTCCATAGCCTCTCTGAGAAATAGAGACCAACACCTTCCTGCTCTCCCTTACAATCATGCTCTTGAGGTTGCATTCAACCTTGGAGGTCATTGGTCATTTATAAGGTTCCATAATAATATGTGCCCTGCAGGAGCTTGGGGTCAGCTTGTTCAAGAAAAGTGAAATACATACCTCAGCAATGGTACATGACACATGGAGACATTTAAATTAAGTCCCAGATTCCCACCTGGGATGGATGGAAGGTAAGCTGAGCTTCTCTGATATCAAAACCCTGTATGCAGGGGATGTTTGAAAAACATTGACTAATTGCTAATTGCAGCCTATTCTCACATGCAACACAAATCTTCATTCCTTTTAGTAATAATGTTCCCGCCACATATCTCTGAAAAGGGACATGCCTCGGTGGTCAGAAACCAAGGATTAACACTCTTCTGCAGCTCTGGAAAATTGTCCTTTTTTTCTTCTTGGTCCTTCCAACCTCACCGGTGACATTTTCTTGGAGCTGTTGAGACTGGATGGGGCAAGGATTCCCACCCCACAGAGGCTTGGAAAATAATCTATACAAAATGCCTAACATGGTACTGGGCACAGAAGGGTCTCTCACTAGCCCTTTTAGCTTTCCTTGGAACCAATCGCAAATTCTCCCTGTCCCACTATATATGGCAGTCTTCATCTTTCCTTTCAGCCTCTTTGTGTTAAGTCAATCGCAGATGTGGATCTTAATAGGCACAAATAAATGTCCCTTGTTGATGGCATGGGGACTTGATACCCTGATGTTGTAAGTCAACTTTTCCCCGGGGAAAAAAATGTTGGCTACCAAATGAGAATTCAGAACAATGGTGGGATTAACTCAGACACCAGCATTGGTTTGGTGACAGGCTCTATGCTAGTTGCTTTCCCTGCATTTTTTAACCCTTTTAAGAACTCCCTGAGGTTGGTATAGTAGTCCCCACTGTACTACCCCAATCCACAAGTATGACATCATAAGTTGTTTATCCAAGAGAAGAAAGGTTTGGGTGAAATGTTCCATTCAGATATATGTTTCCAATGACCCTGTTCCATTTCTATTTGGCTATCCTGATTTCCACTTCCTTTTTACAACTGTTTTTGAACTCCATGGGTGTGGTCCACTATCTACCACGCAAAAGATGCTTCATTAATGTTCATCAAATGGATGATGAGTGAACAAATGAATATCATATAAATGCCTGTAGGACTTGAGACCCACACTAGAAGAGTAAGATGGTCTCAGTGAAGTGGCTGAGCTGACTCTCATTGCTCCTGGTGGGTGGGTGGGGGCAGTATCCATTCAGGGGGAAAGGAGGGCCACATGTATCCGTCTCACTTCCCCTGTGGACAGTCTACCTGAGAAGACTCAGAAATGGGTAAATTTATTAGCCTCTCCTCACCCACGCTCCCCATCTCAGCCCACCATCATCAGCTTTCTTGCCAGATAACCAAGTGTGTTTGCAGGAGGCAGACCTGTGTCTTCCTGAAGCTAAAGATTTGGACCTTCCAGACTCTTACCTGAAAAAATTAAAGAACTGGAACATTTCTTCTTCTCCAATATTTGCATTTGAGAAGAAAAAAATCAACTGCTGGATATATGTCAGTCTTGTATCTTTTACTGGTATCCTGAGTCTCACCTTTAAATTGGAAAATCTTCCCTGTAGTCTCCTTTTTTCTTTTAATACATTTACCAATAAGAGGAATTCACTGAAAATATTTCTGGCATAAAGCAATTGCTATTTGTGTAGACGACAGGACACTTAACATAATGCAGGGAGAAAATTAGCCTGTAATCACTACTTTCTTTTGAATCTGCTTAAATGTATTTAAACCCAAGAGACTTCTTCAGAGAGTGTGCCCCTGGGATGCAGTCCCTCCTCCTATCATTACCTTTAGTTTTGTTGTCTCTGACAAAGAAAATTAGGACACTATGGCTATTGAGATGCTTGTGTTCAGCCAGTGAGATGTTCACACAGAAAAAAATGACAGTCACTGCATATGATTTTGGATGATTTAATGGCTTGAATTATCTTGCAGGTCCGTGGAGAAAATGCCACAGCTGCCAGCACCATGCAGACACCTCCTCGTCCTGCCTCTAGCCAGTCCTTAATTGCCAAGGGCAGAAGACAGATTCTGCTCCCCCCACTGCCCTTTTGTTGGGTTCAAAGAAAGGGACCAAGAAAGTGGAGGAGACCCCCAGCCATCTGAGGCTATTATGCAGGAGGAAATGCAGCTGGAAGAGCGGCAGCTCTTTCTCTGCTGGTTTCTCTCCTCAACAAAGGGCTCAAAGTAACTGTGTGTGTACAGCCAGGCATGTGGCACCTCAGAGTTTTCACTGAATTCCTGCCTCTGTGTAAGACCTTAATTTCCACTTCTAATAACCCTCCTTTCATCTTCCCTTTTATAAAAAGCCAAACTTCTACCTCGGGTTGAGGTGTTTCTTATGAACTTTGGAACCATGGACAAGTAAGTCACTCTCTGGCTCTAGACGTCAGTTTACAAATTTATGATATGCAAAAATACTATCTCCTCCTGAGAGTTTATGTAAGGCTTAAATAAGAATATATAAAACTGCTGTGTAACCATGGAGCCTTCTGGCAGATGTACGTTACCACAGACAGCATGGAACTTCTTCATAATTAGTAATTTTTAATACGCTCTGTTTTTATAAAAATTCACTTAAGGACAGTAGCACCACACAGACATGTTTCGGACTCTAAAGTCAAGAGAAGGAAGAAGTAAAATCACTGTCCCTGTTTGAGCTTCTTTCAAAACATCAAGTTCAGCCTTCCATTTAAATATGTGAAACTCAGTTCATCCCAGAACTGCGTGTGACCCAGTGTTGAAAGGGTCTTCCATGCAAAGGAAAACACTCCAACAGCCAGACATAATTAAAACTAATACCAGTGTTTATTTGTATTTCTCTAAAAATACTAAAAGAGATCTGATTGGTAACAATCAACCAGATTTTTTAAAATTCACTTTCCCCTACTCCCTATTGCTTTTTCTCTCACACACACAGCATAGCTTCCTTGAAGCTTCTTTCTCTCCAACCACCCTGCTCAACTTTCCCCAACAAATCATGCCGGTATTGAATTTGACTTTTCTCTGTTTCTCCTTTGCTCTGTTTCTGCTATTTTTTTCCTCTCTCCTCTGAATGTATATCTTCATCTCCCTTACTCCAGTTCTGTCTCTATCCAGTGTCTCAAATTTGCATCACAAAAGTTTATCACACAAGATTAGCTTATGGCAAAGGTGGAATTCTCTTTTGGAAGGTAAAGGGAATAAGGGAAAAGAAGAATCCAAGTGGACAGAAATAACATTCTCTTTGTCAGTCAAGTCAGGGTGAGAGACTGTGAAGATTCACATGTTAATAATTCTTGTCACTGTCAAATATGACTGAGGACACATTCCAGAGTGGTTAAAGATTCTATTTCAGCTCACCCAGAAGCGTGTAGAAAATGGAATACCAGCACCAAGCAGGTGAAAGCAAGAAGATGTCACGCTTTTGTCAGTCTGTTGGATGAAAACCCGAAGCAATTTTTGCCCATGAATATGCATCATGTATATGTCTTAGCTATCATCCGCAGCGCTCAGCAGATGGCTGGTCTGTTTTGAGATCTGCTACACACTATACCTGAATATTGTGATGGGGGATCAAGAGCTGGACAGAAGCTCTCAGAATGCCTAACACATCGTCTGGGGGAGTGGCAATTCTCCATTACCCTTGGCTCTAGGGCCAAAGGCCATGATCTTATAGAAAATAAAAGATAGCTCTAATGAGTAAGACGTACAAAGGGGCTTGACCACTAGTGGTCATTAATGTCCCATTCCCAGGGCTATTAACCTTAGGTTCCTTGGCCCAATTCCAACTAGGTTAATTGCATACTACCTTCTCAAATTCCCTCTTGCCCTGATAGCTGTATTCTGTGTGGTTGTAAGAAATGTTAGTGGCATTCGTCTTCATTGCCTTCATTATTGACTTCCATATTTTAGCAATTCCATTATGAGGAGGAGAGGCTGGGGGAACTTATAGTGCTACTAAGGAAATAAGTCTCCTTCACCACGCTTCCTTCCTCACTGATGTTCCAAGGAGGCAGATAAGACATCTTCTACCTGAGAGGAGACTGCAAGGCTGCACTTCAAGAGAGAAGATAGTATTGTTAAGGATGCAGAGTTCAGATTGATTATAACAAAAGGGGCCACCGTCACTAGAAGGCACTGTATGAGTGTGTATGCTGACCTAGAGCTGATGCTCCTTAGATAAGACCTGGTAATCACATAGATCCTTCAGCCATTTTTCATGCTGTGAAAATGTGACTTAACACTTAAAAACTTGAGACTCTTCAGAATCGTTCATGCCTTTCACGCCTTCATCACTGGTCTCATCAGTCACTGCCCCAATGATACTAGATGCTTCTAAACTTATCCCTCTTCTTCCACCACCCATCTCCCTCACCTTTCACAAGACTTACATATCCCCAACCTGGGGTCAGTCTTATGACCCACCTTCTCCATGTCTTTGCCCCAGAAGCTGAGCACAGCCAGAGATAAAAATCATGCAGCAGTTTAGACTGGAGTCACGTACATTCACAGTCTCCAAGTAAAGACAACCTGCAAGGAAGGTCCCAAATTCACTCATTATCTTTGGACAGTTTTCCTTCCCTTTTGTTAATGTTTGCTATCCTGCTAAATATTCATCCCCACCCCATGCTCTCAGAAAACAATCTTTCCTCCAACTTCTCTAAGGAAATTGAAGTTATTGGGCAAGCTCTACTCACATTTTCATCTACCCTCCTTTATTACCAAATTATCTATATCAGTGTCCATTCCTACTCACTCTATAATTTTCTCCACCCAAGTATTGCTTTATACACAGCCTTCTGACACAGCTAGCACCCTTCTCTCTTCACCTCACCATCTCCCATGTACTCCATATGCACATTGCAATTAATTTGGAAAAACCCCACCCAATTGTCTCCTAGATTTCCAAAGCCCACAATATATTTCAGCCCAAATTTTGCACTGACAGAATATATTACAGCTGCATTGAGCTAGGATATAAAGTAAAAAGAAGCTTCAGGGGATGGAGAGAAATGAGTTTTGCTACACTGAAGAGATGGAGACAGAGCTGACTGCTCTCCCTGGCCACCACAGTTCCCTCCCACACCGCCCTTTCCCAGGAATGGCTGGATGCCCTTTATGATTCTTTCCCCAGGTTTTCCGTTTTGGAGGCTCACTGCTATTTCCCACAATCTGCACTATAGGAATCCCTTTTATAGTACTGCTTTATTTTAAACCACCCCTATTTTAGAAACTGCTGGAGCTTAGAAACCAATTTCCATGCTTATTCCAAAGCATTTGTGGCATTTAGGCAAGTTGTACACAAGCGTATGTGAGTTTCATCATGTGAGACAAACTCAGTTTGCTCAGAGGGAGGGCAATAGGTGGGGTCTGCATGATGTCTGCATTTGATGAAAATTCCCAGCATAAAACAACAGCCATCAGTGGATAAAAGAAAGATATCAGGGAAGACAGTCACTGTTAGAAGCAGACTGAGTAGTCCTTCAATGGAATCAGGCACCATTGTGGTACATCTATAATCCTACTTAAAAATACTCTTGCAATCATTCCTGAAATTGACCCCTCCCTCTTACCCCCTGCCCTGTTTTAAGGTCAAAACTAGGGTAAGGCAAATGAGGTACCTAACTCAGTGCAAAACGTAAGACAGTGACCTTAAACAACAGTAATCATAATAAACAATAATTTAATGAAGTGCTTTTTAATAACATTATATGAAAAAAACATAATGAACAAACAATTAAAATTCTAAATAAAGTCAGGATCAGTACATTACCATGTTAAGCTATATTGGAGCAAGAGGCAATAATACTGACCTGTCTCTATTAAAATTTTTATATTTTGTTAATGATGATATTTTAATTTTTCTCATTGATGTAGATTTTTAAAAAAATATTGCATTAAAGTATTACTCATCTTTATCACTGAGTTTTGGCACCCCCATAAATTCTATGCTAAGATGAATACCTCACCTGTTGTATACCCTCTTCTGGGCCATCACCTGTTCCCATACACAACCAGTCACCACAACCTTCACCTTTGCCTCCCAATTCTCTTTTGAATCACTGCCTTCTCTCCACACCTGCTACCATAGGTCCTGTTCATTCCCTCATCATCTCTTTCTTAATAGTTCTCTAGTTGGTCCACACATTTCCATAACTACTCCTTTCCATATTGCAATCCCACTTTTCCCCATTGTTGAAAAACCATATAGGGCTTCCCAGGGCCTACAGTAAGGAATGCATGCCTCTCGTAGCCACAGCCTCATTTCTCGCATTTCCTCATCCAAGTTCTTCAAATAACCCATTAACACTCATCTTATGATGCATTGCACCTAATAGCTCACAATTCCCCGAACCTCTCTCGCTCTCTTCCATCCTTCTTACATTTTATTCATTCTGTTCTTTCTGCCTGATCACTTATTTCTTCCTTCTATCTGGAAAACTTGACCCTTGTGTAGACGTCTGTGAGAACACATTTCCCATGGTATTGCAATTGTTTGTTGCTATATCTGTGTCCTCCACCAAGCTCTAAAATGCTTCTCACGAGCAAGGAGACTGTCTCTAATTCATCTCTATATTGAAGGCACATAGCAGGTACTCAAAACAAGTTTGATGATTATACAAAATGAGTAATTGAGTAATTGAATTATCATGGTCAGGATGTTTATAAATAAGCTATTATTTAGCTCCTTGTTTTGCAAGGTAGTGCACAGGGCACTGGTCATCAGTGATAACCTCAGGAAGTGAGTGTTTATGGTAAACTCCACAAGTCCCGGACCTGCTAGAATCTGCCTTTTACCCCTCCCACCCAACGCATGAACCGTGCAGAGTAGACACAATAAAGAGCCCAGCTGAGTTGAAATGTAGGTGGTGGGTTATGTGGAGAAGCACTTTGTGGTCTTCACAGGGTTGAGATGTCCAATTTCAATGAAAAACTATTTCATTGACTAGAACTAGGTATCTTTGAAATCCCCAGGAATAGCCCAAACAAGAAAGCCATTCTAATGAAAGGAAAACCCTTCTGGGGTAAAGAGATTGGAGTTGAGTACCATAAGACAAAAAGAAATGTCAAGTATCTAGACTCTGAGATGAAGATTATGAGTTCATCTGCCTGTGTGTTCGTCAGGGTAGGAAAAAGGATGGGTGAATGGACATGGGCAATGTCTGGCATTTGTTCAAAGTGTTCCCTGTTAGACTTTCATAATATAAAAGAGTTGTTTTCACTAGAGGGTCTTTAGGCTCTTGTCTCTCTTTTTTATTGTCTTGATAAATTCTTTACTGGGGCAGCTGTCTTACAATACACATAAAACCCAGCACACACATAAACCCCTCTGTTCAACACTTACAAACTTTGCCTCCCCACATTGCTCTGGAGCTAGTAAATAACTGAGAATGATCAGAAAACAAAGACTGGACTTGCCACAACCATGAGTACTACACCATCTTTCTTCTTCCCTTCTGGGTATGTGACAGATGACTGGCCCACCAAGTGGTCAAGAAACACGGAGGCAGTATCTGATTCCCAATATGGTTACAGGGCCCACGTACATGATTAGCTGGGGTCCTATTGGTATCTGGTTTTAGAATCCCAACTCTACCACTCACTTGCTTTTTAAAAACTCATCAAATTTATGATGCCAAATTCATGTATAGGTTAGCCTGATAAAGTGCTTCATAATCTTAATGAGGGATGAATTTAGTATGAATTTTCTAGAACATGCCATGGGTAAGAACATACCATACGGTGAAAAGTTAAACAAATAAACTGTTAATACAGATTCGGTTAAATTAAACGACCCTAGACCAACTAACAATAGGGCACTTGTTTTTTTCCATCCTTCTTTTCTTCTTTCCTTACCTACATTTCTTCATTTATTATTTTCTTCCTTCTCTCCATAAAGATTTATACTGAGTATATATGATGTGCCAAGTGGATACTCAAGCAGGGATTATGTCCATATTGGTCACCAAAATATAGTCTCAGTGGCATAGTAGTGTCTGGGTAGTAGATGCTCAACACATGTTTAATGAATATGTCTTTCTCTCCCTGCCACTCTTCCTTTTCCCTCTCTTTTGATGGTAACATAATTTCTTCCTCATTCCATCTCCAACAACCTGTAGGGTATTGAGTTCATTATCTTTGTCTTTCATTTCTAAATCTTAGACATACTTTGGCCCATATCATAAGTTCCCATTAAAAAATTTATCTTTTATAGGCTTTTTAAAAAAATGAACAGAGGACTACATGGGTGATGATTCTACATTATTCAGGAAATCTTTTTATTATTTATTTTTTCAGTGACCTGCATGTTACTTGAATCCTAACTTAATTGCATCATCCACATGACTCAACCAAGTTAGATCTGTGATGTGGACTATTCTGTTTGACATTTTCTCAGTTCTTTATTTAGCAACACCTGCCCCCATTGCAATTTTTCATCATCCCATGTCCCATTTCACTAAGGGCCTCACCCTCAGCTGCCATGACCCCTTGCTATAATATGTAGGAACTAATAAAGATTTAAGGTATTTAACTCCTCCCAGAGAAATTTATAGAGGACTCTCCAAAAACAAGAAGACAAAGGCAATCAAAGGAAAGATCCAATAATGAAATAATTTTAAACAAAGAAAGATAAGTAGTTGTGTTTCCCTAAGCCCCACAATTCAAACCATGTGGGTGAGCACCTATTCTATCTACTTATAAGTTTGGGTTTAGCTTGCCAAATTTCTTCCCTTGTGTTTATAAAGAACTGTGCTCAACCCATACAGAGGACAAATTAAAGAACAAATGGAGCCAAATACATGATGGAGGAGAGAAGAGTGCAAAATGTTACCTTCAGAAGCAGCACTCTGAGCTGACGGTTGGAAAAAATTTAATCATATAGGTTGGGATAATTGAAAGTAGGATGATACAGATATAACAAAAAGAGCAAAAGTAAGTCTCAGACTAGTGAAATAGGCTAGGGTCATGTAAATTAAACCTTTCTGTTAACACAAAAATGCTTAGACTTTGTCTGGTTGAATATGGATATTCACATAATTAGCTCAACATTTTGGAAATATCGCTCTGGTAGCAGTATAGAGGATAAGCTTGAGGGGGGTAGGGGATGGGCAGAGTGGAGGTAAGGATAACAGGCTGTTGTAATAGCCCAAGAATGATGTAAAGAGAAGCTAAACTAAGTCAATGGCATCAGGGATGACAAAAAGGAGATATCTTTGAAATAAAAATTTTAGGACTGACGACTGGTTGTAAATGGAGCTCTGGAGAAAGATGACTATTGAATGGTCCAGGAATATTGAATAGTCCTGGCTGGGTAACTGAGCAGATGGAGCTACTACAAATCAAGAAAGAGAATTTAGAAGAGAACAGGGTAAGAGATAAAGATGATGAATTCAATGTTGGATATAAAGAAGGTGAAACATATGGTGCCTGTGAGGCATCTAGGTGACTGTCCAGCAGATAGTGGATATCTAGATATGGAACTCAAGGACTAAAGATAAATATTTGGAGATGATTAGCTTATAACTGGAACTTTAAAATATGAGTACAAATGAAATTGGCAAGGAGAACATGTTGAGTAAGAAGTGAGCTAGCTATGGGTGGAACTCAGAAACCAACCATTTAAGATGACAACTGGAAATGAAAAGCAGGCACCATAAAAGGTGAGGAAGAAGAGTTTCAAGATGGAGGGAGTGGTTAGTCGCATCAACTGTTACAAAGATGTGAGATATAAGTATGTTCATAGAAAGATCAGAGAAATTCTGAAAGTGATTGGTTTTTGGTTTTTGTCACGTAGGAGGTCATCAATTCCGACTTTAACAAGAGCAATTTCAGTGAAATAATGGGACAAGAGGTTAGATTACAGTCGATTGAGAAGTGAATATTAAGTAATAAAGTGAAGACAGTGGAGGTGTGGATTATTCTTTCAAGCGATTTGGATGATAATGGAAGGAGAGAGATAAGGCATAATAATATATTAGAAGGGAACATATTTAAGATCTATTGTTACTCTTAATTTTTTAGGAAAACTTTATAGGTTGAAGAAAAGTAGATTGAGAAAAAGACGTCAAAAGGAGGAAGAGGTAGAAGATGCTGGAGAGAGCTGGGAGAGATAAATGGACCAAAAATCCAGAGGAGATAGGAGCAGGTGGAATCGGTGGCAGAAGTGGCAGGATCAGCCCTTAGTAGGTAGAAGGACATCTCATTCTCTGAGATGAAAAGAAAAGAGATAAATGTATCTAGGCAGGTCAGATGGGCTGCAAGAATGGTTGGGTCTGAATGAAATAACCACAGAAGGAATGGGGAGAGAGAGCTGAATGCACTCCATCAGACCGCCATGGTATATGAGAATGGCCACTCAATAATGTTAGCTTCCATTTTACCTCCCCAACTCAATTATACTTCCAAGTTCTCAAAAACCTTGCCATTAGGAAATTCTAAGTCATGTCTAATCTCTACTTTTTCTGATATGATTTAAGCCCTGCCCATCCCAGCCTCTTTGCTGAGAGGATAAAGACATCTTTATCTGTGGAATCCTCAGGTGTTGCAGAGAAAAGCTGAGCCCCTGATAGGGAACGGGAAACAAATCGAGTGTCTGGTGAACACACTCTCAGCCACTGATTCACCACCCTTTCCGCCTGCACCCAGGATCTATACATTCTGTTCATGGACTCCATTAGGAAAATTTCTTGTAGCAGCTAACAAAGCATGGGGAATTTGTCTTTGGAATGGAGCTACTGTGCCACAGCCATGGTAGCCCTGTCTTGCTTGGCCTCGGCAGTGGGTTAACAGCCTGCTCTCTACTCTTGCAGCTACCTGGCCCCTACCCTAAAATAATCAGGGATGAGAGGCTCACTGTTCCAGAGCGTTATGGTGATGCATTTGGAAGCCAGTTGTCTAGATGCAGGTGTCTCATTAGATGAGTTAAGAGTTAATATTTATAAAGTGTTCTGAAAAAAAAAAAAGCTTAGAAAATAGTAATCATCATGTAAATATTAGCTACTATTGTTGTCATTAGTATTATTATTGTTCTTCATATGCCCTGCAGGATCAAAATCTACTCCATGCATACAAAAGAAACTCAAATATTTTTCACATTAGTTAATCAATGTGATATACCAGACGCTTGAGAAAAGGTTGAGGATTGGCTGAAGCCCTGGCATGTAGTGGAATTAATACGAAATTTGGAGTCAGGCAGACATGGGTCCGAATCAAGACTCTACCATTTATTACCTGTGTTTTCTTAGACTCAGCGTCTTTATCTGTCAAATGGGTATGTTAACCACTACCTCGGAGTGCTAATTAAAGGAGTCAACTTACATATATTCATCGCCACACACTCATCAGTTAAAAGAAGATAAGTTAAATTCCCCCATTTCTTTCTTCCTGGATGAAGAAAGTGGTGCTGAAATTGTTTGGATAAATGACTATGCCTTTCTTTTGGCGTCTAACATTTGTTCTCATATATTTTGTGATTATGACACTCTCCAATGTCCGTCCGCCTCCTTTATCAATCACTCCCACAACAAGGAGTGTGCGCACGCGCACACACGGTCAATAAATGTGAGGTTCCCAAACAATCTGTAAACCAGAGCAACTGTTTTTGTTCATGGGATCAGTCCTGTTTTCTATCCATATTCCCTTGATTTTTCAGAGTTCTAAGCTGCTCGCTTTTGTCCACGGTCTTCCCTGACACTTTTGCAATAGTTTCCTGGGACATGAGTGAGGTCCAAGAGCCCTTCCGGGGGTGGACACTAACACCAGGGAGCATACCCAATGCAGTTAAGCAAAGCTGGGCTGTCTTCTCCAATCTGTCACCCAATTAAACACCCACATAGTAACTCACTCAAGGGAATCCCGCTGATGTCAGCAGAAAGAAGAGAGTCAATTACAGCCTCTGACTGGGCCAGTTTATTGTCATTTATAATACACAGCATTCTGACTGGGAAGCCCAGGGAGAGGGAGGTGCCAGTGTGGAGTGCTGCCTGTTAATTGAAATGTCTTAGTTTCAAGAAGCTAGTTGGAATTCCCAGCCACTACTTCTCTAGGCAGAGCAACTATGTTCCCAGTGAAATCTCTGGATAAGCAGATTTTGTTTCTCCTCCTTTTGAGTCATTGGTGGGAAGCACTCTCTCTCCGGCTGATGTCACCACCCAGCATGCAGGTGGAAAGGCAGACCTCAGGGACTCTGTGTGAACTGTCACAATCCCAGATATCAGATAGAACTTCCAAGAGCAGCTGTCTTTACCCTGTAACACATGAACAAAGGCAGGCTGTCCTGAAGACCCTGGAGTAAGCATTTGCTCTTAAGGAGAGAGTGTATTTACTAGCATGTTACTGACACCAACTAACCGGCCATCAGTTAGGGAGTCCTTAAGAAAGGCAAATTCATTTTAATGTTGGCACCCCAACCTGTGGGTGAGGTAACGTGGCATCTCACATTCATTCCCTAAGTTTTCACATAAATATCATGTCCTCCAAAACTTCTCTCTTCACCTCCACCCTGCCCTGGGGCAGATTTGGGTAGCGCTCCCTGTTATATACTCTGAAAACACTCACTAATTCTCAGCAGCGTATGGCATGATCACAATTAAGCAAGCCATTCAGTTATGATGAGTATTGATCTTTTCCACATATGTAATCAGTTCTGCATGGGAAGAGACTGTGGCAGTCTTCATGCCCTATATTTCCTTGTACCGGTAGCTTGCCTGACATATTGTGTGTACTCCATAAATATCAATTGAATGGGGGAATGAATTAACCAAGGAAAAACTTCTTTGGGAAGGTACATAGATATGTAAAATTATGCATTATGTTTAGAAGAATCACAGAATTGTTTTGTGAATTAGCCACTCCTGTTGGAATTCCTGGGTCACAAATGCCCTCTTTACCCATACACAAACACACCATTAAGAATTTATAACACGCCTGTACAAATGTTTCTGTTGGGTTCGGTTTGGTCAATGCAATTTGATTTTTCAGGAATTCACTGAGAATTTACTATGTTCCTGGCATGATACTAGATTGTGCTAGGTTGCAGAGGATATAAAAGCATACAGCAGGTTTCCTGTTGACTCCTGAGTTATAATAACCTGACTGAGATGAGATTTTGACTCAGGCGTCATAGTACAGCTTAGAAACAGGTTACATGGTATAGACAATACAGGTTGTAGGAGTTTGGAAATGCAAGTGTTAATAGACATTGCTTTTCTGTTTTTCACTCAATGAAAGCTCATAGAACACTGGTTGCTTTCTCTTTTAAGTTCACAGGTCTCTGGCTTTTCCCTTTCCCTCGGGACCTGGTACAGCCCTGCTGCATGCAAATGAGCGGACCGGTGTTCCCTTGGTGCTCTGCCCCATGCAATCCTGCATGTGAGGCCTGGGGAGCAGATCTGACTCCTGGGATGGCAGCTCTGAAGTACTGGACGAGACTTTCAGGGCAACTTTCACCGGTTTACATTGCCCAGGCTTTGAACTTTCCATTTTTTTCTTATTGCTTTGGATTTTATTTTTTTCATTTTTCTCCTCTCCCAGGAAACCATCTGCTTTCAAGATAGTTGTAATGTGTGCCAGTGTGAGGGTCTAGAGGAGACAAGATTAATTGCTCTCTAGTTAGAAACAAGAAAAGTGGTGAATTTTTATGTTTAGAGAAAGATGAGCTGGTGAAATACAGCCAGGACACTTTGCCCAGTCTTTTATTTCGAAGTAGAAAATGCCCAATGCAGTTAGACAAAAGTTCATTTTCTAAGGCGCCTCCTTGCTTGGGGTTTAAATCAGAATCTCAAGTTCTTTTGCCTTGCGGACAACTGAGAACTCCCTTAGAAGCAGGACATGTGGATTGGCATCCTGATTTTCACTCACTTTCTGACCTTGAGCCAATCGCCGAAAAATTCTTTAAAATGGGGAAAGTAATCCCTGCCCTACCATGGGGATACTGTGAGGGTTATATGTTCACATGAAATGAGATGTAGACATAAAGAGGTGTTGCCAATAGAAAAGAGATATAGATGTAAACGCTGTTCATTCTGCTCACAGGCTTTCCAGCTTTTATCCTCTAGTGTTGTTCTCGGTATCACAACACAGAGCTACGGAGCTTTGGGAAACTACAGACGTACATCTGCTTCATAGAATTTCCAAACCAACATAGACCTTAAAAATCATTGCATTTCATATTATAAATGTGGACACGCAAACAAAAGCCAAATAATAATGTCCATATGTCCCAAGTTTATACCATGCACCAAGCTTAGCACTAACCCTTCTGCATGAAGTAACTCATGTAATCATGAAAATCATTCCCATAAGGGAGATATTAATTATCACTTCCATTTACAGATGAGGAAACTAAGATCAAGTAACTTCTTCAAGGTTAGACTGTGGCAGTACTAGGGTCTAAACTCAAAAAATCTAGTCCTGAATCCACTCTTCCTACTATTGCATTAAATTGCTGCCTAGAAACAGAAGGCCAGAGAGGAGTGGTCAACCTGCCAAGATAACTCAGCGGTTAGAGATCAGTCCCAGGTCTTTTGAGCCACAGTTGTCTGTCCGTCTACCTGGATGGCAGTAAAATGTAGGGCTGAAATCCCGGCTGGACAGGTAGTAATGGGAATGACCTTGGGCAAGTCATTAGCCGACCTGGGATTTGGTTTTCTCCTCTCTGTAAAAGTGTCAGAAAATAGTATCTTACTCACAGTTTATTGTGAGAGTTAAATGAGACCACATGTGTAAAAGCACAAGGAAGAGCCCTGGACGTGGCTGCTCAACAGACAGTAGGAGCCATTACTGTTGCATCACACTGCTTCTTTCAGGGGCTTCAGAGAAGGGAGATACGACAGCTTCGTGCTGGGACCCAGAGGAGCTCGCTAGGGGAGGAGAGAGACAGGGAAGGAGGCACCAGGAGCTTGTGTTTCCCACAGATAGCCTCAGTTGGCCCATCCAAGATAAAGATAAACAAAGAAAAGAAAAAGTCTCAAGACACACACAACCTAACCCTGCATATCTGCTCCCTCTCCTTGGTATTTCATTCACTTTCTCTGCCTTACATGGACCAGGAGCTGCCTCACTCCTCGGGGACAGCACTGTCCCACTCCTCGGTCATGCCTGCCCATCTCAGTCTCCTCATTCATTCTGTGATGGGCTCTGACAGCCAAATTTGACTGGCCAGTCATCTGCCAAAACACAAGGTCCCAGGCCAGGGAAGGAGCTGCTTGCTTGCTCCTCCCAAGGGAGCTCTGGAGATATGCAAACTTTTGCAATTGCTTCTGCCTACTCAAATCTCTCCCCTGTTAACAACTCGACAGACATCTTGTCTGTATTTGATAAATAAGCTTCTCTATTTATTCAGGGGAGTGAATTTGTAGCTATTATGATTCAAATGACATTGACATGATATTTTCTCTCTTTTTTTTCCCCTGCTGTTGAACCAGAAAAAGAAAATCCATAGGAAAAAAGAAAATCACAAAAACCCAGAGCAATTACTCTACATATTGGTCTATATAATAAATAAATGCATAAGCCAACTCTCTTTTGGGGTGGAGGTAAGAGAACTGATACATAATTTAGAAATTGTTGCTGCTTCCTGGTTCCCGGAGATGCAGCTGGCGTGTGCTAATACGAGGCACATGCTGCATTCATTAGGCACTGAGCAACGTTTTAATTCCTCCACCATTAACATTATCTGCAAGAGGGGCCGTGCCCACAGTCAGATCCCAGGGATGTCAATCAACCCTTTACACAGCATTGGCTGCGTCATATGGGGTGTTACCTCGTATTAGGCTGCCTGAGTCAGACAGTCAATCCGATGTGACTGAGCAGACGGGCAAGAAGAGGAGGCAGGCGAAGTGCGGGGCAGGCAGGAGGTGCAGCAGACAGCAGAGGGAGCTCTGCACCTCAGGCCATTGCGTTAAATGCCTGTCCTGTGAAATCAGTGTAGACTTACCCTACCTCGTCCCTTTCCCCAACCGTGCTCGTTCCCAAATGTCCAAATGACCGACTCAAGAGGTGTCTGTAAAGTTTAGGATGCCAACAATATGCTAGAATCTTTTCTAATATCTAATCCACTGTCCGAGGGAACACGAGAGAGCTTGTCATCACAAGACTTCCCCACCCAGATTTTCTAGATTCAAGTGGTCTCGTGGAATGACTCAGAGTCAGAGGCTCAAAGACTCTCCAAGGACCTGCTGGCTCATTTGTTGCCGTGGCTTTCAACTTTTTTGACCATGGCCCATAGTCAAAAACAAATTTATTTTACATCACAACACTGCCCCGACACACACATACGCACGCGCGCGCGCGCGCACACACACACACACACACACACACACACACACACACACACTACACCACTAAACAAAATGTTCGTAAAATGCCCTTACTGTATGTCATGTACTCTGATTATTCTGATATAAGAAAAAAAGGTGGAAGCCACTAAATTGTTTAATAACACTAATGGCTGTGACCTGCAGTTTGAATAACACTGATCTAGCCCAACAATTATGTATCTAAGGTTTATGAAAATAAGCAGACCTAAAGTCCGAGAAGGCTTCTACCTTGAAGAAGTAGTACAGAGACATCTGAGGGAAGTTTTCATAATGTCCAGTTCTAATGTGGCCCTCTAACAGAGCTGTGAAGTGCAGCGGATTTCCTTAGTCGTGTAAAACCGGGACCTAGAGGAAGAGTGGCTGTGCTGTCGGTGTCCAGAGCACTCCCAGGGGGAGCTGGGCTCCTGATGCTATGACTTGCCATGGGAAGGACAGAACTCGGTGTCTTTCCATGTGGAACGGGGACTGCCGACAGCATGGTTGTCATGATTACCAGCTCCCTGACTTACAATTCATTCTCTCCTTTTTCCTCTTTGCACCTCCGTTCCCACCCTTTTACCCTTAATTCCCCTTACTTTCCCTCGCACCCCTCCTTTACTCTCTCACTTCACACTCTTTACCAAGAATAAATCTATATTATCTGAATATATTTAAATTATTCTTATTCATCATTCACGATCTGCTAAAGCAATTCTTCAAAGTTCCTGCAGACCAGAAACCTAAGAGTTGGGTTGAGAGCCATGTATGGGGTGTGTGTGTGTGTGTGTGTGTGTGTGTGTGAGATAAGCTGGAGAGTAGGCTGATGATTTTGTTCCCCCTGTAGGACAGGTTTTGAGAGCATGGCATTGAGAAAGGAGTAAGCCTGCAAATCCCCAACACTAAGAAAATAATTTAAAAGGAGAAAGAAATCATTGCTTTGTTATTTTGCTTTCAAAAAAGCTGTCTCCCTCCTAAGTATATTAGTTTTACATTTGATTCTATTGCTCTATCAGTGACTGCAGTGAATAGGAGCCATGATATACTCAACCACCTCATTTCAATGGAAAGGACGGAATGTGTAGAAATAATCACCCAGAGGTTAGCAGTGCTGTGAATTTAAGTGGCACTTTCCTTGTTGAAAGCACATTATAAACATTAACTAATTGTGCTGCATAATATCCAAGAGAGAGACAAGTGGAATGGTTCTCACCTCTAGGGAGACAAGGGAGGGCCAGCACACAGCCCGCAGGACTCTAGGACAGAGTGAGTTCCCAAGAGCAGAGATGGAGACGTGGTTGTCACTTTTCCCAAACCTTCACAATTTCTTAAGCCTTATGCCAGCTGCAACGTCTATTTTTATATGACCTAGGACAGGTTACTTAAACTCTCGGAGAGTAAGTTTCCTCGGCTATTAGTTGGAGACAATAATAGTACCTATTGCTGTAAGAATTAAGTGAGATACAGTTTGCACAAGGCCTGGCCCTAACAAAGTACTCACTGAATCATGGCTGCACTATCAGCTTGGAATCTATCCCCTCATCTCTTGGTCACATTTCCTTCTGTCTTCTCACTCTCTTCCTGCTTTCTTCCTCTTACCCTTGCTTTCTCCCTTGGGCTCTTTTCATGAGCCTTGGCTGTCCAGGTAGGAAAACATTGTAAGCAGGCATCTAGAATATCAGTGGTATCTGGGGGCAAACAGTTCGTGTACCTGCTCCCCTGCTGCTCATCTCTCTGCTGAGTGTGCTAAAGGTGATAGCTTTGGGCAACAGCTTATAGGTTCCTGATAGACACACATCCTGCTTTGCTGGAAACCCCTGCTGGGTGATAGCTCCTACTCTGAAGGGTAAGTCTAAGGGCCATGCCCCTGGTGGTCATCAGCCATCTGTTGGTTATTAGCAACCATCAGGATGTCCTGTTGTGGCTTCGGAGGTCAGAAAAGGGCTTTGTGACTCCAGGAATAACCAGGGAACCAACATAGACCTTTTCTACCAGCCTAGGTACAATTTCTCATGCATAAACCTGCAGAAATATGCTTTGTGAGTTGTTCTGTTGCATTCAGATGGGAGTATCTAGTCCTGTCTGTCTGTGCTAATGAGAGTCCGGATTGGAATTCTGAGAAAGAAAAGACAGCGTCCACTGTGGAATTCAATACTTTATTGACTTTCAAATCAGAGTTTGTGCTCTGCTCTGTGAAATCACAACACCCAAGTAGCCTCAGATTAGTACACAGGTCCCAAGGGCCTTTGGACCTGGAACAATAGGTCCCATGCGTAATAAGGACTTTAATTGTATATAGACCATAATGTAGAAAGCTGGCAAAGTGAGTGAAATTATAGGCATGTATGGGGACAGAGCCAGGAGTGCAGTTTCCAGGCTCTCGGCCTCACGTGGAAAGGTGCTCACTCGGGTAATAAATGGCCATCAACTGTGATTGGGTGACCATCAGCTGTGGCTAGTTGGCCGTCAGCTGCAACCAGTGAGCCATTGGCCACTAATATAACTGTCGTGGCTACGCTAGCAGAAAATGGAGGCTAGCGAGAAGATGGTGGCGTGGTGTGGTGTGGCACCCTGGTGTGGTGTGGCGTGGCAGAGTGTGGATTACGGATTGCAGAAAGGCAGATTGTAGCTAGCAAGTGAGATTGGTTGGCAGAGAAAAGCGGACGGTGGATTGCGGATCGTGTGGCTCCTGCTTCCTGTTTCTCCAACCCAGCCACCAGAGAGAATATAGTGGTGTGACTCCTCTATCTATGGCTCCGTGGGTGTTCCTTTTTGGCTTCACCATGTCCTGGGTTCTTATGTGGGGAGCGGGAGCAGAGACCCCTCATGACATCCTGCATGACAGCATGACTCTCTCAATGGGCCTCTGTTGCAGCTTCCTGTTCCTGTGGGTCTATTATTCCTAGTTCAGGGTGCACTGGCATCTTCTCAGATTTTAGTCTGATTCAGAGTTCACTTTCCCCTCTTCCAATCTGGAATGCAGAGAAAGAATGAGTGGTGACTGAAGCAGTAACTGTGCATGGTAACACGAGTCTCAGAGCGGTGACGATCCAGCAGGGCACCCATTTGTGGGGTCAGCTGTTTGAAGTTCCTCCCTGAGCAGCTGGGCCTAACCATCCAGATGGGATGTGTTCAAGGAATACAAAGTCAATTGTCAGCCAAGCAAAGCCCCATTAGGAAGGTGATGCCACTGTGCATTCATTGCCTAACATACACCCAACCCAAGCAGAAGTCATTCTGGAGTCATCATGGAGTGGTAAAATTTTTCTGCCACTGGGGAAACTTGGGAAATGGCTAGGCCTGGAGCAATGTCTGTATAATTTCCCCTAGATTTGAAACCCACTCATCCCTGAATCAAGGTTGTAGAACCACCAGGTAAAAATAACAATTGGAGGCCTTATCCAAGGGAGACATCAACCCAGTATGACATGTTCTAGGGCTTGGGATTTTTAGGAAAAGGAGGTAAATTATTTGACCAACTTTTTAAGCATGACTTGTAGCTACCCTTGACCCATCATAGCCCTGGTTGGACATTGATAGATGAAATTCTGCCAGAGTCTCTGATAGAATCTGGTTCTTAGCTGGCAGAAGGACATTTTCACCTCTCAGAGGGCACAACTTGTTCTCAGGATTCTGTCAAAAGGCATCTCCGATTTGTGTGCCTGTTTGGGGTGTCATAGTGTCTGAATCTGTAGGCCATTTGCCAAATTGGGAATAGGGAAGTGTGCAATAAGGAAAAGGAGAGTGAAAAAGAGGAGGGAGCCAGTAAGAGAGAAGAAAACCAAGAAAGTGGGATTCGTATTAGAGACTAAAGCAAAGTCTGTAGTAGGGGCTCTGTTATTTATACTCTGAAATATACCACTCAGGTTGGAGACAGCTGCCGGAAAGAATGAATTTAATAATGAATTTATGATGTGACTTTCCTGCCCCTTCCCATTGTTTACTGTAAAAAGATGGCATCCCTCTTCACAAATAGTTCTTAGGTATCCTAAAGTTCCTGGTCTCTGAAGTGGTCGCAACTCCCCATTCTCAGGAGGTTGTCACATGGTGTTGGGTCTCCAAGGACTTGCTTTCTCCTGACACTTTGTGACAGCACCAAGTTCCCTGGAGCAGCGTCCATCCTTCCTTGCCCCCCATCCCTGGCCCCTTCCACACATGCTCAGCAGAGCTCTCATCAACAGTCTCCAGAAGGAGGAAACACTCTGCCCTAAAGTGGGAGATGGGGAAATTGCCTAGAAAGGCAAGCGCCATGTAAACAGCATTTAAAAAACAAGAGCTGTTACTTTAATTATGGCTTGTGCTGCTTTATCACTGCAGCCTTTCTCACACATTCCTCAGAAACCTGGTGATAAATCCCTCTCTGGAAGCCAGAAGCTGCCACCACCCGCTGCCTCCAGGCTCCATCCTCTCTCCTCACTGGGCTGAGTTCTCCTGGAGCCATCATCTGTTTAGCATGTGGCCCAGAGTCTCCAGGGTTTGGATTCCAAGTTGGTTTTGGACTGAGGATGGGAATCAGGCTGACGCCCCCAGCGTGGATTTCATAGAGACAGTTTCAGCAATGAAGAAAGAGTACTTATAACAGTCAGATGTGAAGCTAGATGATAACCTGCGCATTGTGTGTTGGACGGTTTTTCAGACACTGACTGTTATATCTTTGATTTACTGGTGGTGTTTAATAATAATTATTATTATTAATATATAATGATCTATATTAGCAGACGTTATTTACTAAATACTTGTCATATGCCTGGCTAATACACTAATCACCAGTGTTTAGACCTCAGCAACCACTCAGCCAGGTATAGGTTATTATCTGCACCTTTTAGGTGTGAAAACTGAGGTTAAGCTTTTTGCCCAAGGTCACACATTGAGGGGGAGAGCCAAGGTCCTACCCTGCCCTGTGCTGCTCTGCTGTGGTCGATGACCTCCTGGTGACGTATGTGCACATGTTCCAGGGAACATGGCATATGTGTCTGGTGGCATCATGTAGAGGGACGCCGAGGAACGGGGAATCAAGAGCAGGGCTTCTGCTCAGCTCCAATAACCCCTGGCTGCTTTTCACTGAGAGATGGGAAGACAATCGGATGAAATATTGACACTGGGAAAGGGCTTCAGGCAGCTTGTCATCTTTTTATGACCTTTTTCCAGATGAGAAAGCTGAGGCTCAGAGAGGTGAGGTCACTGACCTCAAGGCAAATCTGGGCCCAGAACCCAGATCTCTAAAGTTCTGGGTTGGCAATTTCTCTACTGTATTTGAAAAGGATGAGGAGAAGTTGTATTTGAACCTTTGAAGTAGTTAAAGCCTCTTCTTTTCCATGCCTTTTGCTCATGAGTAGATAAGTGGTCCTCTGCAATTCAAGGTTAACTTTTGATATCATCCAGATTCAGCTCCAAGGCTCGGGCTTCCGGCTGGGGAGAGGTGGCTCTGTGGCAGGGCCTGCTGGAAGTTGCTGTCCACTGCTGGGGAGGGGACAGGATCTGCTGGGTGCTTGACTTCATGCAGAATGAAAGGAAATCACTAAAACAGAAAAAAAGTCCCTCAACCAAAATGGTAGCAACTCGATACAAGGAAGAGAGAACACAGGACAAAGAAAAGTAGCATTCGAGTGGCATTTCTCTATCCCTCTTCTCAGTTAAACCTTATTGACCAACTTTGAAGCCTGATTTTTATCCTACCACCTCAGAGGCTGATGATCCCTATCAGACTCTGTGTTGTTTGTGTTTTTAAAGCGAAGTATAGTTTATATACAGTAAAATTTACCATTTTTAGTGTATCGGTCTACATATTTTAACAAACATAGTCACGTAACCACTTTCATAATCAAGATATAGGATGTTTCTAT